>NC_057864.1:484461715-484761715 GCF_019393635.1 Dromiciops gliroides | reverse complement strand
CCTGAATCCAGGGCGGCCATCTAGCTGCCCCCAGTGGGTGTGTTTTCTCAAGGAGGGTTACACAGGGTGACCCCTGAAGCTCCTCTCCTCAAGTCTGAAATTCTGTGCAAGGAGATATTCTATCTCCACTGGATTCTTATAATAACCACAGGCTCTCAAAATCCAGCTCCAGCCAATTCCCCCTAAAATAACAACATGCCTCGCTGAAGGTTTGGTACCTGCTCTCAGCACCTTCTGACCAACCTGTGCCATTGCAGTCAAAGGGTTTTCAGTAAACCTCCTCAGGCTTCACTTTCCCGACTTCTGACGCTCCTCCCAGCTTGCAGTCTGTAATGTTCTGACCCTGGGGCAGGTAGGAGGGGGACAAGATGACCTCTGACACTAGGACCGCTCAGAACCAAGAATTCAATCACCAGCTGCAGAATTTTTGAGGGCACCTTCTTCCTCTTTGGAAAAGTGAGGTGAGGAATTGCCCATCTCCAGGACTAGCACACCAATTACCCACAATGCCATGACATGGTACCTTTAGCCATTGTGGTTTTTAATCTGTTAGTTCTTTTGCTACTTGGAGATGCTTGTCCAGGCTGGGTGACTTGACCTTTCATGAGGTCACCATCTCACTCACCTGGGCATTCGGGTCTCTCTTATCCCTATTTCCCCTGTCCTTTTCAGTAGGAGAGATGGGTCTCAGCGGGAGGCAAGGGCACTTCCTAACAAGTAAAACTGTCCAAACAGTAGAATGGGTGGAAATAAGGTGGACTGGACTGAGCATGGGTAACCCCTGAAAACCCAAGGGGAAAGAAGAGAGGAAGCCCCCAGAAAGCATTGTTTGGGCCTTAGGCCTCTGCTCTCACCCAGGTGGGTATGTCTGACCTTCGTGCACATGTTTGCGTTTTCATAGGCATTCGCATGTGTGCAGATCAAAGGGTGTGTACCCAAACACGTTTGGCTTTGGGAGATGACTCTGTGTGTGTGGGGGGGGGTGTTAGGGAGACTGGGGGTGGGGATTCAAAACGAGATCCACACAGTTAAATAGGCCAAGGTCAAACACAGGACTCAGAAAAGGAAGTGGCCCAGAGGGGCCCCGAAGATCAGAAACCTAAGGGATGGGGCAAGATCAGAGAGACCCAAGAGATACACTGAGTGTGAACTGTCAGCCACTGACAGGGAGTCTCATGCAGGGGATCAGCCGCAGACAGTGTCTTTTCCTCATGGCTGCCTGCTCACCATGCCCCCTCCTGCCGCGTGGCTGCCAGCCGGGACACCATACCTCCCTGCTGGAATGCCAGCCCAAGCCTTGAGGCCGGGGCTTGTGGGGCATTGTTGGCAGAGGGCCTCGGCCATCCAGAGGTGTTCGAGTGGCATGGAGGTTCCCGAGAGCCCTGCCCGGCTGCCAGGTTCCAGACTCTGCTGAGCCTTCCTTCTAGAACGTAGGTTTCGCCTTGGAAGTAGCCAAGATTGGCATCAGTCAGCAGAGAAACTGAGGTCCAGAGAAGTTAGGGGGCTGGAACATGGTTACGAGTCAGCATTCTCACTGAGATCTTAGTCCAAATCCAGCAGCCTTCTCCCTGTGCCACTCCTGCCTGCTGCTCTACTCTCTCTGAATGTATTCCAACGTGTCAGTGGCTCAGAGGATAGAATGACAAGTATAGAGTCAGGATTCTGGGTTCAAATTTGGCCTCAGACACCTCCTAGCTATGTGACCCTGGGCAAGTCACTGAACCCTGTTTGCCTCAGTTTCCTCATCTGTCAAATGAGCTGGAGAAGGAAATGGCAAAGCCCTCCAGTATCTCTGCCCAGAAAACCCCAAATTGGAAATCTTGTGTAAACAAATGTTGCAAACTAAAATAAATAAATAAATAAATTTTTTACTTAAAAAAAAAAAGAAAACCCCAAATGGGGTCACCAAGGGTCAGACACAACTGAACAACAAGCTCAGTCTCCAGGTAGGGTCCAATTAGTGCAGAGCACAGTGGGAAAATCACCTCTGATGCAGAGTAGCTTCTCCCCTTAGGTCTTCTCTCATGTGAGCGGACGTCATTCCTATTCCTCTTGTCCATCAGCCCCAGTTGGGGCAAATGTTATAATGGGTACATAGGAAACCCTAGAGAATCAACGGAGAAGCCGCTTGAGGTAATTACTAGCTTTAGTAAAAGAGCGGAGCCTAAAATAAATCTACGATGCCCCGGGGCGGACACCTTCTCCTGCCTTTCCCCCACTTTTCAGCTTCCTTTCTGGAGCTGTCTTCTTCTCTAGCACTGGAAGCTTCCTGAGGGCAGGACTGTTTGTTTTTCATTTTGCTGTTGGTTGAGTCTCCAGTGCTTATCACCGGGCCTGGCACTTCATCAAGGCTTGATGCCTGCCTGCCCTGTCTAGGCTCTCATAACTAGTGTCTGAGCTAAGGTTTGACTGTGGTCCTTGACTTTCAGTCCTGGGCTCTACCCACTGCACTCCCTCAATCACTTCTGAGTCCACGATCCCTCCTTACTTCCCAACAATCTTTTATTTGGCCCTGGAGGACTGCCATCTCCTACTTGAATAGGCAGGCCTCCAAGTTGGCAAGTAGCTGGTGTTGGCATAGGCACGGGAGATGGGCCTGGATGAATTTGGCATGTTGGACAGGGTCCCAGGAGAAAAATCAATTGTCAAGACCAATCCCACCCTCATGGTCTAATGAGTCTCAAGAAATGGAGCTCACAAACCTCTTAAAAACCACAGGGGCCAAGGGGGCAGCTAGGTGGTGCAGTGGATAAAGCACCGGCCCTGGATTCAGGAGGATCTGGGTTCAAATTTGGCCTCAGTCACTTGACACTTACTAGCTGTGTGACCCTGGGCAAGTCACTTAATCCTCATTGCCCTGCCCAAAACAAAACAAAACAAAAAACAACAAAAACCCACAGGGGCCTAATCTGCTATCATAGGTTATGGCTGGTAGCTTCTCTATAGCCATAGCAACGGGTATCTCCCCACCCCCACCCCAAGGTCCAGTTGGGCTCAGTTCAGCTCCTCCATGATCCTTTCCAGATCCCCCCAGATTCTAGAGCTTTCCTCATCACCTTGTATGCATTTTCTATCTATTTTGGTCTCTGGGTGACACTGTGAATAGACTTGGAATCAGAAAGACCCGATTTCCAATTCCGCCTTAGACACTTACTAGTTGTGTGACCCTGGGCAAGTCACTTAACCCTATCTGCCTCAGTTTTCTCATCTTTAAAGTGAAAATAATAATAGCACCCACTTCAGAGGGTAGTTGTGAGGATCAAATGAGATGACATATAAAGTGCTTTGCAAACCTTAAGATGCTTTAAAGCGTCATCATCACTGTCTCTTTTTACATATCTCTGTGGGCCCGGGTTGTCTCTACTGGGTAGACTGTGGCTCCTTGAGAGCAGGATCTATCTCAGCCTGGTCTGGGCATGCCCAGTGCCATAGGCAATTAATGAATGCTTGTGGATTAATTGACTGACTCCCATTCATGTCTGAGTGGCCTAGGACATGGTAAAAGCAGCCTGGGGGGCGGCTAGGTGGCATAGTGCATAGAGCACCGGCCCTGGAGTTAGAAGGACCTGAGTTCAAATCTGGCCTCAGACACTTAACACTTAACACTTAACACTTACTAGCTATGTGACCCTGGGCAAGTCACTTAACACCAATTGCTTCACCGAAAAAGTTTAAAAAAAGAAAAAAAAGCAGCCTGGGCCTGGGGGCAAGGTCCCTGTGGGGAGGTCTGGGGAGAAGGCCCCTGAACGGCTTGATTCACACCAGATGCCCTCAGAGAATAGCTAGTATCCCGGGGTGCCAACATCCTTTCCACTGCCTCCTTAATCAATCATAAGCATTTATTAAGCACCAGTTATGAACCTGAGCATTGCGATTACAAAGACAAAAATAACCCCTCTTCTCCTAAGTAAAAAGGCTTACATTCTCTCATGGGAGACAATATTTGTCTGTAATACAAGGAACATGTTACATTTATCTTATAGACATTTATGTGTGCACACATATAAGTGTACACGTGTATACATAGAGAAGCACATACATGCTATATACTCTATAAATACAAGATCATTGGAGCAGAGGCTAGTGTGGCTGGGAGTGAGGGAGAGCAATCAGGCGAGGCCTCAATCAAGGGTGGTGTCAGAGCTGAATCTTGAAGGAAATGAGGGATTCTGAGAGTTGGGGATGAGAAGGAAGAGCATTTCAGGCATGGGGCACAGCTGAGGCAAAGGCATGGCGATGGGAGATGAGATGTTGAATGTGAAGATCAGCAAGAAGGCCAGTTTGACTGGACTGGAGAAGGTGTGCCATTCCACAGGGCAGCCTTCCAGGGACTTGGAGACAGCTTTTAAATTCTGCCTCCCCAGTCTTTTTTTTTTTTTTGGTGGGACAATGAGGGTGAAGTGACTTGTCCAGGGTCACACAGCTAGTAAGTGTCATGTGCCTGAGGCCAGATCTGAACTCAGGTCCTCCCCGCAGTCTTTTCTTTAGGCCAACTGTCCCTGAATACATCCTTCTCCTTTCCTCTACCCAGGGAGCCATCCCTAGTAACACAATATAAAAAAGAGGAGAAAATACCAACACATCAACAGTCTAATGGCATATGCAGCGTTCTATACCCACAGTTCCCCACCTCTGCAGAGAAAGGAGGGAGGTGAATTTTCTCAGCTCTTCTCTAGTAGCCACCAGTTTTATGATGTTTGTATCGAGAATGAGCAAGGGAGAAAGACAGGAAGGCACATGCCCTTTCTCTCCCTTAGCACACACCCATAGGTCACACAAGAAACCAGCAAGGCCCCATAGAGCCAACAATTAGGTCAGCTAGGACAAACTCATTTAATGCCTCCCCATAAACACACCCTTGTGTCCTTTTCCCATACAAACTGGCTGCTTGAGCCTCAATTTCCTCACCTGTCTAATGGGTATGACTTATTCCATGAGAGGCTACCTGTATTATATCTTGGACAAGTCAGTTAGCCTCCCCAAGTCTTCCTAAAACATGGATAGGAGCCACTGTACTGTGAGAGGCTAGTGATGCGATACTGGAGAAGTCGCCTGACTTCTGAACCTTGTGAGATGCATTATGTGTCGTATGTGCACGTATGTGCACGTGGACACACATACTACACGTACACATTCACACACATTTATCACCGAACCTCGGAGCCTCCAATTCCTCTTCTGTGAAATGGAGATAACAATACTCATACTAACAGAGGAAGCCTGGCACAGAACTCCAGAGTGGTCAGAAAGATGTGGGTTCAAGTCCTACTTCTGATAGCTCCTGCCCGTGTGACCCAGAACCAGTTTCTCCGTCTCTTGGCACCCCCCCACCCAAAGCCTCTAAGGGGATGAGTTCCAGAAGTGTACACCCACAGCAGGACTGTTACAGGGATTTTCCATACCAGGAAGCCTCTACCCCCTCACCCCCCTACACAAGTAGGATTGCCGGCCTTCCAGAGTTATTATTCTCAGAGTCCTCTGGTTTTCCACCCAGGGATGGGCACCAAGATAAATCCCTTAGGGAGGCCTATTGGCCTTCCTACTAAAGCTAGTCCCAAGAGTCAGGGGTCACTCTAAGATCTAGAATAAGCCCCAATTTCATCCCGTGCAGGCACAGGTAGCGGGGAGGCCTGGGTTCTAGTCCTGATACTCCCATAACTTTGCTGTGTGACCCAACAAGTCTTCTCTCTTTGGGTTTTGGTTTCTTCCTTTGTTAAATGAAAGGGGTTGGGAGGGGCAGCTAGGTGGTGCAGTGGATAAAGGACAGCCTCAGTTTCCCTCTCTGTCAGTTCTAATCCTAGGTGCCTTGGTTCAGTTCCTGAGTGCCCTTTCCTCCTGGGGGCTTGACCGAACTCTCAGCTCCTCGGTTCTCAGCAGGCTCCAGGTGGATACTGAGGAGGGGGAGGGGAAGGGATGCTGCCCACTCAGACTCTCCTTTTTCCCAATCGGCTGATATTCATTGAGCTTTCCCTCGAACAGTGCCCTCCGGAGGCAGGGAAGGAATCAGGGCTCAGGAGAACCCGGGTCAATGTCCGGAAGGCCCCATGACCCCATGGGCTGGCCTAGGAGCCAAGGCAGTCTCATCAACAGAGGATGTGTTTTCAGTTATAATTTTCTGTATCTGTTCCTGGTGCAAAACTGAAAGCGGGTTTGGGGCTGGTTTCTCAGGCCTTTTCGTTTCTGTTTCTCTTCCTCATAAGGCTGAAGGTGTGCTGGGCAGGTGCACCCCCTCACCTCCCTCCCCAGCTGGCCTCCTCTTCTCCGGATGCTCGGCCACTCCCTAGACCCTCCTCCTTGTCTCTCTGCCCTGCTCTCCAGGACTGGCACCTCCAGCATCTCCCCCAGAGCCCTGGCTTCTCCCTTTCTCCTCTTCCTTCTTCCCTCGTTTCCCTCCTTCCTTTTTAACCTCTGCTCCTCCCCTTCCTCCTTCTTGACATGTCCAGTTACATAGTAGCAAGCATGCTAGATTTGGAGTTAGGAGGACCTGGGTTCAAATCCTGCCTCTGACACTAACAGTGTGACAGGAAACATGTCACATCAGCTCTCTATGCCTCTGTTTCCTTACCTGAAAAATAGAGATAATAATAGCATGGAATTACCTGGACATTCAAATGAGAATTTTCAAGCTCTGGGCAAATCTTAAAACTTGGTGAAAAGGTGAGCTGTTAGTGTTCCTCCCTTTTTCCTCCTCATACCCTCCTCTTCTGTGGAAATATGTAAGCTTCTTGAGGGCAGGAGCTATTTCTCTTTTATCTTTGTATCCCTGGCACCTAGTGCATTGTGCCGGGTACAGAGCAGGGGCTTCATAAATGTTTGTTGATTGACTCATTGGTTCTTTTCTTGTTTCTCTTTGTTTTCCTCCTCTCCCTGTTTTTCCTCCCCCTTCCTACCAGTATTCATCCATCCTCCCCCCATCCCCCTCCCCGCCAGGGCCCAGAGCCCGTGATGGGGCGGCCAGGAGTTCATCTGTGCCTGCCTGCTCTCATCAGGAATAGCTATTAGGACTGCCGGCCTCCTCCCCTCTGCTCTGCTCCAAGTGAATTAGCAGCCACCGTCAGGGGAATTAGGCTGCAAGACCTGTGCAGCCCTTAGCATCTGCCTGTGATTTATTTCACATGGCATCGCCAGAGGCCTCAGGCAGGGCTGGAATCCCAGCACCCAACACCCCCTGGCTGGGTGGGTATGGGAGGCAGACAGACACAATCATGCGCCTATCGCCATCCGCCCGGTCATCTGCTTGCTCTGTCTATCCCACTCTAGCCAGCCAGCCATCTCACCTTGCTGAATGTAGCTGTCCGTCCATCTGTCCTTCCATCCATCTGTCCGTCTGTCCATCCATCCACCTCATCTTGCTGCATTTAGCTATCTATCCATTCATCCATCCATCCATCCATCTATCCATCCATCCATCCATCCATCCATCTGTACTCTCCATCTGTTTTCAGTCACCACTTCACTGGTTTTTCGATCTCTCTCTCTCTCTCTCTCTCTCTCTCTCTCTCTCTCTCTCTCTCTCTCTCTCTCTTTCTCCTCTCTTGGTCTCTCTCTATGTGCTGTTTTCTCTGCCTCGGTCTTCATCTGCTCTTGTCTTTGTTCTACTCTGAGACCTCCCATGAGCACAAACAACTCCATCACAGGGGTCACTCCTCTGACCTCTCTCTCCAGCCACCTGGTCCCAAAACCCTGGGGAATCTACTTGCTCGGTCTTATTGGAGAGAAGTGGCTGGAATATTCCCCCTGGAATTCTGGTCCTGCCCTATTCTCCACCTTCGGGATCTGAGTCTGATTTTCTGAGTCCAACATGGATGAGACAGATAGGAGAACCACAGCTCTAGACCTTAAAGGACCTCAAAGGCTGCCCAGTTTAACCGTCTCATTTTACAGGCAAGGAAACTGAGGAAGTTAAGGAAAGCCCCCTTACCCAGAGCCGTATGCCCTCTGAAACCTATCTGATCACTCATGTCATAACCCTGACACTCCTAGCAGGCTTCCCTCACCCCCAGCCCTCACTGATCCTCTCTGATCCTCTCTTTTGAATTCTATACAACACCCTCTACCCTTGAATTCCTTGCCCTTGTGTCGTCTAACCAGTCACACCTTACCGAACCCTAGCTTTGAGTTAGCCCCCCCCCCCCCCCCCGCCATCTTTCTACCTTCCCCACTCCTTATATGCCACTGAACCCTGACTGGGTCCACTACGGATTTATGTGAGATGATCTCAGTTGGGCCCTCCCTGCTGCACGGCATGCCTTGTGGTCTTCCCTGACTGAAGCTCTGTCACCCTCCTCAGCAGCTATCACAAACGTTCTCTTCTTTCCTTAAGCCTTCATACCCCTCCTTGCTCCCTTCTCTTCTCAGCAAAGAACCTCCTCTGATACTTTACTGAGAAAATAGGAGCCATCCGCATGAACTCTCACTTCTCCCTTTCTTGAAATCTCAAAGCCTATTGTCATCAGTCCCTATTTCCTCCTCCTTTGCTCTCGTTTCTGAGAAAAGGACGTCCTTTTTTCTTGCCACAGGTATTCCCTATGCTCATGCCCCGATCCCATCCCCTCCTGTCTCTTGCCTGCTCAATCAGCCCCCCACATTCCTCTTCATACCTTCCTTATCTGCTTACTTCTTGACTGCTGGGAAACAGGCTGCCCCTGTCCTTTAAAAACAAAAAACCTCCCCTTGACCTTGCTTCCCCCTTCAGGCTTTTATCTTATATCTCCTTTCCCTGCCATAGACAAAATCCTAAAAAGTTTTCTCTGTTCACTGCTCCCAATCCCTGCCTCCCACTCACTTCTCAATCCCTTGACTCTGCCCCCAACACTTGACTGAAACTGCTCTGGCCCAGACAGCAAGGATGGCTTCACCCCCATGCACAGGTGTTCGCTCAGTTCTCATCTTACTTTAGCTGACCTGGAGCCTTTGACACTGGCTACCAGCCCCGCTCCTGGGCCCGCTCTCTTGCCATCCTTCTGATTGCCTTTGCTGACTCCTTATCCACCTCCTGACCCCACCCCCACAGTGTGGGGCTCTCCCTCAAGATTCTTTCCAGGGGAGCAGGGGTGGGGGGGCAGCTAGGTGGCACAGTGGATAGAGCACCGGCCCTGGATTCAGGAGGACTTGAGTTCAAATCTGGCCTCAGACACTTAACACTAGCTGTGTGACCCTGGGCAAGTCACTTAACCCCAATCGCCTCACCAAGAAAAAGAAAAAAAAAAGATTCTGTCCTGGGAACCCTTTTCTTCCCTCCCTATGGTATCATCAGATACCTTGTTCAATTACCATCTCTATCCAGCCCCAACACCTCTCCTGAGCTCTGTCCAGGGGCCATTTCTACCTGTGTGACTCATAGGCATCTCAGACTCAACATGGTCCACATGGAGCTGTTATCTTCCCTCCCCTGCCCCATCCCTCTCCTGAATTCCCCCAGGTCATTGGTAGTCTTCCTGTCAGCTCTTCTCTCTTCCCACCCATCTCTTCTGCCTCCAAGGCTCATGGGTCCTGCTTCCAAAACATCTCCCATTTCTGCCTCCTTCTCTCCACTCATAGCTGTGACCTGATGGCCTCCTTCCTTGCGTCTGGTCCCCTCCTCTACAATCCATTCTCCACATGGCTCCCAAATAATCCTCTATGTTTCAGGCAGCATTCGAATCCAGGTTTCTCATGACAGAGGTTCCATTAAAACAAGTTGTCGGGACAGCTAGGTGGTGCAGTGGATAGAGCACCAGCTTTGGACTCAGGAGGACCTGAGTTCAAATTTGGCCTCAGACACTTGACACTTACTAGCTGTGTGACCCTGGGCAAGTCACTTAACCCCAATTGCCTCACTAAAAATTAAACAAACAAACAAAAAAACCCAAGTTGCCTTCTTTTAATGTACCTACGGGAGGACTTTCTTTTAAATTCTCTTGGCCATCAAAAACACAATTTCAACTCTATTAAGTAAAGTGCATTATATACAGTGGGTGCTTAATAAATGTTTGTTGAATAGATTGATTTTTTTTTTTTACCAGACCTGTGATGTCATTGGAATGGGGGAACTTCCAGCAAGAAAACTCCTTCTATCAAAGTGAATCAGTACTTGATCTGATTTTGTGGGCTTGGAGAATTGCCTGGGGGGTTGAGAGGTTGAGTGGCTTGTCACAAATAGCTAGTAAGTGAAAGGGGAAGGATCCCAACAGATCTTCCCCACTCCAAGGCTGCTTCTCTGTCCACTAGCCAAGCAAGTTCTCATTTATTTAGTTGGTATTGTGCTATGTAGGTGTTGTTCTGCCCAGGGGAATGTAAGCTCCCTGAGGACAGGGAATTTTTTGTTTTTGTCTCAGTATTCCCAGTGTAGGAGTCAGCTAGAAGGCACCGTGGATAGAACACTGGGCTGGAGTCTGGAAGACCTGAGTTCAAATCCAGCCTCAGATACTTCATACCCGTGTGACCCTGGACAAGTCACTTGACCTGTGAAGAAGGAAAGGGCAAACCACTCCCGTTATCAAGAAAACCTTTTGGACAGTGTGGTCCACCGGATCATGAGGAGTCATAAGGATTGTTAGAGTGTTACAGTGGATGCTCCACACATACTATGTGACCCTGGGCAGGCTCCTTCATCTGCATTTCTGGGGGGAGTTTCCATGCCAGGAGTTTCTGAACTTGAATAAAAGCATAGGTCCAGGTTCTCTCCTTAGTGTCCAGCACAGTAGCTGACCCATAAATAAACAGAATTAAATCCAGTGGAATCGGTTCACCTTGTGCCCACCCAGCCTTGCCTGAGGAAGCTGGGCAGATGGCAACCTGTCCAGGGGAACAGCCCTGGAGATATTGAACCCCGGGACTGCTTGGGATGAGCCTTAAGAGAGACAGGCCGAGCCCCTGGAGCCATCCTGGGCAAGAGGGCCCTGCCTACCTACCACCGCCACCAGGCCTGGCCCATTCATGCCCTCTGCCATTGGCTACAAGGGCTGCTCACAGGCCCTGCCCGCTGGCAGCTGTTCAGAGAGCACTCCAGTCCGGTGCGGGGAGGAGATTGAGGCAGGGACCAGAGGGAGATGCTGAAGTGCTTTGGGGGCACAGGTTGGGGGAGGGCAAGGGCATGTGATCCAGTGACTAGAAGCCTTTGTCAGCTGTTCTCCAGGCCTTAGATTCATTTGCTACCAAGGAGACCATGAGGCCATTCACCCGGTTAGGGTGGGGAGGGGTCAGAGGATCTCTCTATTTGAGTAGGATCCCCCTCTGACATCTCCAACATGTGGCCATCCAGCCTGGGCTTTGAAACCTCCAGCCACAGGGAAGTCATCACCACACGCAAGGCCTCCTGGTCCACTCTCGGACAGCTCTCATTGGTAGGATGCATGACCTGATGCTTAGCCCAAACCTTTCCTTTTAATGCTGCCCTCCAGAGCCAAGCAGAGTGAGGCCGATTCGTTCTCCAAGTCAGCCCCCAAGATGCTTGAAGTCCCCCCTACATCCTTCCTGGACAGGCCAACGATGCCTATTTCACTGGACCTCAGATGTCAGATCTCCAGGGACCTTATCCTGGGTTCCTCTGGGTTCCCAGCAGCTGAACACCCTCTTCAATCAAAGAATGGCTGGACCAGAGCAGATGGCAAGCTGACCAACTTCCCTGTCTCGGGCACTAGACCTCAATTCCAGCAGCCTAGGCTCACATTGGCTTTGTCCCAAGTATGACCCCAATGGAGCTTGCAGATCATTTTCACATGAACTGCAGTCCGGCTCTGCCATCTTGGCCCAATGACATTGATTTCTTAGTCTCAGGTATAAGACTTTACATTTGCCTCTTAAATTCTCTCATTCGATTGAGCCCATCTTTTTAGCTTGTGGAGAAGCATCCTTATGGATTCTGTTTCTGTTGTCTAACTGCTAAGAAGCTCCCCTGGCCTTGATGAATCCCTCTTAATGCCAGTACCCTTTGTCTATTGATTATTTCCATGTTATCCTGTATTTATCTTGTTCATGGTGTCTCTTTCATTAGAATTTCCTTGAAGGAAAGGACTTTTTACCTTTATTTGTCTCTAGCTCAGTGTCTGGCACATAGTGGGTGCTTAATAGATGCTTGTTGACTGATGGACCCATTGGCTTTGTGTCATTTGCAAATTTCACAAATCTTTGATAAAATTATATAACAACAGGGCCCTAGAGAGATCCCCAAGTCAATACACTAGTGACCTCCCTACAATGACAATGACCATTCAAGACTACTCCTTGAGTCACCTCATTCAACCTGTCCCGAAGAGATGACCAACTCCCACACATTGCTTTATCTTGTCGCAAGGATGGCATCGGAGCTTGTCAATTTAGGGGGTGGTGGGAGGCTGAAATCCAGGGCTGGTGGGTCTGCCACCTTCCTCTGAACTTCTACTTGAGTATTCTGATGAATCTTTGGTATCAATGATGCTTCAGATTTCCATCTATCCACACCTCACATCCTCAGGAGGACTTGGGGGATGGCAGTGGGGTTAGCGTATCTAGCCAACATGCTGGGGCCTCTCTCTGGGGCCCAGAAGACTTCTTAACCTGGGGTCTGTGATCCTATTATTTAATAAAAATATAAATATATATTTATGTATATATATATATACATCACACATATATACACACACATATATATATATATATATATATATATATACACAAACACACACACACACATGTATCTGGACAACTAGATCTCAATATAATCAGCTTCCTTGGTAGCTCTACTTCTTTTATTTTGTGCATTAGAATCATTATTCTAAGAAGAGTTCCAGAGATTTCCCCATACTACCAAAAGGTTCAGGAAACCAAAGAGCTTAGGCTCCTTTGTACTGGATGCCTCGACACTGGATCCCAATGGAGACGGCAGGTTCTTCCTCGTGCTTACGACATGACCAGTGCGTGTCCTTTTCCATCCCATTGCTCTCGGGGAGAGCCTCTCCAGCCCCATTCATGCCCACTACACACCCCTCTCTTGCCTTTTGGGAGACCCCTTAGAGCTTTCCACTCCTTGGAGTCTGGGGCATCCCGTCATATGGAGCCATATTGCATTGCTGGAAGAATATTGATGGCAAAAACACAGCCTTTGTTTCAGGAAGAAGGTCGGGGCCATTGAGAGCGCTAAACAATTTCCCAAAGGCAAT
Source organism: Dromiciops gliroides (assembly GCF_019393635.1). NCBI lineage: Eukaryota > Metazoa > Chordata > Mammalia > Microbiotheria > Microbiotheriidae > Dromiciops > Dromiciops gliroides. Next base: position 484,748,597 of record NC_057864.1, on the reverse strand, counting down.
ACAGCTCACTCTCTCCCTCCTGTTGAGTTCTTAGCCCAGCTCGTTATTCATCAGAAATATCTGCCCAAGACAAGGGTGATACTTGCATGAGTTGGCCAACGTAGTCTGAAAAACAGGCATTTTTCATTCACTTTGTTTTTTTTCCTTTGTGGATGTTGCTGTTCAGTCATTTTTCAGTTGGGTCTGACACTTCATGACACTGGAGCGGTTTGCCATTTCCTTCTCCAGCTCATTTGACAGATGAGAAGACTGAGGCGAAGAGAGTTAAGTGACTTGCCCAGGGTCACGCAGCTAGGAAGTGTCTGAAGCTGGATTGGAACTCACGAGGATGATTCTTCTTAATTCTAAGCCCAGTGCTCTATGCACTGTGACACCACCTCTTCTGAGTGGATCCAGAGCTCACTGCAGAAGCTGGGCAGTGTTTCAGGACTTGATACAATCAGCACATCACCACAAATAGGAACTCTTGGAGGAGCTTCCGCTCCTCTTCTGTTTGGTTTGGGCACCGGGTGTCCCACACCTTTGGGGAGCATCTGTCTATGGTTTATGCCTCACTTGACATTCGTATCAAAGAATCATCAAACAAAGTTATCCCTATGGTTACATCTCTCAATGTTTTAGCAGATCTCTGGGAGACACCTTGTTGGAGACAAGCTCTTACGCCAGTCGCTCATTCTATCAAATAAAATGCTTTTTCACGGTCCACAAACAATAAGTACCACGAGCTTTTTCTTGTCTTCCCTGCTTCTCCCCCACAATGGCCACCATGGGAGCTGACCCAGCTAGAGAGAGGAGCAGCATTTTTATTTATTTTTTTTTTAGTGAGGCAATTGGGGTTAAGTGACTTGCTCAGGGTCACATAGCTAGTAAGTGTTAAGTGTCTGAGGCCCGATTTCAACTCAGGTACTCCTGACTCCAGGGCCAGTGCTCTATCCACTGCGCCATCTAGCTGCCCCAAGGAGCAGCATTTTGGACAGGAAGTGGCTCCTATGAGTGTGACCTGTGGTAACAGAAAAGGAAGACAATTGTGGATTCAAGAGAAAGCAGTGCTAGCAATTGAAAGTCAAGGTGTAAAAAGGGAAAGACCCAAAGATCCCTATTGGGGGATGTACCCAACAGAGACTCTGTGCCTGGTAGGAAGCTACATGAAGAAACAAAAAGAGAAAGAACACTGGAGCCCAACAGCACTGAAAGTGTGAGCTATCTTGGCCACCTGTGTTCCCTACTTATTATTACTTTATTCCTGGTGTACTCGGTAACATGGTATCTACTCTGCCCATTGATCCTGTGTGTATTTATAGGACAGTATGCCTCAGGTTTTTGTGGAAGGGGATGTCTGGTGCTGTTTTTACTATGCCATTTTCACAAACATCCTTGCTTTGGGCTAATTGTGTCTACTGGCTGACTATTTGTTTTGTTTTTAGTGAGACAATTGGGGTTAAGTGACTTGCCCAGGGTCACACAGCTAGTAAGTGTTCAGTGTCTGAGGCCGGATTTGAACTCAGGTTCTCCTGACTCGAGAGCCAGTGCTCCATCCACGGCGCCACCTAGCTGCCCCTTTTTGTTTGTTTGTTTGTTTTTTTAGTACTGACTGACTATTAAAAAGTAAGTTCATTAGTAGGGGCTCATGAACTATAGTTTTAGGAGACTGGATCCACAAAGTACCCTAGAACCATGAGTTGTAGTTACTTCCTTGGAGATCCAACTCACAGGCAAACCAGTGAGTGCTGAGTTAGGAACATAACTCCCGGAGAGAGTGCTACATTCACATTTATTTCTTGTTTCTTTCTTATATTCGGCTGGTGCACTGAACACCATTTCCTTCACAGCACAAATTCCACCAAGCTGAAGGTTAGCACAGTTTAGAAATTGTGGTGGCTTCAGACCAACTTCTTTGAATGTCTCCCTATTGCCTAAGAAGGTCCAAATCCCAATAGCTTGGCATTCAAGGCCCCTTACATGCTGGCTTGACTTCCTCCTCTAGCCTTATCTGTCCCTTCATAGAGTCTATGCTTTAGTCAAACTCAACGACTCACTCCTCCCTGAACAGAGCCCACGCTTCCCTGTTCTCATGCCTGGGCCTAGAATGCTACCTGTCATAGCTGTCTACTTAAAATCCTACTCAACTTTAGCAACCCAGATAAGATGCTACCTCATCCATGAAGGCTTCCCTGATTTCACTCTCCCCATCCCCAGAGCCCCAGGCTGGGTCTCCTTCAAGGAGATTTTCACTGCATCTAGCTGTGTGATATTGGGGCAAGGCCTTGACCTCTCTGGGCCTCCATGTGCCCATCTATAAAATGGGAAACTTGGATTATATGACCTCTGAGGTCTCTGCTGTCCTTCGCTCTTACTCCAATTCCATCATCTGGAGAGCTTCAGTCCACCATTCTTTCCTTCCTCTCATCCTCAAAGCCACTAAGTCCTTCTTCTTCCAAGCCACTGGCGGTGAGAAACATTGAACAGAACAGGGCCGAAGACAGACTGTCCCAGGGACCTTCCAGCACAGCTAGCCCCGCTCGTAGGAGAGAGAGGCCCATATCAGTGAGCAGCACAGCCAGGTCCTCAGCTACCAAACCCAGAGCTCCCCATACATTTCCCAGTCCAATGCTGTTAGTACTGGACCCGTGGGAGGAAATGGAAACAATGAAAGGCAAGAGAAGGTTAATTTAAAAAAGCAACAAAAAAACCCTTCCATGACTGTGGACACAGGAAGCTTCTGGGATGAAGGGGGAGGATCCTAAGATGGCAGCCGTGTGGGTCCCCGGGAGCCAAGTTTCCTTTTGAGCTGGAGAAGGGAGTGAGTTTTGTTGGTGTATATGACTCTTTGTAGCCCCATTTGGGCCTTTCTTGGCAGAGATCCTGGAGTGCTTTGCCATTTCCTTCTCCAGCTCATTTGACAGATGAAGAAACTGAGACAAACAGGGTGAAGCGACTCACCCAGGGTCACACAATTAGTGTCTTAGGCCAAATTTGAATTTAGGAAGATGAGTCTTCCTGACTGTGCCAACTAGCTGCCCTTGGGCACAGGAGGAGATGGGGCCAAATAAATAATTTATTGCAAAGGATTTGGAGTTGAGAACCTGGGTTCAAATCTAGTCTGCTAGGTAGTACAGCGGATAGAGTGCTGGGCCTGGAGTCGGGAGGACTGGAGTTCAAATTTGGCCTCAGACACTAGCTGTGTGACCCTGGATGAATCACTTCACCCTGTTTTCAGTCTCCTTATCTGGAAAATGAGCTGGAGAAGGGAATGGCAGAGCACTCCAGGACCTCTGCTGAGAAAACCCCCAATGGGGTCACCGAGAATCGGACACGACTGAAACAACCCAACAACAAAGTTCAAATCGGAACTTTATTCCCTGGTACTTATGTGACCACATCCCCTCAGTGGGACTCAGTTTTCTCCTCTGGAAAATGAGGGGGTTGGACTCCGTGACCTACAAAGGCAACTCTGAATTCTATGGGGAATCTCTTGGATTTCTTTGCTCATCTTTCCCCCTGGAGTCATCAACCAATTAATAAGCAGGATTCCAAGATGGGAATGAAGCCATCCAGGCCTTCAGAGAGCTTACAATCTGTCCAGGGAAATGCCATGTACAGTGGCAGATGAAATAAACACCCAGTGCCCGGGCACATGCGCCCATGCCACCTGTCAGACACCCATATCCTGGGGCTTCTAGGCTGGGAACAAGAATCACAAACTACACTCAGGGTGAGTGGCGCCGAGGGGAGAGGCCGCTGTGTTGGGGAGGAGCATCAGTCCAAGCCCCCGTGGGCAGCTCTCTGTTCATATGGACGATTATTTCCAACCAGGTACTGATTGCTCTTGTTTCTGTCCTGCTGAAGGGCTGCCAGTGCCCTTGAAATTAGGCACCCTGGCTCACAGCCCAAGCTGCCCACTCCTTGTTACTCCTCAGGACAAATTTCCCCCTGAAAGGTGACTCTCCCCTCCCCTCCCACCACCCAGTCTGCCTGTTCTTCAGCTTTCCAGATCAGACAAGTCACCTTGTCCTGCTGTCTCAGCTCAGCTACAGCGAGAGAAACTAAATCTGTCCCTGGCTTCCAGTGGCGCTTTCTCAACACGGCTTGACATGGCTCTCGCAGCCAATCTCAAGCTTCCTCTATTTCCCCAGGTAGGGAGGTCTCTGCCTAGCCCTTCATAGTCCCAGTGTTCCAGGGAAAAAAAAAAAAAAAAAGATCCCTCCTTACCCCGTCCCCCTACCCCCCCCCCCCAGCCCAAGCCCAGTCACTGCCTCCTTTGGCCTGAGGCAAGGGCTGGAGGGACTAGCAGAGGGGGCAGCAGAAAGAGCCCCAGGAGCTGTAGGGAGTACTGTATTTAGAGCCAGAAGCTGCAAGTTTAAACCCTGACTACCACTCAACCTTAGGAAAGTCACTTTGTGTCTCTGGGCTTCAGCTTCCCCATTTGGAAAATGAGAAATCGACTAGATGACCCCAAAGTCCCTTCCAGTCTTTTCCCTTTTTGGGGGGGGGGGCGGCAACGAGGGTTAAGTGACTTGCCCAAGGTCATACAACTAGTAAGTGTAAAGTGTCTGAGGTCAAATTTGAACTCAGGTCCTCCTGAATCCAGGGCAGGTGCTTTATCCACTTCACCACCTAGCTGCCCCCCTTCTAGTCTTAAATCTAAGAACCTACATCCTCTCTGGGCCTCAGTTTCCCCATTTATAAACGAGGGAGTTGGAGCAGAACCTTCCCTAAGTCCTTTTCAGCCAGGAGCCTGGGCCAGTTTGAAGTCCTCAGGGGCAGCCTTCAGTTGGGAGAAGAAGGGGAGGGCTGAGGTGGAAAGGCATTTAAATCTCAAAGAATCTTCTTTGATTAACAAAGGAGATGCTCTACTCTGGGAATGGGGGAGGGGGCTCTAGGGGGTGGTGGGGTCCTTCCTCCCTTTCTAGAAGAACCTGACGCCTGGGAGCCGGTTTCTTCCTCTCCCGCACCCCCTCGCTAGGGCCCTGCCCACTGGTCTGGCTGGGCTTCCTTGGAGAGCTGGGGCCTGTCTCCAGGCGTGGGGCTGGGTGGGGGTGGACCTAATTACTCATAACTGGAGTGGCCTGATCAGCCTGGTGCCTGGGTAAGAGCACACACACACACACACACACACCTGGCAACCAGGGCTGGGCACACACTCATACATCCATGACAACTGGGGCCCTCTGTCCACACACTGGGAAACTGCACGCAGGCACACATGCGCGTGCATGCACATGCACGTGCACACGCACGCACGCATGAGCACACACACACACACACACACACACACCCATAAATGGTAACAAGAGCATAGCCAAGCACAGACCGGAATTGAGCTGGGAAAACAGAAGCAGCCCTGTGTCCAGCCATGCTCACACAGACGCAGAGGCACGCACACACCCCAACAGGCAGGGGGGGGCGGGGGCAGGCAGAAGATCTTGGACTGTGGACGGTCTGGGAAGCAGCTGATCAGACCCGGGGGCGCACATGTAGAAGGGTGGCGTAAGTAACAGGGACGCCCGGAGCAGCCCAGGGAAGGAAGGCCCCGTGGGAGAAGGAGCCAGAAGGAAGGGAGAGCCCCTCTCTTTGGAGGCTTAGCCCACAGGCTGCCCCTGGTCCTGACTGAAGCCCGGACTGTCTCTGTGGCCCTGGGCTTATCACTGTGCCGCAAGTAATGAGGGGGTTGTGTTAGATGTCCCCTGTCTCGGGGCCCTTCCATCTCTCAGTCACCCATCTTTTCATCTAGGGTAATTTTCTTCTTGGGCCTCAGTTTCCTAATTTGTAAAATGAGGGGGTCAGAAGAGACAGCCTTGGAAGTCCCTCTGAGCCCTAATTCTATGTTCCCATAAGCTGTCTGGGTCTCAATTTCCACATGAGTAGACAGAAGATAATAATGCTTGTAAAGGTACCCACTTCTCTGGGTCATAATGAGGCCTGAGATAATGAATATTAATAATAATAAAAAGATAAATAACATGAGATAATGAATCTAAAAGTCTGCGCACACTTTCCACAGCTCTAGAATTTTCTCTTCTTATTAAGTAATAAGGGGTTAAGGGGCCAACAGCTGTTATTAGAGGGAAGGAAACTGAGGCCCTGGGAGTTGAGATGATTGGACCTCAGGCCCTCTTGTCTCCAAGTCCAGAATTCTTTCCTCCGACCAGCTCTGCCTTGGTCTGGAGGCAGGGACTTGAGTTTGAATCATGCAACCCCCCAGTTCTAGAGGCTCATGGGTCTGGAGCTGAAGGGGAGCCACGATTTAGGAACTAACTAGAGGAAGAGAGGCAGAGGTGGCTTGCTCTACTCCCTACAGGTGCTAATAGCAGTCAAGATTTGAACTCAGCTTCTATCCTTGGGCCCCAGCACCCAAGGGTCCTGGGCCCCATTTCTTCTTTTTTTGTGTGTGTGAGGCAATTGGGGTTAAGTGACTTGCCCAGGGTCACACAGCTAGTAAGTGTTAAGTGTCTGAGGCTGGATTTGAACTCATGTCCTCCTGAATCCAGGGCCAGTGCTCTATCCCCCATTTCCTCTTAAAGGGCTGGCCTCCTTCATCCCTAAGGGGTCTGTGAGGGAGTGGGGTGATTACTGCAAACTGTCTTTGGATCCCCAAGGGCACCCAGCACTGTCCTTTCGGTCTTAGTAAACTCTGTCCCATGTTTCAACAGAAGAAGGAAACCATCAAGCCTTCTATGGCCTGAATCAACACAGGTTCTCTATGCATGTCTTATTTTTTTCCTGCAGTAGTTAGATAATGTGACTAATAAAATACAGACTTGCTTACTGACTTTGTGATAGATTTTTTCTGTATATTTTAATGACATTTGTCATTATATATTTTCTCAGTCAAGGGATCCTAATCCAATTGAACAAGCACTTATTAACCACCTACTGTTTGTCTACTACTGTGCTAGAGGCTGGGGATGGAAAGAAAAAAAATGAAACTGTTCTTGCCCTCAGGGAGTTTATGTTAATTAGTGGGAGGAGGTGCACATGTAAGTAAATACAAGGTCATTTCCAGAAGTGGGGTGTTGGCCCCTCCGCAGCTGGCCTGGCAAGGCCTCTTATTGGCCCAGGTGGCCTTGAGACTGAAGCTAGGAATTCAAAGAGGTATAGGTGAGGAGGGAGAGCAATTCAGACAGGTGGGCAATGAATTAAACAATTAAGCATTTATTAATCACCTACAGAGTACCACACCCTATGGTAGGCCCCCGGGATACAAAGAAATGTCTTTTATGGGGAGTGGCCATTCACTAGTTTAATTGCAGAAGGCAGCCAGACCAAGGAAGGCATTGAATGCCAGGTTTCTGAGGCACTGAAAATTGCTAGGGAGGAGAGCCAGGAGCTGCTGCACTGCACAGGGGAATGAGCCCTTGATTTAGCTCCAGTGGACATGGGCTTGGATCCTGACTGTGTCACCTTGGACAAGTTGTTTCCCCTGCCTGGGCCTGGGTATCAGCTCCGGAGCTCTGACCTGTGCTCTAGCGCCATCCATTTGGCCGCAGGGAGGGGACACAGCAAAGAGGGGAGAGACTAGGGGAGAGACCACAGCGGATAGAGGGCAGTTCTCGCACCCTGAGCTGGGGTTGGAAGCAGAGCAGAGCCTGCAGATCCAGTGCGATCAGGCTTCTGTCCAAAGACCCCCTTTAGTTACATCCCGTTTCTGCATTGTTGTGTTGCTCCAAGAGGGACAGGACCACTCAGCCAGGTGGTCACTAACTTCTCTTCTAGCTCTTAGTCCTGTGAGCCAGAGTGGAAGCCTGTGAAAGGCAGCTCTGTTTTGTTTTTTTAAGTGAGGCAATTGGGGTTAAGTGACTTGCCCAGGGTCACACAGCTAGTAAGTGTTAAGTGTTTGAGGCCGCATTTGAACTCAGGTACTCCTGAATCCAGGGCCGGTGCTTTACCCACTGCATCACCTAGCCGCCCTAGGCAGCTCTGTTTTTGTATGGGGTTCCTAGCATCCGGCACAATGCCTGGCAAACAGTAGGTGCTTAATAAGTGTTTGTTGGATTGGCCCAGATGGAGATTGGTTATTTTCATTACATTCCACCATATAGTTTACCCACCAGCCCTGGGCAAGGAGGGCACTGGGTGAAAATGGTCACTGCTGATTGCTTCTAATGTTCAAATTCAGGCTCCCCAGACCTGCATATGATTAGTCTGGGGGAAAAGGGGGATGGATCCTCCAAGGGACCCCCAAGGCCATCTAGTCCACCCCCTCTCTCATTTTACAGAGAAGGAAACAGGCCGTGGGAACGTAGAGTGACTTGTCCAAGGTCATACAGCCAGTGAATCCTAGACTCTAGACCCAGCGCTGTCCCCATAGTGCCTTCTATAGAGAGTGCCCAGCGCAGGATTTCCCTCCTGGTGTAAGGGCTCCCAGCTCAGATTTTCACCTCTTTGTCAGAGGCATGAGGGAGACAGGGGGGCATCTGTGCTCCTTGTGCAAGGATCCTTGGCCCAGGAAGGGAGCCATGGAGAGCAGGGGGCAGTGCCCCATGCTGACCTAGGACTAACAGGAGGTGCCAAGTTACAAGGGAAAGAATGCTTGGAACCAGAGGTTCAGAGATGGGATCCCAGCTTGTCCACTTACAGCCTGTGTGATTTCAAGCAACTGTCTTCCCCTCTCTGGGCTTTGGTTTCCTCTTCTGTAAAATGAGGGGACGGGGACACAACTGGACCAATGGGGAGTGCTTAGTGGGAGAAGGTACCTCCTCCCCTCAGATCCTGAAAACAGTCATGAAAACTACCTTCACTTTCCATAGGGGCATCAATCAATTCTCCTGTGGCCTCACTCATCATCCTTGTGACTACCCAGACTGCAACAACCCTCTCCCTGATCGCCACAGCCCTAAATACGGTGTCTGCTCCCAACATTTTGTCAGCAGCATGCTGTCTCGCCCCATTAGAATGGAAGCTTCTTGAGGCAGGGACTGTTTTGGTTTTGGACTTGTCTCCCCAGAGATTAGAACCTGCCGGACATACAGTTATTACTTATTTAACGCCTTTCTAATGGACCCAGTGAGTTGTTCATTGATTCATTGAGTCCAAGGTAAGGCAGTGTTGGGGGAAGATCCTTGCCCGTCCCAAGGACCAGAGGTGAGTCCCAGCCGTTCTCAGCTGGTTGGTCTTGGTTTCCTCCTCTCAGTGACCTTTTAAGTCACTGTCACATGGTACTTAGCATGACAGAGTGGATGGGAGGCCTTGGGGTCAGCAGGATCTGGGGTCAAATCTTACTCTCTGTATGACCTTGAACAAGTCACAGGCTCCAGCCTCGAGCTGTCTCCTTTAGGAAAGGAGTGGGGTTGGCTGAGGCAATATCTGAGGGCTTTATTGCTCTAAATCTATGATCTTTTTTTTTTTTTTTTAGTGAGGCAATTGGGGTTAAGTGACTTGCCCAGGGTCACACAGCTAGTAAGTGTTAAGTGTCTGAGGCCAGACTTGAACTCAGGTCCTCCTGACTCTAGGGTGGGTGCTCTATCCACTGCACCACCTAGCTGCCCCTAAATCTATGATCTTAAATGGAGCTAATATTTCTAGAGTTCTCGTAACCCATCTGATCCTCCAGCTGACAGCGCTCCCATCATCTTGTGACTGTCTACATACTTTGTCTACACAAATGTGTACAGACACACATACAGACACACATGCAGCTTGTCATTCGATTGTTTCAGTCTTGTCTGACTCTTTGTGACCCCACTTGAGGTTTTCCAGGCAAAGATCCTGGAGCGTTCTGCCATTTCCTTCTCCAGCTCATTTTACAGGTGAGGAAAATGAGGCAAACGGGGTGAAGTGACTTGCCCAAGATCACACAGCTAGGAAGCTTCTGAGGCTGGATTTGAACTCAGGAAGATGATTCTTCCTGACTGGGGCTCAGCACTCTATCCACTGTGCCACCCAGCTGCCCATATAGACATCACATATGGACAAAATCAATGAGGTCATACACACATAGACATATGCATGTCTGCATGTGTGCCCATGTCTCCCCTGGCAGACCGTAAACTCATTTCATTTCTCTCGCTCTCTCCACTGCCCAAGCATTAGGGTCTCTCTGAGGCTCAGAGAGGTCATGACTTGTCCGTGGTCACACAGCTAATGAGGATCAGGTATGGGCAAGGATCTAATCCTTGGCTGTTTTCTTTTCCTTATCCCAGCTACAACCACCAACTTCAGCTCAGCCTTCAAAGGAGCAGAGATTTCAGCTTCTCTCCCTTTTACTCTCCTCCCCCCACATCCAGCAGCCTTCCCAAGCCTCTGGGAAATACTCTAGATGCTCCCTGGGTCCATCTGACCCTCAGAAACAGAGCGGCGTACAGTGTCTGGGCCTATTCCTTCAGCAGAATCTGCCCAGTCAGATTACTGATGTGTCTGTGTCTCTGTGGGCTCATCACTGTACCTGGCACACAGGAGGTGATTAATAAATGTTTGATGAACTAATTAATTGACATGGGTGTGCATCTGTATCCTCCTGAGAATCTCTATAAGCTGATTCACTTCTGTCTTGGTATTCCCAGTGACCAGCCTAGGGCATAGGAACATATAGTTGGTGCTTAATAAATGCTTGTTGAATTGGACTGATCTGCTATCAAATAAGGATTCTTTAAGTGCCTACTCTGAGCCAGGCACTGGGCTGAGAAAATGAAGCATCCCCTGCCCTCAATCAAGAACCTATGGGGGAAGAGAGAAATACATAGAAAATAGATATTTAAAAATACAAGATATTGGGGAGAGGTACAGTTAACCCTACAGCTTTTTTGACTGTAAGCTCTTTGAGGGGAGGTATTAGGGTTGGCTCCCATCCCTCTCACCCACTTGCCAAGCTCCAGAGTTGGCATCTGATGTGCCCAAAGCTGCACTGAGTGATCCATTTCTACCTGGGGTCCCTAATCCCAGCTTCATTACTATCTCTATGACTATATTCCAGCAGAATGGGTTTCTTTTGTAATCTTATGTATTTCGTTTTTAACCACGCTGCTGAGCAGGCTCCTAGGCTCCCCCCAATGACTGCCAGAGAGGGCCACGAAGCCCCATCAAAGGGGAAGACCCTCCCAGCCCCACCAGGAATAAAGAAGTGTAAGCACAATGAGTGGTTGGAGGACTGGGGCAGGGGGCAGCAGGGAGGCATAGGACATACAAGGGAGCCTCAGATCCACTTGAAAATGAAAATGGAGCTGGGCTGAGTGACTGGGGAAACAGCCAAGACCTGAGGAGGCTCTTCCAGCACCACCCCCTTCCAGACTGACACTGGCAGCTTGCCCACCCCCTCCAGCTCTTGCCCTCCCCACTCCACTGTCTCCCACCCTGCTCCTGACCTAGAGGGTGGGTACAGTGGGCAGATCTGGCTTGGGGCCCAGTCGTGTCATACCTGTGTAACCTGGGCAAATTTTGGACTTCTCTGGGCTTCAGGAACTTCGGCCAGGAAAAGTGAGGTTGGACTAGATAGAGCTAGCTCTAGTCTCCAGGACCCTAAGTGAAGTATGGGGTTAAACTGGCTTTCATGGGCTGGCTTCCAGGGCACTTACCTGGGCAGGCTTCCTTCGGGAAAATAAGGGAAATGGACCCACTCCTGCCTGAGAAACTTGCTCCTTGGGGAACCCAGGGAAAGACCTCAGTTTCCTCAATTGTACAATGAAGAAGAGCCTCTACTCAGGGTTGTTGCCAAGTGCTCCCAAGTGCTATGTAAGTGCTAGCTATGGTTATGTAAGTTATTAGGTTGATCTTCCAGGAAACTCATTTGAACAGAAAACAGTTCACTGAGAATGGGGGGCTGCTCTCGGGCACACCACAAACGCTTTCTGATGGTAACTCTCGCTGATTCCAAAGGGGCTTACATTTGAGCATCGGGAAGAGCCCGGTCCTCCAGTCTACCAAACATTCCAGGGTGGGGGAGGCTTGGGGCCGCAGTGTGAGAATAATAGGACCAAAGGTTGGGGGCTTAGTGGATCTGAGATGCCCAGCTCCAAGGGAGCTCAGAGGACCGCCAGTCCAATCATCTCCCTCCTCTTACAGGCAGGGAAACTGAGGCCCAGGGAGGTGGGCGACTTGCCCAAGGTCACGCCACAAGAAGTAGGTAGCGGGGATGGTGATCTGTGAGTCCAGGCTCATTTTCCGTCCCACTCTGCGCAGCTGTCTCCCACAACCTAGAGAAGCCTTGGCCGAATCCACCCCGGAGGGGGGTCGGAACTTTCAGGTCTGCCCCGGGACTCGTTGCTAACCTTCCAACCGTACTCGGGAGTGCTTTGGAGGTGAGGGGTGGTCTGAAGACCGCCCAGAAAGATAGTGGGGCCCGAGGCCCGAGCCAGGCTGAACTCGGCAGCTCTTCATCATTCTGAGCTGGGGAAGGTGCGCCGGGTCCAGGTCCCTTGCCCCGCCCCCGGCCCGAACCCTTCGGACGCAGAAAGGGGCCCCCAGTGCTGGCAAGCGGCCCAAGCCCGGGGGCTCGGCTGCCGGCTGCTCAGGTCCCAGGCTTCCCGGGGCTCCGCCTCCCGGCCCGGCCTCCTCTTCCTTCCCTTGCCCCCCCCACCCCCCCACATTCTATTCAAGGACAGAAATAAAGAGAATAGGCAGCGGGAGGTTACGCAGGAAAACAAAGCTTTCAGATCTGGGCCCCTAATTACCTTGGGGGGGGGCGGCTGCACGAGTTAAGGGGACTGCGGGGATGTGTGTGAGTGTATGGGGTGGGGGGGAATTACTAATTGCACGAGGGTCTGAGGAAAAGCCGCTGCAAGAGGACAGGAATCTAGAGGTCCTTTGGTGGAGGTGGGAGGGGGTGTTAGTCGGACTTAGTCTCGCCGGATTCGTAGTCAGGAGGGGACATTGGAAGGCATCTGGACCAATCTTATTTGACTAAGGACGAAACTGAGGTTCAGGGGAAGAGGTGACACGTGTAGGGGGCAGGTTTCGAACTCAGGTCCCTGGCTCTAGCTCTCTGTCCTGGGCATTAGCCTGGGAAAGCCACCCCCAACAGGATGAGTTGAACTGCGGGGACGCGGACCAGGATGGAGGCGGGGGTGGGGGCTGACCTAGAAAAGGGGGTGAAGCACGCAGAGAGACAGGGTCTCGGGCCACCCTGGTTTTTTGGAGAGGCATTCCCACCTCCTCCCCAACCTGGCCCAGTGAAAATGGGGGAGAAGATCGTCTGTTCGGGGACTGGCGATGAGAGAAGGGTGTGTGTATGGGGGAGAGCAAAGAGAAACAGAGGGAGAAAAGGGGAGAGAGAGACAAGAGAGAGACAGAAAGAGAGAGGGAGGAGAGAAGAAGGGAGGGAGACGGGGAAGGAGGAGAGGAAAAAAGGGAAGAGAGGAGGAGAGAGGAGAGAGGGAGGGGGAAAGGGGAGAGAAAGAAACAGAAGGGGAGAGGGAGGAGAGAGAGGAGAGAGGCAGGGAGGGAGACCGTGGGGAAAGAGGAAGAAAGGAGAGCGCGAAACAGAAGGAGGGAGGGAGGGAGAAAGCGGGAGAGAAACAGGACGGGGAGGGGGGGAGACAAAGAGAGCGACTGCCCTCCCCAGGCCGCCTCCCGCGGGCTCTACTCCGCCCCCTTCCCCTGGGCCCCGCCTTCCGCGCCCCTCACTCTAATCCCATTCCTTTCCCGCGCATAGATTCCCCCCCACCCCCGCATCTGGGCTGAGGGGAAGAGAGGTCCGTGGCGGGTTTGCCGCGCGTGGGTGTAGAGCCCCGTTCCTTTCCCCACTCCCGCACCTGCTGGGGAAGGACGAATTGGTCCCGTGGGTGCGAGTGTGTAACGGGGTCTCCCAAGGGGATGCTAGCCGCCCCCGGTTGATGCTGGCGGGCTGGCCCTCGAGTGCCCATGCCTTCCGTGGGAGAGTTGGCTCTCTGTGTGTGCGTGTGTACACATCTGGTGAGGTCTGGATGTGTACCCGCGAAGCCTATGTAGCACTCCCAGCGGGTCTGCGCTCACGGGTGTGTGTGTGTGGGGGGAGTGGGGGGGCCTGTGTACGCGTGGATACTTGGGTTAGGTGTGTACACACCGGGAAAGAGACGCCACAGCATGGGCACCATCTTGTCCTTGTGTGCGTAGGGAGGGGGATGACTTCTCCCCGGCTAGGGGGCGGTGTGTTCCTCAGTTTCCTCCTTTCTCAAATAAAATGTGTACACGGGCGTGTAGCGCGGAGGGAAAGTCACGTTCCCCCCCTCCCCCCCGCCAAAGGGCCCCAGAGGCCTGTCTGGGAGCGCTGATGGGAGTCGGCTAGGGCACTGTGTTTGTGCGTGGGGGCGTTTGTCGAAGGGGGTGTCTTGGACTAGAACATCCCTTCTCCCCCCCGCGTGCACGTGGCGCGGAAAGGGGAGGCTGTAGGGAGGCGGCAGGGGTCGAGCTCTAAATGAAATGTTCAGGAAATGACCAATTCGTGTCACCATCGCGGCCATTAAGATAATTACTAGTAATCGCCATCATTGTTGCAGTGGTCACTAGTGTTACTAAGGGGTGAAACACGCAACTCTTTCCCCGCCATCACAGCTTGTTCACATTCGACCCCTTCCTTGGATTTCTTCATCCAGTCTCCGGGTTTTCCCTATCACCAGCTCATGGCTCATGCCTGAAGGACGTCGCAGCTAGCCAATGGTAGGGCGCAAAGCGTCAACTCTGCGTTCGCCCGCCAACCTCAACCAATGGCTATGGATATCGAAGTAGTCCCGCCTTCCGCGTCGGGCGCCCCCTTCAGGCTGCCGGGGCCGGACCCGCTCGGTCGCCATCTTGGGTGTGGCGCATCTCCCTCCCTGCCAAAGCCTTTCGGAGACCTTCGGGTCCCTGTCCTATACCCCGGCCATGGCCCCAAGCCTGCACGGCGGCCTGGGGTCCGAGGCAAACACCTGCTTGGCAGGATCTTGGTACCCTGGGTGGGTTGGGGGTAGGGGAGCGCGCGACGATCCAGATGCCGCCATGTTGGGAGTGGCGTCTTCCTCGCTCTCCGGCTCTTCTCCCTTCCCCCCGCGTCCGTGGCCATGGCCGTGACCGTGGGTGTTGGGTCTCCTAAGCACAGCCTCCCTCCAATTACCATAGAGGGGGCTGCCACTTATATCACCCCCCCCCCTATTGAAGCGGGAAAGGGCTCAGGAGAATTGGACTAATTAATGTGATAATATGACAACTCATTAAGGCAGCGCGCTGGTGGGGGGGGAGAGATTAATGAACCCGCAGGGTCCAGAGGGAGGCGTGAGCGTGGGCAGGGGCTGGGTCTAGACGCGAGTGGGAGTGGGCAAAGGATTCGGACGGACCCGCTGGTGCGCGTGGGCTCGGTTAGGTAGAGGGGGCCCCTTCTAGTGCTCCCTGTGTGTGTGTGTGTGTGGGGGGGTATGAACCCACGTTCCCGCGGGCACCCAGAGGTCCATCAGTCCATTCCATCCCTACTCTCCTCCCCGGGGTGGAGAGGCATGATTTCCCCAGCACTTGCCAGGGGTGAAAGCACGCGTGGGAGTGGTGTGCCAGTATTCCGGAACCCTCGTGGGGCAAGTGCTCTGGAAGGGGTCTGGGCGTTTGCCCAGTTCCCTGTGAGGGTTAGTGGGTCCCCTGCCTCTCGCCCACTCGCGAGGCTGTGTCCTATAGGAACGGGTGGGTGTGCTCTAAGTTACGGACGGCTTCCTCTCCTCCCCACTCGAGGATCCTTCTCCCTCCACGCCAGCCTTCCTCCTCCTTTCTTTCCTCTCCTCCTGCCTCCCCCTCTTTTCTGACCGTCCTCCCCTTTCTTCTCCCTCCTCCCTCCTCCTGTTCCCCTTTTCTTTCCTCCTTCCAGTCACTCCAAGGTTTTCCTTCCTTTCTCTCCCTCTCTCGCCCTTCCTATTCTCTCCCTCCTCCCCTCCTTTCCCCCCTCCCCCTCCCCCTCCCTGCTCTCTCCCTCCTCCTTCATTCTCTCCCCTCTTCCCCCTCTCTCCTCTCCCCTCCCCCTCCCTTCTCTCTCCCTCTTTCCCCTCCCTCCTCTCCCCTCCTCCCCCTCCCTCCTCCCCCTCCCTTCTCTCTCCCTCCTCCCCCTCCCTTCTCTCTCCCTCCTCCCCCTCCCTTCTCTCTCCCTCTTCCCCTTCCCAGCTCTCTCCCCTCCCCCCATCTCTCTCTCCCCTCTTCCCCCCTCCCTTCTCTCCTTTACTCCTTCCCCTCCCTCTTCCCCCTCCTCTCTCCCTCCTCTCTTGCCCTATTTCCCTCTCCCTCCTCCCTCTCTTTGCCCTTCCTCCTCCTCCTCCTCCTCCCCCTCTTCTCCCTCCTCCCACCGCGGGAGGCAGGAACAGTTTTACCGCGTTTTGCCTTTCAGGGGCAGCAGTTAGAGCAAAACAGGGGGGAAGAGAAGCACTGCGCATGCGCGCCCCTGCCCCCCACCCCCACCCCTCCTGGCGTAACTCGAATCTCGAATGACAGCGCTGGGAGCGGCTGCGCCCGCACTGGTAGAACGGAGGTACTGCCGCTTTAAGCACGCTCGCCCATTGTTCGAGCGCCGGCCAATGAGCGGGCGCACGCTCCCTGCGCTCGGCCAATGGGGCCGGGGCAGGGGAGGCCGCGCACCGCCCACTACTCTATATTAAAGGGCCTGGCGCCGCGTGAGTCCCCCACTGGCCGCTCGCAAAAGCCATCTTTGCATTGTTCCCGGGCCGCCGTGTGCGCTGGGCATCTCTTCCCCCGCTGCAGCCGCCGACTCCGGCTCCTGCCTCGGCCCCGCTCCGGCTCCGCCGCTCCCGGCTCCGCTCGCCGCCCTCCGCTCCCGCTCCGCAGCGGCGGCGTGCCTGTGTGTGGGCTGCTCCCCGCGCGTGGGACCGACCCTCCTGCCACCTGCGCCCTCGGCCCGACCGGCCCCTCGAGCATCCCCCGTTCGTCCGGCAGCTGCCCCCGCCCCACCATGTCAGACACCGCCGTGGACACCAGCTCCGAGATCTCTACCAAGGTGAGCGCGCGGGGCCGTGGCGCGGGGGCTGCGCCTCGCAGCCGTCGGGGGTCGGGGGTCGGCGGGCAGCCTCCGGTGTGGGGCCCCCTCGGGCGGGCTGCCCTTTGTCTGGGCGGCGGGCGGGCCGGCCGTGCCATGCCATGCCAGGCAGCGCGGGCGCCCGGGGCTCCGTGGGGAGCGCGTCCTCCGCCCCCGCGCGGCGCGGCCGGGGGAGAGGGCGGCCCGCGGGGCCGGGGCGAGGGGCTCCGGCTCGGGGAGAACTTTGTGGCGCGGCCGGTCGCGCGTCGGAAGTGATGGGGGGCGGGGGCGGCCGGGCCGGGCAGCCGCGCCGCGCGCGAGCGGGCCGGCTCCCGCGCCGCTCCTTTGTTCCGTGGGCGCCCACTCGCCCGCTCCCTCCGCCCGGGGGTCGGGGCTGCGGCTGCCCGGGCGCGCGGGGGCCCGGGCAGTCCCGGGACCGCACGGGCGGGGAGAGGGGAGTGGGCGTCGGGGTCCCGAGGGAGGTGCGGGGGCAGCTCCGGGGGGCTCCAGCCCGGGGGGAGGGGCGGGGCGGGGCGGGGGCGGCCGCTCGGGAATTCACCGCCCCACGGCCCAGGGTGGGAGCCCACGCGGCCGCGGCCGAGGAAATGGAAGTGCGCGGGTGGGGGGGGGGCCGCGGCGGGAGCGAACAAAGCCCCTGTCCTTGCCCCCCACTCCAGACGGCCCGGGGCAGGCTCCGGGTGGGGGGCGGCCGAGCCCACGCGCGTCCGGGGGTCCCGGGCCGAGGGAAGCGGCGCGCCGGGGCAGGGGCCGTCACCTTGACGTCTCCTTAGCCCGCGGCGTCCCCTCCCCGGGGCGCACTTCCCTGTCTGGAAATGCGCGCCAGCCGCCGTCCTCGGTGGGGGGGCGGGGGCGCCCCGGGGGTCCCGGGACGTGTCCCACGCCCCCCCCAGGAGAGGCGGGAGCCGGGACGGCTCCTCCCGCGGGAGGGGGGCGGGCGGGCAATAAATAACAGCCGGCGGCTTTGTTTGGTTGGGAGCTCGGCCAGCTGGCGTGGGGAGGGGGTGCCTGAGAGCAAGCCCCACGGGCCTCGTGGCCGGGGCCGGGTCCCTAGTGGCGGCCCCCTGGCGAGCCGGTGGGGGCGCCCCGTCTGGTGTGGGGTCAAGAAGATTGATGACTCCAAGGAACACCCCCCCCTCCCCCCAGCACTCCCACGGGGCAGGAAGCGGCTGTCTTTTATTTCCCAAGGGAGTCGGTCCTGGGGGGCACGGCTACTCTGGACACGCGGGGTCCTCCGGGTTTTAGGGTCACTTTCAAGGCGATGTTCGGGGTGCGGGAGAGGGGCTTAGGGCGGCCTGGAAGGGTTCCTTAACTTGGGGGTCGTGGGGAGTTTGGGGGGACCCTGCCAGAGGCGAGGTGGGGGCCTTCCTCCGGGGGTGAACCCCGCGCCCGTGGGGATGCGTGGGGCTCCCTGCGGTTCCCCGCTCCGAGAGCTTTGCCATCCCGGGGAGCTGGGGCCACGTGCTCCGCGCGAGCGCCCGAGGCCCGCGCGCAAAGCCAGCCAGCCCGGCTCTGCCGGAGCCGGCCGGGACCCTGCGCGCCTGCGCGGCGGGGCTCCTCCCCGCCCCCATCCTCCCCGCCCCTCCCCCCACCTGAGCCGCCAGGGGGCGGGCGGGGGACCTGCGCAGGAGGGAGCTGAGTGCGCCCCGTGGTGGTCGAGCAGCAGATTGCAGCTTCTGGGAAACTGCGTGCGCGCCCATGCGTGTGTGCATGTGTGCATGCATGTGTGCATGCATGTAGTCTGCATGGCAGAGACCCCCTGCGGTGCCGGTCCGGCCGTCTTCGGGGGGTGGGGGTGGGGGTGGGCGTTCAGAGCAGAGGCCAGCCAAGCCTGCCAGTTGTTTGTTCAGGACTTCTGCCCTCAGAGGGCTTACTGGATGGGGAGGGGTGTGGGGGCCCAGGTGAGCCCCAGACCCTCCTGGAGGGTGGGCGACCTAAGGCCAGGCATGGTGGAAAGTTACCCGGGAGCGCCCCCTCCCCCAGCCTGGCCTGCTAACTCCCTTAAGAAAGGGAAAAACCCGAGGGGGGGCCATTCCCGGGGAGAAGAGGGAGGGGCCGCAGCTGCGGGGCGGGCAGCAGTGACCGCCGGCGGGGATGGTTAGGGAGTGGAATCGGGTGTGCCCTTGGCTCTGGAGACAGTAACTGTTGCAGCCTTAGCTACAGGGGGGGGGGCAGGGCTCCTTCTAGCTCTCTGGATGGGGGGGCTAGGTGTTGGGGCTGAATGATATGGAAATGGGAAGCAGCTGGTGTGGGCCGTGGCCCCAGAAGCTGCAGGAAGTTGTGTCTGCCCCCCCCCATGCCAGGTGGTCCTTCTGGGGCCTGGCTCCCCAGCCCTCGTTTGGGGGACCAATGAATAGTCTCTGATGGGGAATGGGCCCTGAACCTGTCTGCTTCTACCTGCTCCCACTTCTTCCCATATAACTAAAGTCAGGGGAAAAGAGCCTGGAGGGCCCCCCTTTCTCACCTGGGCGGTGGGTTAGCCCCCCCCCCCTGGCCTGGTGACTCACTGGCTATTTCTGTTACTTTGAAGGATCTGAAAGAGAAGAAGGAGGTGGTGGAGGAGACGGAGAATGGCCGAGATGCCCCCGCTAACGGGAACGCTGTGAGTGCTTGGGCAGAAGTAGGCCTGGGTCGGGGCAGTGGGGAGGCGGGAGGCGGGGGGTGGGCCTGGCAGCCCTGGCCCTGCGGGCACCTGCTTCAGAAGCGCTGTTACAAAGAAGCAGCATCTGGTGGCTCTAACCCAGTCTGCCTGAACCCCATGGGGATTGTCGGGCCTGAAGGAGGTGGGTGTGAGCTGGAGTCATGGGGTGGGGGCAGCCAGGAGAGATGACCCCGCTTCTCTCTCTGAAGAATGAGGAGAACGGAGAACAGGAGGCTGACAATGAAGTAGATGAAGAGGAGGAAGAGGGTGGTGAAGAAGAGGATGAGGAAGAAGAAGGTGATGGTGAGCATCCTTGGGGCTGAGTGCTGGGGCGTGGCCTGCCGGGAGGCAGGGCGGAGCCTTCCACCTGCCTTCCTCCCTAAATCTAACCATTAGAAACCTGAAGGTTTACAGGAAGAGCCCAAGGTGGTCTGGATGCCCAGGGACAGGCTGGGGGCCTCCAGCTGCCCACCTCCTCTCCTCCAAGGGCCTGGAGGTGGTTCCTGGGCTCTGGGCGGGCAGTCCAGCTGCTGTGGTACAGGAATGTTGGGGTCATCTCCTCTCCCCCCATTTATCTTTCCCAAATCCCCTAATTAGACTGAGGCCTGGTTGGAGCTGGTTCAGTTTGGGCCAAGGAAGTGAGAGGAGCCGGTGATTAGATCAGCTGGTTAGGACCCTCTTTGGGCCTGGGTTCTGAAGGCTGCTGATGGGAGGGAGGGTGGCTCCCTGCACCTCCAATGAGGAGGATTAGAAGGAAGGACGCACCTTTTTCTGTTGACTCCAGGTGAGGAAGAAGATGGAGACGAAGATGATGAAGCCGAGACAGCTACAGGCAAACGGGCAGCTGAAGATGATGAGGTACCTTCACGGGGATGGAGGGTCCAGGGGAGAAGTAGGAAGATAAGGGCCTCTGGCCGTAGGGAAGCCCCCTTGGGCCTTGGCATGCAGCTCTGGTCCCTGGGGAAGTGGTGATCTCGTGGTTTATTTGGCAAGGCCCTTTCCTGACCTACAAAGTAAATGCTCCAGATTCATGATCTGTTGGGAGGAGGGGGGCTGCTGAGGGCTGACTCCAGTGTCCCTTTTGTCCCATCCCAGGAGGAGGATGTCGATACCAAGAAGCAGAAGACCGACGAGGATGACTAGACAGCAAAAAAAAGCAAAAAGAAAAAAAAAAGGGAAAAAAATTTAAATTAAAAAAAAAGAGAGAGAAAGAAAAGAAAAGGCCACAGTGACCTATTCACCCTCAACTTCCCGTCTCAGAATCTAAACGTGGTCACCTTCGAGTAGAGGCCCGGCCCACCGGGCGAGCCACCACCCACGCAGATGACACACACGCACGCTCCTGACCGACCGCCACCAACCACCAATGAGAATTTCCAACAGGGGAGGAAAAACCAGACCAAAACTTCCAAGGCCCTGCTTTTTTTCTTAAAAGTACTTTAAAAAGGAAAATTTGTTTGTATTTTTATTTACATTTTATATTTTTGTACATATTGTTAGGGGGTCAGCCATTCTTCGTGATCTCGGACGACCAAACAGCTTTTGCCGTGTTCTCTGTCCTGCTTCTGACTTTACTTGTGGTGTGACCATGTTCCTTACGATCTCAAAGGAGAAAAGAAACCTTGTAAAAAAAGCAAAAACAACTACAAAAATACAACCTTATTCCGAGCATTCCAATAACTTTTTTTTGTGTCTGTACTTAGCTGTACAATAAATAGTTGGTTTGTATGAGGTGGTTCAGAGGCCAAAGATAAAAGGTATTTTCTTTTTTTTTTCCTTTTTTTCCTTTGTCTATGAAGTTGCGCTTCTGGGGTTTTTTGTTTTGTTTTGTTCTTTGTTTTTTTTCTTTTTTTTGTTAAAAAAGGTTTTTTTTGGCCTGTTTGTATGTGTGAAACATGTTGTCCAACAATAAACCGGAATTTTATTTTGCTGAGTTGTTCTAACAAGTGTCTCTGGCCTGTTTTGGTGTGTGGTCTACTCTGGGGAATCCTGGGAGCAGGGAGGGTGTGAGAAGTCCAGCCCCCCCCCCCCCAGAACCCTCTGGATTTCAGGGTGTGGGTCTCTAGTTTTCTATCTAAAGAACTTTGAGTGGGGGGAGGGGGCAGTAAGCACCTACTTCTGCACCATTACTGGGGTTATGAAAGTGATTCACAACTTGGGATGCCTCCTGGATGAGAACAAATCCATCTCCTAGCGTCATGGTTCTAAGAAGGCTCCATCAGCATCACGAGACGCTGTCCAAAGCTCACGATACCCTAGTCTGCCAGGAGTCTGCACTCTTACTCAAAGGGGTAACTGGACCAACAGCCACTTAAGCACCTACTATGTTCCTGCCACTGCTGGGAATTGGGCAGGGGGGCGGGGCGCATGTTCAAAGGAAGATGAAATACTGCCCTTGAGGTGAGAAGCCTAAATATGTTCTCTTTGGGACATTGATGAGGCATCCTGGATTCCAGACTAGAGGACGGGCTCACATCTGATGCTTACCACCCTAGAACAACGAGGGAGTCAGGCTGGCTCCCAGGAACTGGGGCTGGGGAGCAAGGACACCCCCTCCTAGCCCTCCACAGGAACTCTGCTCTGATCTGTATTTGAGTGAGGGGAAAATGGGTTAAGAAGGCCCCTGGTGCCTAGGATGCTGCAGGCCAAGCCCCAGGGACTCCCAGGAGAGCCCAGCCATTACTTTTATTTGCACTCAGCTCCTCAGCTGGGACCCAGGCTCACTTGGGGTTGTGTCTGGGTCAACCAATTATTGGAAATGGAAGTAGGATGTAGTTACCAGAAGGGCTGGGGTGGGGGTGGGGGGCTGCAGTCCTGAGACAAAGGGCCTAGGTTGATAGCCTGTCTGCTACTTGCTGGCTGTGTGACCCTGGGTGAGTCACTGGACCCGTTTGCCTCAGTTTCCTCACCTGTAAAATGCCTCCCAGGGTTGTCACGACAATCAAACAAGATCATAATTGTAAAGTGCTTTGGTGCAGCACCTGGGCATAGTAAATTATTTATTTATTATTATCCTCACTCTTCCAGCTTCAAATCCCTTGGGAGACCTGGGTTCAGATCATGCCTTTGACGCTTTGCATGTGTGACCCTGAATAAATCACCTGCCTCCTGAGGGTTTCAGTTTCCTAAAACACAGTCCGGGTCCCTCAGGCTCCTTCCAGACCAGATGATCCTGAATGAAGCCTCTGTGGCCTCAAGCCCTTAGGGAGGCCACGGCCCCTGCTGTGCTCCTCTGGGCACCTCTGGCTTCTGTCTGCCTGAGCTAAAACATGCAAACACACACCCACACATGTCACAAACACACACACGTCACACGCACACATGCACCCACACACAAGTCACAAACACGTCACACACAAGTCACAAACACAGGCACACGCACACACACACACAACTCACAAACACATCACACGTACCCACACACAACTCACAAACACAGGCACACGCAGCCTTTCACTAAAGGCCCGGTGGAGGGAGAGCAGGCCCCAGGCAGGGAGAGGTCTCGGAGGAGTGACCCAGGCCTGGGGGGGGGCCCCCACTCACACCCCCGGCACTCCCAGGGAGACTGAGGACAAGAGGCGAGAAGTCAGTGGCCAGAGGGCCATCCGGGCTGCAGACCCAACACCCGCCTGGGCTGTCCTTCCCCTGTGCCCCCAGCAGGTGGGTCCAGCCTCGCCTGGCACTGAGGGGCAGCTGGGAGGCAGAACGGCGGGCGGCAGCCCTGAACAACAGCAGGAACCACCTGGGAATTGGGCCTCCTTCCCCATCCCCTCAGTATCCCCCCCAGCCTCCCCAGGAGGATTTTCTCTGCCTTGGGGCACAAGCTCCTCCTTCCCCTGTGCACTCTGCCATGGCCAGCCCGGCAACTTCCCCCCATCACTGTCTCTGGGCATCGAGGGGCAGGGAGGAGCCACCAGGGAGAAGGGCGAGAGGAGGAGAAAGATGGAGGCTACCAGGCAGGCCTCCCATGGACCCTCCCCTCAGGAAGTCTCCCTCCTCCCAGGACCAGGGGCGCCACCCCACCCCCACCCCAGAACAACTTGATTTCAAGTCCTGAGCTGGACAGGACGATTCGCCAGGCAGGTGTCAGCGGGTGCTCCCAGGGAGTAGCTGGTGATGATAATAACTCTCTAGATGCCTGCAACCACCACCATGGGAGGCAGGTGCTGTTATTCTCTTAGTTTTACAGGTGGGGAAACAGGCATGAGATCAGGCTGTCCTCGCTCTCAGGGCAGTGAATGGCACCGCCCGCCCCGCCCCCCCCCCCCCCCCCCCGCATAAACTGGACGTCTGAGGACTTGGACGTTGGTAGGGTGGCTCCTGAGGGTTCTCGCCTTCATCTCAGTTCCCTCACCTGTAAAATGGGCCAGATGGGCTGGACGGACTCGGGGAATCTCACGATCAGCCCATCCCTGATCCACAATCCCTTCCAAGGTACTCCAAACAATGGGTCATCCAAACTCTGCTTGAATTCCCCTAGTCACAGGGAGCTCACTATCAGTCCAAGCCCAAGATGGTGGCCAACCAGGTGAGAAGCTCTGACATTTACCTTTCTGCCCCTTTGTTCCTAGTTCTGTGTCTGGGTCAAATGGAGAAAGTTGAATCACTTTTCTACAGATAATCCTATAAACCCACAGAAACCTCTTTACCCTGAGACTCCACCCTTGGAGACCCTTCCTTTGATTGGCCAGTTTCTTTCCTTCCTTCTTTCTTTCTTTCTTTCTTTCTTTCTTTCTTTCTTTCTTTCTTTCTTTCTTTCTTTCTTTCTTTCTTTCTTTCTTTCTTTCTTTCTTTCTTTCTTTCTTTCTTTCTTTCTTTCTTTCTTTCTTTCTTTCTTTCTTCCCTCTTTCCTTTCTTTTTTTTGGGAGGGGGGCAGGGCAATGAGGGTTAAGTGACTTGCCCAGGGTCACACAGCAAGTGTCTGAGGTCGAATTTGAACTCAGGTCCTCCTGAATCTAGGGCCGGTGCTTTATCCACTGCACCACCTAGCTGCCCTCCGCCCCCCCCCCCCCAGTTCTTCCATTTTAAGGAAAGCCCTGGACTGGTCTCTCATTCCTTTATTCCTTTCTAGGCTCCCCACCCCCCACCAACTCCAGACTTTCTCCATCATGTCCTATCTCACTCCTTGTTCTCTCCCTTCAGCCAACCCCACTTTTCGGCTCCCTTTTGTGTTTTCTTTTCCCATTAGATTGTAAGCCCCTTGAGGGCAGGGACTGTCTTTTTTTTTCTTTTTTTATTATTAGTATCCCCCATGCCTAGCACGGTACCTGGCACATAGAACAGTAAATGTTTAATAAATTCTTGTTGATTTGACCTGAAGTTCTACTAGGGAGGGGATAATCACTTTCATCTCTCAGTCCCAGGACCCCTCCCTCCCCCCTCAGATATGATTAAGGATCAAGTCATTCCTACAGGAAGTGGAAAACCTGGGCTCTGAATCTGCCTCTGCCACTACCTTTTGTGATTTGGGCAAATCATTTCACCTTCACAAGCCTCAGTTTCCCCAGCTAGAAAATGGGAACCCTAAACCCTGTTTTGCCAGTCTCATTATTGTGAGGTTCTCATGAGAGAATGGATCTGAGAGGGCACTGGGCAACAGGATGGGGAAGAACATTGGGGCTCACTGAGAATAGCCCAAGATGGCGGCCAACCAGGTGAGAAGCTCTGAGTCTCAAGCAATGCTGGTGAGGCTGGGGAGCATCAGAGAAGAGGAGCCTGGGGTCATAGAGGTGGGGAGGCATGTGGTAGCTCCCTTCAAGGCTTTAGCCTTGTCCAGCTTGGCCCCAAAGGGCAGAACCAGGAGAAGGGGGTGGGTGTTACAAGAAGGCAGAGTGAGGATGGACACTTCCCAATAATGGGAGCTATTCACCAATGGGACAAGCTGCCTTGAGGGGCCCAAAGGATTTCCCCTCCCTGAAGGCTCAAGCAGAGGCTGTGTGGCCACTGGTGGGTGGGTTCTAGGGTTCCAGTTATGGCTGGGACAGAGAGTCCTTTTCATATAGGAGATCCTGCGGTGCTGTAACTAAAAAATGGTGCCTCGGTTTCCCCACTGGAGGTTGGACTAGAGGACCTCTGAGGTTCCTTCCTGACCTAGATCTGCTGACCCATGAAGCCTGAGAACAGACAAAACTGGCCTTTAGGACACTGAGCTGCCCCCCACTCCAGCCAGGCCCTCCTCAGCTGGTTTCAGCCCACCAGACTGCGGCCCCTGTTCCTGGTTGGTGAGGATGGCTCCATGACCCCCAGTCACTCACCCTTCCTTGGGCTCTGACCCTCCAGGGCCATCTGGGTCACTTCCTATGGTCCTTCAAAGGGAAGTGAGGGAGGAATGATCATCTCCATTCTACACAGGAGCCAAACGAGGTCAGAGTTAATGAATGCAGGGCTGGGACTCATCCCCAATCCCCCCCCCACCCCCCCCACCACACCACAGCACACCAAATAGAATGTCTGATGTGCTGGCTAATAAGTCAGCTTATCAGATGATCTCCTGCCTTTCCCGGTGATAATTAACAAGTTCATTCCTTCATTTGTTCATTGTTCATTCATTCCTTCATTCCTTCATTCATTCATTCATTCATTCACAGAATCCAGCTAGCACCTGAACAACATTGCCTCAGAAACAAGGAGAGAATGGGGACGCAGAGGGAGATCAGACTTCACAGAGGAGAGGGCATCTGGGCCAGGCCACAGAAGAGAGAATTCTGTTTGTTTTTTTGTTTGTTTGTTTGGTTTTGGTTTTTTTGGGCCTCCCAGGGGGCATCTCCTCATTGACCTTCTCTGACCCCCTGTGCCCCACTCCTGTCCTGTGCACCCCCCCTGCCCCCCCCCCTCAGGACAGAAGGCAGAAAAGTCCATTTTCTCCTTCCCTCTTTGGGGATAAGCTTGGTCAGTGGCAGGTCTTTCTAGTTCCACCCCCCCAGCCCCATTCCTTCCAATCAGTTCAGAGGGGTCTTCCTCTGTTTCTCCGAATCTGTTGTGCAACGCCATTTCGTGCCTTCCCCGCGCCCCAGCTTGTCCAGCCCTTCCCCTGCCGAGGGGCATCTGTTCTGTGTGATTTGTGTCCAAGCCCTCCCATAAACCCTCCAGAGCCGGGTTGCTTAGCCCGGGGCTAGAGGCTTGTTCTCCAAACATATTTGGAGAACTGTATTTCAGTCTAGTTGGGTTCCTTTGTGGTCCTGTTGTGGTTTTATTTTGTACATAGGAAAACACGTGTCGGGAAGGGTCCCTGGGAGTTCCTCGGAGTGCCCAAGCACAGGGTCTAAGAAGTTCGAAGAGGAAGAGGTCACTCCTCTCCCCCAGGATTCAGCTGAAAACCTGAAGCTCCCCTCCCTTCCATCCAAATCTTCTCCCTCCCTTTTATTTCTGGAACAGCTCATCTCTTTTTTCAGATGTACACATCCTTAACCTTGAAAGGTGGGGAACATGGGCAGAGAGTGGCAGGGAGAAGATTTAAGGTAGAAGGATGGGCACAGGAAAGAGGCTGGCGGGCACGTGGCCGTTCTGGGAGGGGCAGTGGAACTGGAGGGTATGGCACCAATAGAGGAACCCTGGCAGCCAGTGTGGGAGAGATGGGTGGTCCTTGAATGCCAAGCAGAGGGGGCAACATGGAGCCGTTGGCTGTCCTCAGGGACTTGAACAGAACTGAGCTTTGTGAGGGTGAATGAGGACTCTTGGGTAGAGCAGATGGAGGATGGAAGAGGGTGAAACTGAAGATGGGAAATCAGTTTGGAA
Source organism: Dromiciops gliroides (assembly GCF_019393635.1). NCBI lineage: Eukaryota > Metazoa > Chordata > Mammalia > Microbiotheria > Microbiotheriidae > Dromiciops > Dromiciops gliroides. The sequence continues at coordinate 484,721,319 of NC_057864.1, read as the reverse complement.
AGTACCACAACAGACTGGATTAGAGAACATGAGGTCCCTGCCCAGTGATGTCGATGGGAAAGATGGCTGGGAGGGTCATGATGAGGCATCCACAGAACTCAAGGAGAGATTAAACATTGGTGGGAGGGAGAGGAAGGTGACAGACAGTGTTAGGCTTCATCCTGGCTGACCGGGTCAGGGAAAGTGATGTGGCTCCTGAGGGAGATGCCTGGAGCTGGGTTGGGGTCAGTCTTGGGGGAAGAGGGAGGATGCCAATTGTGGGGAATTGGGCCCCTGGGAAGATATTTCTAGTTAGATGAACTTTCAGACCTTTGAATTGTCTTGTGCCTAGCCGCCAAGTCAGCCAATATCCTAACAGATCTAGGATCTCGTCAATGTGGGTAGTCTCAAGATGCAGATAGCAACCCATTTCTGCAACTCTTTTCAGAGGCCTGCTATAAATCCTTGAGGGGGTGGGGCAGGGCAACCCAACTGGCTGAAGTGGTGGTGGGGACCTTCTTGCTCTCTTGATGTTTTGTGGACTCTGCCCATCCATTACTCCTTATTCTCTCCGTGAGACCAGCTCATGTTTTTTCTTCCTAATCCTTCATCTCTGCTGACATCTGTTTGTTGATGTCATTGGGCTGAATGGGTACTGCTACTATACAATCACTCAAACAGTCTGGCCTGACCATCCACACGGGGAAAACCAAGTGGATGCAGAATGCTTATTGACCAGTCTACACCATGCAGTTGGAGAGGTGAACCATACAGTTGTATCCTCAGTGGATGGACACTACAAGTGGACAAATGGGACTCAGGAATGAATAGGGGGTAGAGAGCCTTGTAGAAATTGTAAAGTAATGATGTGAAGCTTCTTTCTAAAACAAACGCTCATCTTTTTTTTTTATTTTTTAAGCACAGATAATTAATTCTTCCTGTGATGTTGTTTAGGCTGTCGGCCATAGACTCCTACAGTGTCCAAAGAAACAAAATTGAGAATCAACCAAAGGCAACATGGTGGGTGGGGGGGGGGGCAACAACATGTGACAGGAAATTATTCAGGGGAAGCAGTGTTTAAGGACATCATTAGAGAAATGCCAAGCTCTACCAATTGTCATTATCTTTATGACTTATGGGGAACAAAAGCAGAGTCAGAAGGGACCTTGGAGGGGCAGCTAGGTGGTACAGTAGATAAAGCACTGTCCCTGGATTCAGGAGTACCTGAGTTCAAATCCAGCCTCAGACACTTGACACTTACTAGCTGTGTGACCCTGGGTAAGTCGCTCAACCCCAATTGCCTCACTAAAAAAAAAAAAAAAAAAGAGAGAGAGAGAGACCTTAGAAACCATTGAGTCCAACCCCCTTATTTGACAGATAAGGAAACTGAGGAACAGAAGGTGAGGCGACATTTATATAAAACTTTCCAAACTTAAACCACTAAACAATTTTCAGTTATTATTATTGACATCACTATCAATTTTCGCACGGCATTTTTTTTTTCTTGCGGGGCAATGAGGGTTAAGTGACTTGCCCAGGGTCACACAGCCAGTAAGTGTGAAGTGTCTGAGGCTGGATTTGAACTCAGGTCCTCCTGACTCCAGGGCCAGTGCTCTATCCCCACACAGCATTTTGTTTTTGTTTTTGTTTTTTTTGTTTGGTTTTGCAGGCAATGGGGGTTAAGTGACTTGCCCAGGGTCACACAGCTAGTAAGTGTCAAGTGTCTGAGGCCGGATTTGAACTCAGGTACTCCTGAATCCAGGGCTGGTGCTTTAACCACTGCGCCATCTAGCTGCCCCCCCCCACACACAGCATTTTTAATACAACCCAACAAACACTTATTAGGGCAACTAAAGGAATAGAGTGTTGGGGTTGGAGCCAGGAATACCTGAGTCCAAATCCCAGCCCAGTCACATACTAGCTGTATGACCCTGGGCAAGTCACAGTTTCTCTTAACCTTAGTTTGCCCATTGGTAAAATGGGAATAAATAAAGTGCCTATTTCCCAGGGCTGTTGGGAGGATCAAATAGGCTAACATGTCAGGTGTTTCACAAACCTTTAAACACTTTCTGAATGCTCCCTATTATTACTGTGCATCAAGCACTTCTTCATTTGGTACCAGGAGCACACAAACATAGCAGTCCCTGCTCTCAACAGTTCCTTCCTTCCTGACCTCCTTGCAATGACCCAGGCAGCTGGCAGGGGCAGTAGAACCTCAAGGTCTCTGGCCTCCAGTTTGGTTCTAGAACTGTGGAATCCCAAAGTTAGAAGGGAGCCCAAGCCGTGCCTGAGCAGGAATCCCCATGTTGTCATCTCCAGTCTCTATCGGAAGACCTACAGCGATGGGCGTCTCATCAGTTCTCGAGGCAGCGTATTCCGTTTTTGGACATCTCGAATTGATAGGAAAGCTCCTGACCTCCAGCCTGCACTGGCCTCTCTGAGGCTCTGGGCCCTTATTCCTGGCCCTGATCCCTGGGATGAACAAGGCTGATCCCTCTTCCTAGTACTTGAGGACGGTGATCATGCTGTTGTCCAAGACTTTGTCTCCTCCAGCCAAAACCGACTGTTAGGCTTCACCATCGATCACCATCCAGACTTCGGGTTATTAATGCTTGTCCTAAACTGTGGCTCAAAGAGCTGGGCCTGGAATCACGAAGACCTGAGTTCAAATCCAGCCTGATACATACTAGGTGTGTGAGCTTGGGCAAATCACTTAACTTTTGTCTGCCTCAGTTTTCTCACCTGTAAAGTGGGGATAATAACCACCTACCCTTCTGGGTTTCTGTGACTTCTCAAGGAGGATCAAATGATATGATATTTATAAAGCACTTTGGAAAACCTAAAGTGCTATATCAACACTAGTTATTATTATAATTATTATTACTAAAACTGCTTGCTCTTTTTCAGATGAACTGTTGCCTAGCCATATCCTCTTCTCATAAAAATGCCTGCTAATAATATATTATTTGCAATGCAAACATAATAAATGCTTGTTGATTTACCGTTATTGTACTTGCGTGGTTGATTTTTTTTAACCCAAGGGTAGGACTTTGCATTTATTTCTATTATAGGATCCAAGGGCCTCAGGCTGGAAGGAACCTTGGAGATGAACCCCCTCCTTTTACAGAGGAAGAAACTGAGGCTGAGAGAGGGAACTTGGTCTCTGGGTCGGACCGACAATAAATGGGGGGGCAGGTCTCGTGCTTCCCAGGCAAGGGATCTTCCCCTTGCACTTCACCCTGTGACCACCTCCACTCCTCTGAGGCTTAGTCTCCCCCGGAAAATAGATGTAATGCCATCTGTCCTGGAGGCCGGAGCTATGGGGAGCATTAAGTGAGGCGGGAAGCCTCCGTGAACCACTTCGCCAACCTCAAGGCATCAGCTGAGATCAGTTCTTCACGTTAGGGTCCCTGCCCTGTCTGTGCTGTCTCATCTCCTCCCTCCCGCTGAGCTCCACGCGCCCCTCATCCACTCAAAGGTCGGGGTCCAGAGCTCACCAAGGAGCGCAGGGGCTTGAGCCTGAGCGACTGTGCCCAGGGGAGGGAGAAGGGAAGAGGGAGGGAGATGCCCGGCAGGGGCCCTCGACCCTCAAAATCCTTGGCCAAGGGTTTGGAATACAGACCAGGTGGGGGGAAGATTTGTGAAGGAAGCCCTCCCTCTGGTGGGCATTTAGGGGAGTGCAAGCAGCTCCCCCCTTTTATTGCCTCTCTTTTATTAAAAAAATGGGTATCATATTTTGTGGGGTGGAGTGGAAGGAAGTCATTGCTCAAAACGGGCATCAGTGATGCTTGGGACCCAGGGAGGCGTCAGGACGCCTTCAAGGGCTGGTCTTTCCTTCCCTCCTTCTGCCCCTTTCCCTGCAGAGGGGAGGGCTATGGGGGGGGTGACTCAGGAAGCATGAGCAGGTTAGACAGCAGTGAGGGCAGGGGTCAGAGGGTGAGGATGGACTGCCCCTCCCCAAGTCAGACCAGCCAGACACCCAGTCCTGCCCAGTGCCCATCTTGTCAAATGAGAGGAAGCAGTACTTGACTAACCTTGAGGTATTCATGTATTCTAATGAGGATGATGTCTGCACATGTCTGATTTAGAACTAAGCATTTAAAGCCAAGGTTCAGAAGGTTGTAGCATCACAGATCAAGACCTGAGAGGGACCCCAGAAGCTACCAAGTGCACTACCCCCCATTTTGTAGACTGAGGCCAGAGGAAATGAAAGCTACTTGCTGAAAGTCATAGAGGAGACACAAGTGGAAGAATTGGAATCCGGTCCTTTGATTCTGGCACCAATCTTCCTTCCTTCCTTCCTTCCTTCCTTCCTTCCTTCCTTCCTTCCTTCCTTCCTTCCTTCCTTCCTTCCTTCCTTCCTTCCTTCCTTCCTTCCTTCCTTCCTTCCTTCCTTCCTTCCTTCCTTCCTTCCTTCCTTCCCTCCCTCCCTCCTTCCTTCCTTCCTTCCTTCCTTCCTTCCTTCCTTCCTTCCTTCCTTCCTTCCTTCCTTCCCTCCTTCCTTCCCTCCTTCCTTCCCTCCTTCCTTCCCTCCTTCCTTCCCTCCTTCCTTCCCTCCTTCCTTCCCTCCTTCCTTCCTTCCTTCCTTCCTTCCTTCCTTCCTTCCTTCCTTCCTTCCTTCCTTCCTTCCTTCCTTCCTTCCCTCCTTCCTTCCTCCCTCCCTGCTGTTTCTCTCTCTCTCTCTCTCTCTCTTCCTTCCTTTTCATCTTTTATTCTGAACTTGGCAGGCATCAACAAACATGGATAAAAAAGATAGAAAAAGAGGGCTGCATTTGACATTGTGAATCTTTGTCACGTACACCTCCCCAGTGCTCTTTCCATTCCATTACAAAAGGGCGTAGAAGTGTCTGGCCCAGCAGACAACAGAACAGGAATTTTCTCTAAAACTCATCACGGGTCACCTGGCTCCCTCTTGGAGTCCTCCAGCCAGAGGGAACTCCCTTCCTCTCTCCCTCTGGGCCTGGTCCATTCCTCTTTGGGGCAGCCCCCCTTGTTAGGGGGCAGAGCCTAAATCTGACTCACTACCCCTGCCTCCGCACCCAGAAGCTAAAGCGAGTCAGTCTAATCACGACATACCCGACATGACGACCTCTCAAACATTTCGAGACATTGCTTATGCTCGAGCTTTCTCCTCTATAGGCTAAACGGCCCCCGGTCCTTCAGTGCCTGTGGTCTCCCATCGCTGGGACCATCCTGGTCCCCCTTCTTTGGACATGCTCCAGCTTGTCAATGCTCTTCCTAAAGTGGTGCCCAGAACTGAACACGGTCCCTCCAGACGTGCATCTGACCAGGACAGAGGACAGAGGGAATATTGCCTCCCTTATCCAGACACTGCCTACCTTACTGGAGTCTAACATCACATTAGTCTTCTTGGCCGCCATATCACAACATTGACTCCCATCGAGTCCTAAGTACTGAGGTCTTTTCTGAAGGAAGTGATGTTTAGCTGCATCTGCCTGACACACAGTAGGTGCTTAATAAATGCTTATTGATGGATTGAACATTCTTGGGCAATTGGGGTTTGAGCCCAAGTAGAAAACTTTACATTGACTTCTTCCCAAACATTGACATCTAGCCACGGGCCTAGAGTTGGCAGCCTGTCCTTTGCCTTTTCTGGACTTGAGATCACATTTGCCCTTCCCAGTCCTGTGGTGGCCATCCCCTCTGTCCTCCACTCCTTCTACTGCCTGGCTCTTTAAAATTCTAAGTTGGCCCATGAGTCTCCAACCTATTTATCCACAGCTGAGTCTTTAGATAAGTCCTCTCTTCTTCATTAGAAATTTTAATTCCATAGAGGATGAAACTGAGGCCCAGGGAAATCACGTGCCTTTCCCAAGGTTATACAGTCCCTCCAGATGTGGGGGTACCCAATGCTGCTGCTGGGGAGGCTGTCACCAGGGAGGAGCAGGGTGGGCCAGGTTCCAGGCTCTTTTTTCCTTAAGGAATGTTTTATTAACATATGAATGTAATACATAACATAATATACAATATATATCATGATATATAACATGTGATATAACCTTTAGCATGAAATATAAAATAACACATGTGGAGAGTTACAAAATAGTCACATTAACACTATTAATGTGTTGAGTGGCACTTGCTTTTTTGGTGTAAAGTTTCTCGTGACATGGCGTCATGAGCTCTCCTGCTACGCAGAATTCTTTTTGACTCTTCTTGGGGCACCAAAAGCATTTGCCAGTGGGATTTCTAAGCTGCCTCCAGTGATCTCTGAGAAACTGGAGGGTCCTGGAGAAGAGCAGACTCAGGGGGTCTTCTTGAGTGGCATGGAGGGATGTCCTTGCTCAGAACGGGCATTAGTGATCCCTGGGACGCCTTCAAGGGCTGGTCTCTCCATCCCTCCTCCTGCCCCTTTCCCTGCAGGGGGTGGGGATAGGAGGGGAGATTCAAGAAACATGAGCAGGATACGTGTGTCTGGAGGGCTGTCCCATGGAGGAAGACTTCCACTTGTGCAGTTTAACCCCAGAACTGGGAATAGCATTGGGGGGATCCCAAAGAGGACGATTTTCAGCTTGATTTCAGGAACAATTCTACCTAACAATGACAGCTAAGGAGGAAGCGACCTCAGGGCTTCCTTCTTCCCCTAAATCCTTAAGGTTCTCTGCTCTGAAAGGATGAACTTTTTCCTCCTCCTCTTCTTCTTCCTCTTCCCCCTCCTCCTCCTCCTCCTCCCCCTCCTTCTCAGTGAGAAATCACTCCTGACTCACCTCCCACCCCCCAGCCCCCTCAGACGATCTGCCCAGCATTGGTAATGCTGTTGATCTGGCTTCCTGTCTCTCTGTGTCCCACTTTCCCATGGTCTTAATTAGATATTTTGATACCCAGAGCAAGATTGATAAAATGTGCCCTCAAATCAACTACAGTGGAGTAGAACCTCATTGCTATCCTTGTGGGGAAAGAAACTCTGGGTACCATCCCAGAGTAGGGAGAAACACTAGCCTCTAAGATACCCAATGCCACTCCTGGGGAGCTGCCACCAGAGAGGAGCAGAGAGCTCATCTGGTAACAATTTTTGCACCCCTAAATTCCAATACCCTGGGACAGAGCCCCAGTCACCTCAACCTAGTTATAGCTCTGCAGTAGAACTCAAGTTATACAATGAAGAGAGCCCATGTGACCTTGGGCAGGCCTCTCATTTAACCTCTGTAGGCCTCAGTTTTCTCATCTATAAAATGAGGAGGTTAGGCTGGACGATCTCTGAGGGTCTGCTCAGCTTTCAATCTATGATCCCATGATCAGTCAGATTCCCTCATTATATGTGTAAACAGAACAATTCCTCCTTCCCCTTTGACTGGAATGAAACACCGTATTCTGCTTCTTCTGAAAAGTGCAAAGGGGCATTAGGACTATAGGAGAAAAGGTATCATTAGGGCAAATTAGCTCTAACTGTTAGAACCTTTTATGGTGTCTCTTGTGGCTTTGGGGGAGTGGTGCTGTTCTGCAGAGAAAACATCTTGATAGGCCTTCAGAAATCAGTTATGGAGTAGTTAAAACACTAATCTTTCATCCTCCACCCCCTCCAAGTATTTTAATATTATGTAATAAGAGGCAGTGTGGGCAGAGAGCTAGCATTGGAATCAGGAAGGTCTGTGTTCAAGTCCCACCTTTTACACATATATGGTTTGTGTGACCTGGGGCAAACTGTGAACCCCAACTCGTGTATTTCCCTTTAACAATCAGCCAGTAGACACAATTAGTTCTTGGCAAAGGCATTTACAAAGATGGTGGCGTTAAAATAGTATTTATAAAACACCCCCCCCCAAACCTGGGGCAGGCTTTTCCACAAATGCATGCAGCATCCATGGAGAGAGTGGACTTGAGTTTGGAGCACAATGGTGGTGAGGCACATGTGAAGGATGGACATGTGGCCAAGGCTACTCAGAACTCCAGGGAACTGAAAGTCCGGGAAGTCCATCCCTTTGGGAGAGTCCTCGGGAAGCTTCCTTTGGGGACAGTCTCTCTTGGACCTCCTAGAGTCCTCATCTCCTCTGCTTCCAGAGGCCACAATCCTTGAATCTGTTTTCTTGAGTTTCCCTGTATCTATGTCCCTGTGGGTTGTGTCATTTTGCTCCCTGATGAATGCAATGTTTCCTGCTGGTTGAATAGCTTTCCTTCAGATCTGCCCCCAATGGGGAGGGAGCAGCCACAGGGATCTCTTCCACAATCAGCTTCAGCTTGTGATCTCTCCACTCGAGCTGCAGGATAGGGTGAGGAGGAAAGAGAAATCATTTCCTCTTCTTTTATGTTGGCATCCCAAGTGCCTAGCACAGTGCCTGGCAGGCAGTGCAGTAGCAGAGCCAGGTTCAGACTTGGGTTGTCTGGTCCAGAGACAACTTGGTGAAAAGAGTGGAGACCAGACCCGGGATTGAATCCTGGACCCGATTAGGGGAAGGGTCCTATGGAGGAGATCGGGGGAGGGGGAGGAGCCCTCGAGCAGCTCTATTTTTTCTAGTTAGACTTGCTAATTCAGTGTTAAACTGTTCTAGGCTTCTATGGAAAGTGCTCCGGATTCGGAGCCAGAAGCTGTGGGTTTAACTCCCAGCTCTGCCCCTTACTACCTGTGCGCCTGCACTTGTCACATACGATCCCTGAGGTCTGGCGTCCTGAACCTCTACAGTCTTCAGCTTCCTCACCTAGAAATGGGGGGGAGGGCGTTGGACTCGTGACCTCTGGGGTCCCTTGGAGCTCAACGTCTAGAATCTTGCGTTTGCAAGCCCTCTAAAGTTACCGCCCTGGAGCGAACCCCCGATCACCCTGCCCTGGTCACAGCTCTACCCACAGAGCTGCTAAAAAGGAAACATTTGGTAAACCTTGGGCGCTTTATAAACAAGGGCTCTCACGATCCCTTCCCGGCGGCAGCAGCAGGAGGTTTCTGGCTTCCCGAGGGCTTGGGGGACCTGGTGAGCCCCCTGGTTTAGGGCGAAGTGCCTCTCCCCTCCCCACACTCACACACCCTCCCCACCCCCTCCTCCCCGGATTGCCTGGGCTGCTTATCGTCTAGACCAGACAATTTGGCACTTCCTCATGCACCATCTTGTGTGGCGATTCCTCTGTCTCATTTGGCTCCTTAATCTGTGTCTCTTATCAGGCTCTGCCACTAACGTCCTAGTCATTGCAGGAGGTGAAATGGGGTCCCCAGAGACTCTGCCAGCAGAGAGGGAGCGTGGGGAGACCCCTCAGATCACAGAGGCCACCAACCCCTGAGGACCCTGAGCCCCAGGAAGGGGAAGAAGGTTGCTCCAGGTCACTCAGATAGAATGCAGCAGAGGCAGGATTTGAATCCAGACCCTTGGATTCAGCCAGTGTTCTTTCCACTGTATTGCCCTGCCCTAAGCTTGTGTCCAGTAATGAACCATGTCTTTTGTGCCAGGACCACCCCAGCTAAGTCAGGAGAGGCTCATTACCAAGGTGGCAACTAAGGGATGGTTATTTTGGACACAGCAACTCCCTCTGTCTCTCTCTGTTTGTTGTTGTTGTTGTTTTTTTGTGGGGCAATGGGGGTTAAGTGACTTGCCCAGGGTCACACAGCTAGTGAGTGTCGAGTGTCTGAGGCCGGATTTGAACTCAGGTACTCCTGAATCCAGGGCCGGTGCTTTATCCACTGCGCCACCTAGCCACCCCTGTCTCTCTCTGTTTTTATGTGTCTCTGTCTTTCTTTCTCTGTCTTTGTGTCTGTCTCTCTCTATCTCTGTGTCTGTCTGTCTCTCTCTGTGTCTGTTTCTGTCTCTCTCTGTGTCTGTGTCTGTCTTTCCATCTCAGTGAGAGTGCTTGAATGGGCAGAGTGTGAATGATGAGTGGGTAGGTGGGCATTAAACCATGAGGAGGAGGAGACCCTCAGCTGGGTCACATGGGTCTCTGATGCCCAGAATGGGTTGGTGAATGATTAAAGTAGTTGGGGTGGGGTAGAAAAAATAAAAGGCAGGAAATCAGGGAACCCGGGCTGGGCATAGGAAGAAAGGGGTGACTTTTTATAAGCTTTGGGGTGAGGTGTGCTAGATTAAATTATTCTCATCTTGAAATGGTGGAGAACCATCTTGATGTCACCCTGATGTATTTCCTACAAGGTTCCCAGGTGAGGCCTCTTGTTAGCTAACCACAAACCTACCACACCATGACCTTGGGCAAGTTACTTTTCTCCCTCTGGCCTCAGTTTCCTCAGCTGTAAAAGGAGGGGGCTGGACAAGGTGGCCTCTGAGGTCCTTTTCTACCCTAGATGTAGGACCCTCTGAGCCTGTGGGCCTGTGCCAACAGGAGGCTGGATAAGAATGGACCATGGAGCTCAGTCCACAGAGTCCAGGTGGGTGATGTGGTCTGGGATGTGGACATCATAGAAGGCTCCAAGGGGACAGGGGGAGTCGGGGTGGGCTGCCTTGGCCTGGGGGTTAGGTCACTCAGCTGGAACTGGGGCAGATTCCTTGTATCTGCTTCCTTTTGATCTTTGTATCTCCAGCCCTAGCACACAGTGGATACTTAAAGTGTGCTTGTGAATCGAGGATCCATTGACTGGCTATCTTGCCACCAGAGGTAGAACTGTCCACTTTAATGTCTGGAGCATTTAGCATGTGGCCAGCAACTGAAGCAGCAGAGGCTCTATAGACTCTGGGACACTGAACCCCCTCAGGGGGCCACCATGGGTGGCGGGAACAAGTTGGGGCAAAGCCAGGGAATTTGCCTTGTCTGGGGGAGAGAGAGAGAGAAAGAAGAAACTTCTTATTTTAATGAACAATTCTGGCTAATTAGGGTCTCAGCTCAGTTTTTGTTGTTGTTGTTGTTTCTGCTGAAGACTGAAATTGCTGTCAAAGCCCCTCTAAATCCCAGTCCCCCGGAACATAGCTCTGGCCACTCTGCCTTGGTTGCAGTTCATTATTTCTGAATCTGTGTCTTTTTTTTTTTCTTTTGTGGGAAAACGTTAGACAATGACCTCAGGTGGGGATGAGGGAAGCAAAGAGGGCAGAGGCTCTGAGCGAGTCAGTATGGCACAAGATGGATACTGCATTTGGAATCAGGAGAGACCTGAGTTCAGATCCTGCCTCTGACACTTGCTAGCTGGGCAACTACCCTGGGCAAATCTCTTAATTCCTCTGAGCCTCAGGTTCCTCATCTGTGAGATGGCACCTATCTCACAGGGTTGCTGGGAGCATCAAATGAGATCAGTAGAAAGTGCTTTGCAAACTTCATGCTATTAGGTTGTCTATTAATTATCATTCTATGATATAACTATATTATCAGCCATTGTATTATCACTATAGCTGAGCTCCCTCCCCCACCAGACAGGACTGGGCTGGCTGCCCCAGAGGTCAAGACAGGAGAAGGTGGTCCACCCAGTGAAAGAGGAAGAGAGAAAGAAGAAAGCCCAGTTCTCTAAAAATCCTCCAGCTAGGCCAAATATTAAGTGAGGAGCCTTCAGAGAACTTGGTACCAACTTCCTTTAAAATCTCGACAATAAGGGTCGTGCCCAGTTTGCTGTCTGGCCATCGGCCATCTGCCATCTGTGGGGAGCTGGGTGTGGACAAAGGGAAAGTCTGGTGTTGTGTTCTGCTCGATGCTGAGGGTATCTGTGTCCAGAAAGGAAAGATGGGGATGCATCAAAAGGGATTCAAGAAAGTCAAGTTTGGTGGTAAGAAAAAAGGATGGAGGAGAAGAGGTGCCTTGAGCCCATGTGATCGTGACTGAGGGAGGCACAAGGAAGATAGGGAGGTAGGAGGGCTTAGAAGGGCATCCTAGGCAGGGAGAACAGTGTCAGCAATGGCAAGGAGGCTGGATTGTGCCGAGCACATAGAGGGAAGGCTGGCCTCTATCTAGGGAGGACCCCTGTCGTAGATTCCCCTGATGCCACGTTAAGGGCTATCCATTGTAGGCAGCGAGGGGTGATCAGTCAGGAGTGCCCCACCCCCGCCCGCATCCTCCCTTCCTCCTACATCCATACAACTGAGCTGCCCATTTATCATTCCACCCTCTAGGACCTGGATGCTGTCTGGAAAGGGATGGAGTGAGCACTTCAGTATCTCCATCCCTACCCCAAGGAACCATGTGACAGGGATGACTGACTGGTGTTTCCAGTTTGAGGAGCCAGAACATTTTGAGGAAGAGCTGTTTTTGAGGGGAAAATTCATGCTTCAGAGAAGCGTGGGAAGACTCCTATGAACTGATGTCGAGTGAAGTCAGCAGAACCAGGAAAATAATATGAATAATGACTACAACAAAGTAAACAGAAACAGCAGCAAAGAACTGAACACTGTGTGCTTATAAGAACCAAGTTTGGGGGCAGCTAGGTGGCGCAGTGCATGAAGCACCTGCTCTGGATTCAGGAGGACCTGAGTTCAAATCCAGCCTCAGACACTTGACACTGGCTGTGTGACCCTGGGCAAGTCACTTAACCCTCATTGTCCTGCCCCCCCCAAAAGAATGTTCCTCTAATTCAATTGCACTCCTCAGTGAGGCTGGACACATAGGTTCTGGTGGCCCTCCTTCACCCCAGGGAGCCAAACCATCCTGTGGGCTTCTAGCATCCCACTGTGGCTGAGGCACTTGCAAGAGGGGAAAGAACTTGGGATCAAACAGAAAGTCCTCCCACCACAGTGCAGTGAAGGGCACAGTCCCAATTTGCCCACACACTATGGCTCTGTCCCTGGCTATTTCTCATCTCTGGCTTCTGCTCAGTCCCAGAAATCTTCCACTTGGTCCAGGAGCTGGGCATTATACAAGGAGTCTTGCTTGTCTTTCCAGGAAGCCTGGTTAGTCAGTCATTCAACAAGCATTCATTGTTGTTGTTTGTCCTTCATTTTCAAAGAGGACCATGACATCAGGGTGATGTCATGACTTGTACTGAAATGGATTGAAGTGAGGGAGGGCTGTGCCAGGTCACCAACCTCACTCTCTCCTCCAGAGTCATCTGGGTCCAGTAACAAGATGTACGTCAGGATGACTGGAGATGGCCCCGGAAGTTTGAGGCGATTGGGGTTAAGTGACTTGCCCAGGGTCACACAGCTAGTGAATATGTGAGACAGGATTTAAACCTCAATCTTCCTGACTCTGGGTCCAACGCTTCATCCACTGGGCCACCAGCTGCCCTCTGCAGAAGGAGAGGGGACTGCCAAGGATGACCAAGGCTACATACCTGGATGGCTGGTGCCCATCATGCCGGCTGTTTCCTACCTCATCAGTCTTACACTTTATTCTCCACACCCTCATGCACTCCATGCCATCTCCCATCTCCACCCCTTTGCACAGGCTGTGCCCCATGTCTGCCCCCCCCACCCCCCGCCTTACCTCTGCCTCTTCAAATCCTGGTTTCCTTCAAGATTCAGTTCCAGTGTCACCTTCCCCAGGAGGCCTTTTCTGCCACTCCCTCTGCGCCCACTCCTGCCCCATCTTTCCTGTCAAGGGGACCTTCTATCTACTCCCTATGATCTGTCACAGGCCTTTCTTGGCCTCTACCGTTAGAATAGAAGGTCTTTGAGAGCAGATCCCATTTTGATTGTTTTGGTATTCCTAACAGTTAGCACAGTGCCTGCTTCACAGTAAACACTTAACTTTATTTATTTAGTTATTTTTCAAGGCAGCAGGGGTTAAGTGACTTGCCGAGGGTCACACAGCTAGTAAGTGTCAAGTGTCTGAGGCCAGAATTGAACTCAGGTCCTCCTGAATCCAAGGCCGGTGCTTTATCCACTGCGCCACCTAGCTGCCCCCCCACAGTAAACACTTAAGAAACTGTTGATTGATTGATTGATCGTTGATTGATTGAGATGTGGGTCCGAGGGGCAGATGATGAGTTCTCCTTTGGACATGTTGAGTTTGAGATGCCAATGGGATATCCAGGTGGAGGCATACACCGGGCAGAGAGGTCTATGGGGCTGGGGCACAGCAGAGTAACTGACTGGACCCTCTGATCTGGCCATTATTTGTATAGGGATGAGAGCTGAACCCACAGCTGGGAAAAAGAGCAGGGTCCAGCCGGTGTGGGCCCCCAGAGGGTGGGGGGCGGAGATGCAGGATGATCCTGAAAAGGAGACTGAGAAGAACATAAGCAGTGAGGCAGGGTCCCCAAAACCCAGGGAGTTTGTCCACAGACAACAGGGCGATACTGCAGAGAGGTCAAGGATGAGGCCTGGAAACGGTCACCCAACAGAGCACATGGGACACTTCTGGGCCGAGGGCCCAGCTCAGAAGCCAGGTTGCCGGTGTGGCCATTGGCTCTTGAGACAGGACAAGAGGACACAGGGGCTGCCATCTGTCCTCTATGGGTGCCAGGCAGCCGGCCGCCCTGGAGAGAAAGCAGCTTTTTTGGTTTCCTCGAAACCCTCCTCAGCGGAGTGGAGTTGAGTCGCGCCTCTTCCTCAGGGGATGCACCATCTTCTGGGCCTCTGGCATATAGAACTTTGAGGTTCACTGACTTCCCTGAAAAGCTAATCCCATTTACTCCTGGCCACCTGCCCAATCTCGAGTCTCCCTTGGATTGGTTTGGTTAGTGAAATCGAGCCCAACTAATAAGCTCATTATCTAATGCATGAGAGCCCTGGAGAAGGTGTGTGGGCCCGCCAGACATTTGGCTCTGGAGTTGGGCTTCTGGCTTCCTTGTCCAACCAACTGGCGGCTTGGGTGAGGCTGGGAAGTTGAAGCCTGCCGAGGAAAGGCAGGATTCAAAATGGCGTCTAAATTGAGACACGCGTGGCCCTTACCACCGGACCTCCTTGGTAGGAGGGATCTTAGGGGCTCTCTGGTCTAACAAGGGTGATGCGGGAATCTCTGTACCAAAGCCCTGGCCAGGGGTCATTCAGTCTTCTTGAAGACTGATGGAAGAGACCTACTCCCCCCCAAAGCAGACCATTTCAGCCTGGGGCGGGCCTGTGGCCAGGCAATTATTCCTGACATCAAACCTCCTTCCCAGGCTAACCATCCCTGTTTCCTTCAAGTGGGCCTCATTTGGTGTGGGCACACGCCTCTCCTGTGTGGGCACAATCTCCTAAAAGGGGGCAAGTACCTCACCAGAGCAGGGCAGGGGCCTGGCCACCCTCAGCTGATGTGCGATGGGCAGCTCTCTTGGTGCAGTTGGAGACAACGTTAGTCTTTGGGCTTGGTCATACTGTGGACACAAACTGTGTTTGCCATTTATTGTAACCTCCACATCTTTTCTTTTCTTTTCTTTTCTTTTTTTTTTTTTTTGCAGGGCAATGAGGGTCAGGTGACTTGCCCAGGGTCACATAGCTAGCGTCAAGTGTCTGAGGCTGGATTTGAACTCAGGTCCTTCTGAATCCAGGGCCGGTGCTTTATCCACTGCACCACTTAGCTGCCTCCCCCCATCTTTTCCATAGGCACCACCATGTAGCCAAGACCCCTTATTTGTGGAATTGAGAACTGATTCTTTGAAAAAAGAGAAAAACTTACAATGATCTGTATTAAATTTCAGCTTTTCCAGAAATAATGGCATTTCAGATGGGACTGTAGGAGAACAAGGAACAAAATCCTTTTTTACTTTTAGCTTGTTTGTTTATTCCTTTGTTTCTAACTTGATAATTATTCAGGGTTTCACACAAGATATTATTCCTTATTTTAGATTATTTAATTACCCTTCTTGAGAATGACTTTTAAATTTATGGTAAAATGTTGGGTAGCTAGGTGATAGAGTGGATAGAGCACCAGCCCTGGAGTCAGGAGAACCTGAGTTCCAATCTAGACTCAGACACTAACTAGCTGTGTGACCCTGGGCAAGTCACAACCCTAGTTGCCTCCCCCAAATAAATAAATAAATACATTTATAATAAAATATTTAACAAAAAATTCATCTCGCTTGAATAGGAATATTACCTGGAGACCTCCAACACTGTAGTTATTGCTCTCAGCTTCTTGGCACCTGCCAATTTGACAAGGGTTTCTTCTATAACTTCATCTAAGTCACTGCTAAAATATTGAACAGTGCAAGGATGAAGACAGAGCCCTGGGACATAATCATTTTTTTCTTTCTTTTTTTTTGGTGAGGCAATTGGGGTTAAGTGATTTGCCCAGGGTCACACAGCTAGTAAGTGTCAAGTGTCTGAGGCCGGATTTGAATGCAGGTCCTCCCTACTCCAGGGCCAGTGCTCTATCCACTGTGCCATCTAGCTACCCCGACTGCTATCCTTTCTAAGTGTTCAGAAACTATCCCTTTATTCACATGTTCTTAAATTTTGTCAGAGACCAAAGGCAAGCTCACTGGCCTTTAGTCTGCACTCTTCTGTTTTGTGATAGTATTTGTCTTTCTTGAGTTCTGGGACAGCTCTCCTAATCTCCCGGATAATAATAATAACTCATATGCATATAATCCTTTAAATTTTACAAAGCACCTCTCAAGATTTTTCTTAATTATATTTTTTTCAATAAGTGAAAATTTGCCCTCCTCTCATCTCTACCCTCCACCAACTACTAAGAACAAAGAAAACTAGGGCAGCTAGGTGGCACAGGGGATAAAGCACCGGCTCTGGATCCAGGAGGACTTGAGCTCAAATCTGGCCTCAGACACTTGACACTTACTAGCTGTATGACCCTGGGCAAGTCACTTAACCCCCATTGCCTGCCCCCTCCCCAAAACCCCCCAAAATAAACAAAAATAAAACCTCAGTTATAAACATGTATAGTAAAAAACAAAACAAAACAAAAAACAATTTCTATTTTAACTATGTCCAAAAATATGCTTTGGTCTGCCCTTTGAGTCCTTCACCTTTCTGTCAGGAGGGAAGTAGTAGGTGTCATTGTGAGTCCTTTGTAATCATGGTTGGGCATTGTGCTGACCAGAGTTCTAAAGTCTTTTCAAATTGTCTGTTTTTACAATAATGTTATTGGTCTCCTGGTTCTGCTCATCTTACTCTTCATCAGTCCATATACAGTCTTCCCATTTTTTTCTGAAAGTGTTCTTAAGACACAATAGTAGTATTCCATCACATTTGCAAACCATAATTTATTTGGTCATACTCCAGATGGGTGCCTCCTAAATTTCTACTTGTTTGCCAGTACAAAAAGAGCTGTAATAACTAATTTTTGTACATAAAATTTTGAACATTATAATATTTTTGCAATATTTTGTGTATTTGCTCTTTTTTAATCTCTTTAGTGGCATAGACATCATTGAGTCCAAATGCTTTTGGATACAATTTATACAATTTATTGGGGCATAGTTCCAGATTGCTTTTCAGAATGAATGGACAAGTTCACAGCTCTACCAGTGTTGTATCAAGGTGCCTACATGCCCACAGCCCCTCTAACATTTGTCATTTCCCTGGTTTTTGTCAGTTTTGCCAATTTCATGGATGTGAGGTGGAACCTCAGAATTATTTTAATATTCATTTCCTACTTATTAGAGCTCCAGAGTGTTTTTAGATGGCTATAGATAGCTTTGATTTCTTCCCCTGAAAACTGCCTGTTCATATCCTTTGGCCATTCAGTAACTGGGAAATGCCTCTTATTCTTCCAAGTGTGAATCATTTCCCTTTACATCCTAGAAATGAGACCTTTATCAAACACATTTGCTGCAAAAATTTCTTCTTATTTATCTGCTTCCCCCTCATTTTAGCTGTTTTGTTTGTGCAAAAGCTTTTCAAGATTTTTTAGAGACTGTTGACAGTAGCTTAGCAATCACATCTATCCCTTCTATCAGCACCCAAGAAGTGAGCTCCCCAATGCCTGGTCATTTGAACTCATTGAAAGCAACTTGATGCTGCCTTATCTCCTCAGTTATCTTGGGTTTCTACTTCCTGCTAACCAGTTTTTTGTTCTTTCCTTCCCATTACAAAAACCGAAGAAACAAAAGAAGGGATTCAAGCCTTGTGGCCATTGGCCATTTAGCAAGGTGATGCTCTTCCACCCCTTCTTCCCCAGATGCGCCCCCCCACCCCCAGCATCCCTCCTTTCTCTCTGGTCTTCAATCTCTCCCTATCTACTGGCTGCTTCCCCACTGCCTACAAACATGCCCATGTCTCCTCATCCTCAAAAGACCTTCACTTGATCCAGTCATCTCCACTGGCTCTCATCCCAGATCTCCCCTCCCTCTTGTGGCCAAACTCCTTGAGAAGGTGTCTGCACCAGGAGCTGCCCCTTCTATGCTCTCGTTCTTTTAAGTCTTTGCAGCCTGGCTTTTGACCTCATTCTCCAACCCCGAGTGCCCTCTCCAAAGTCACCTTCTCTCACCCCTCCTCCTTCTGGCCTTCTCGACATCCCCTGACACTGTTGGTCGCCCCCTTCTCTCTTGGGTCACCTGGTTCTCTTCCTACCTCTCTGACCGCTCCTTCTCTGCCTCCCTGCTCACTCAAGGATAGAGACTGTCTCTGTCCCAGATCTCTCCTCTCTCTACACTATTTCACTTGGTGACCTCATCAGCTCCCATGGATTCAATGACCATCTCTAAGCTGATGATTCTCAGATCTGCTTATCCAGCCCTAAACTCTCTCTCCTGACCCGCAGTGTTGCATCTCCTACGGCCAATCCCACCCTGGATGTCCCCTAGACACCTTAAACTCACCATGGCCCAAACTGAACTCAGATCCTTTCTTACAAACCCTCTCTTCTTCCTAACTGTTGAGAGCACCACCATCCTCCTAGGCACCCAAGCTTGCAGCCTATGGGTCATCCTTGATGCCCCTCTCTCACCCACCTTAATCAAGCTGTTGCCTGGTCCTGTCATTTGTTCTTATTGATTTTTTTTTTTTGGTGGGGCAATGAGGGTTAAGTAACTTGTCCAGGGTCACACAGCTAGTGTTAAGTGTCTGAGGTCATATTTGAACTCAGGACCTCCTGAATCCAGGGCCAGTGCTTTATCCACTGTGCCACCTAGCTTCCTGGGGTCATTTGTTCTTTTTTTTTTTTTTTTTTTTGTGAGGCAATGGGGGTTAAGTGACTTGCCCAGGGTCACACAGCTAGTAAGTAAGTGTCAAGTGTCTGAGGCTGGATTTGAACTCAGGTACGCCTGAATTCAGGGCCAGCACTCTATTCACTGCGCCACCTAGCTGCCCCTGGGTAATTTGTTCTTTTTTTTTTTTTGGTAGGGCAGTGAGGGTGAAATGACTTGCCCAGGGTCACACAGCTAGTGTCAAGTGTCTGAGGTCACATTAGAACTCAGGTCATCCTGAATCCAAGGCCAGTTTTTTATCCACTGCGCTCCCTAGCTGCCCCTGGGTCATTTGTTCTTAAAGAACGGCTCCCCCATACCCCCACCCCTTCTCTCTTCTGATGCTGTCACTACCCCATCACCTTTTGCTTGGGGCATTGCAGTAGCTGCTGTCAGGGGGCTAAGGTGGGGGGGGGCTCTGCCTGCCTCAAGGCTCTCCCCACTTCAGTCCAACCTCCATTCAGCCACTAAAGTGATCTTTCTGAAGCATAGGTCTGACCACGTCACCCCCCTACTCAGTGAAGTCCAGTGGCTCCCTATGGCTTCCAGGAGCAAATACAAAACTGTGCTTGGCATTCAAAGCCCTACATAGCCTGCCCCTTCCACCTTTCCAGTCTTCTTGCACCTGGCTCCTGTCTAGGCACTCTGATCCAGTGCAGCTGCCTCCTGGCTGTTCCATCTCCCACCCCCAGGCATTTTCCCTCCTTGTCCCCAAGCCAGGAACACTCTCCCTCCTCTGCTGACCTCCCTCACTCGCTGAGTCCCAGCTCAAATCCCACTTTCTGGAGGAATCCTCCCCTGACCCCCTAGTGCTAGTCCCCCTTTCCCCTGCTGATTCTCTCCCATCTGGCCTGGCGACAGCCTGTTTGTTTGCAGGCCACTAGACTGGGAGCGCCTTGAGGGCAGGCACACAGCAGGCACTTAATAAATGTTTATTGACTGACTCCGGGCAGGAACACCCTCCCTTGAAATCTTCTTATCTAAGTCCTCCCGCCCTTCCCACTCAGAATGGCCCGGTCTTTCCCAGGACTCTCTCATTTTAGTGCCTTCCTAGGCCTGCTCCCAATGGAGCCCACCCCCATCTTGTTTGCAGGTCTCTCGCTGGGGCGGGGGCTGCTTTTTGCCTCTCTATCTCCCGCGCTCAGCCTGGTGCCTAGCGCATAGTAGGCTCTTCAATGCTCAGTGACCAACTCTGAGCGCAGGCCCCTCTTTGCACCCTTCCCCTTCTGAGCTTTCGAAATAAGACTAGGGAGAAGAAACCCCTCCTCCTTCTCACCCTCACCCCTTTCAGGGAGTTCTCCCACCTCTGCCTCGGGGATAGAACTTCCCTGCATCCTTTCCCTCCCAAGCCCACCCCCAAAACTCAAAATGAAGAGGCCGGAGGGCCTCTAAGGCCAGGCCGGTGGACTCGCACCCAGAGGCCCCTCTGCCCTGACTGCGCTCTCTCCCCTCCACAGCATCCGAGCACCACCTGTGACGGAACTCCTGCGTAGGGCTGCATGTGTCAGGATCAGAGGTGGGGGTGGGCTTGGGCTGCTTCCTGACAGCCCACTCAAGGGGGGGGGGGGGCGGATAGGCCTTACTATCCCAGAACCACCTGGCCTTGTCTTCTTATTAAAAGGGAGGGGGGCAGCTAGGTGGCGCAGTGGATAGAGCACTGGCCCTGGAGTCAGGAGTACCGAGTTCAAATCCGGCCTCAGACGCTTGACACTTACTAGCTGTGTGACCCTGGGCAAGTCACTTAACCCCCATTCCCCCACAAAAACAAAACAAAACACACACACACACACACACACACACACACACACACACACACAAAAGGGTGAGAGGTTCCCCCCCATATTCTCCTCCCCTCCCCTCTCTCACTCCCCTCCTCTCCTCCCCCTTCTCCTCCCTCCTCCCCTTCCCTCTCATCCTCTCCTCTCCTCCCTTCCCCTCTCTTCCTCCCCTCCCCTCCTTTCTCCTCCCCTCCCCCTTCCCCTCCTCTCCCCTCCCCTCTCCTCTCCTCAGGCATCTCTGAAATCATCTTGAAAAAGGGCTGGACTTGAAGTCTGAGGCCCCAGATTCAAATCCTGGCTCTGCCTTTTAATGCCCATGTGACTCCGAACAGGTCCCATCTCCCTTCTGGCCTCTGGTTCCCCTCTGTAAAATGGGGGGCGGGGGGCTGCGCCCCGTGGCTGGCGAGTTCCTTTCGGAACTCTATATCCTTGATCCTGTGACCACTCCTGGGCCCAGGGAGGCGCCTGGCATTGACCTTGGCTGGCTGGACCCGAGGCCGTGATGTCCTCCAGGCCAGGTCTCTGGTGATGCTGCTCCTGCATGCTTTGGTTCAGGGGTTCAGGTGCATCAACCTGCGCCGTCCCTGGCTCTCCACTGCCCCCTTGTGGCCCTTTGCAGAACGACAAGGCCTGTGCCACAGGTCAACTCCTGGTCCTCCTGTGCTCTCCCTCCTTGCCTGGCGTTCAAGACCCTTCACAACCTGGTGCCCCGAGCCCCTCCTCTCCAGCCTCATCTCAGAGAAACTCAGCCCCTCTCCATGCAGGCTGTTCTGTCTCCCCACACACCGTCCTCTCACGTGTCTACTCACCCTCTTCCCTTGGACTCCCTTCCATTCTTGTCTGCTCAGCCCCATTCCTGCTGTAAAGCTCCCACTCAAACACCTCCTCCTCCAGGAAGCCTTCCCTGAATCCCTCGAGTCAACAGAGGTAGAGGAAGTAGGACAGTGGGAAAAGATTTTGAGTCCAAGGGCCAGACTTCACATTGATTTCTTACCAAGCCATTTGCCTTCTCTGGATCTCAGCTTCCTCCCCTGTCAAATGGACTCGATCCAGCCACAAGCATTTATTAAGCACCTACTATATGCCAAGCATTTATTAATCACCTGCTCTATACCACATACCTACCTTTAGAGTGCTCCACGGTCCCTCCTAGCCTCTGGCTTTGCAGTAGTTAAGGCATCACCTCCTTGTCAGTTTTCACACCTGGTACCCTCTCTCTCCAGTCCAGGATCACTTCCTTCTAGAAGATGCTGGGCCTCAGTGAGCAAACAAGCTGGGCCATGCCCTGCAGGGTGAGGCTATGACGGCTCCCAGAAGCCCAGAGATGCACCTGGAACCCGTGGTCCCGCCTCTGGGCAGCCAGCACTGAGCAATGGCAGGGACGCCGACTCCCAAGCTAGGCTGTGGGTTCAAATCCAGGGATCTGTGAGCTCCCCTCTCTGGGCCTCAGTTTCCTCATTTGTAAAATGAGGCGGCTGGACCTGATGACCTTAGTCAAATATTCCATAGTGATTAGTACAATACCCGGCACACAGTAGGCTTTTTGTTTTTATTCAGTTGTTTCAGTTGTGTCTGGACTCTTTGTGACCCCATCTGAGGTTTTCCTGGCAAATATCCCAGAGTGGTTCCTTCTCCAGCTCATTTTATTTGTTTTTGTTTTTTTTGTGGGGCAATGAGGGTTAAGTGACTTGCCCAAGGTCACACAGCTAGTAAGTGTCCAGTGTCTGAGGCCGGATTTGAACTCAGGTCCTCTTGAATCCAGAGCCGGTGCTTTATCCACCGTACCACCTAGCTGCTCCTCTAGCTCATTTTACAGATGAAGAACCGAAGGCAAACCAGGGTCACACAGATAATAAGTGTCTGAGGCCAGATTTGAACTCAGGAAAATGAGTCTTCCTGGTCCCAGGTCTGGGAGCTCTATCCACTGCACCACCCAGCTGCTTAATATTTGTCGACTCATTATTGATTAAAAATAGCATCAGTCTACTTGCCATGAGCCAAAGTTGTTTCTTGCTCAGGCTGAACTGTGTCTGAATTTCCTCACCAGGGAGTGACCAATGGAAATCATCAGTTCAGTCCCTAGCCTAGAGAAAGAATTGGGAAGTGAAGAGGTGGGGGTAGGGAGAATACGTGTGTTGGCACAGAAGATGGCAGGTGGCCTGCTGTGGATCTCTGTACCTCCCACAGTTCTTTGTGCGGGATGGCTACTCAGAATGTTTCCTGAATTATTCAATTCAGCCAGACTAGTCGGACTCATAGCAGAGAGAACCCCTAGCTGCCTGGAAGGAAAAAAAAATTCTTTTTTAAAAAAATATTTATTTATTTTTTAACATTCTTTTCTTTTTAAACTTTGAATTCCAAATTCTCTCTCTCCCTCCCTCCCTCCCACACCCTCCCCTACCCACTGAGAAGGCCAGCAATATATCAGTTATACATGTGGAATCATGCAAAATATATTTCCACATTAGCCATATTTTTTTAAAAGTAAAAATGCAAAGAAAGTGGGAAAATCATATTTCATTTTTTTGGCAGGGCAATGAGGGTTAAGTGACTTGCCCAGGGTCACACAGCTAGTAAGTGTCAAGTGTCTGAGGCCAGATTTGAACTCAGGTCCTCCTGAATCCAGGGCCGGTGCTTTATCCATTGTGCCACCTAGCTGCCCCAATCATATTTCATTTTGCACTTAAGAGTTCATCTCTTCTCTTTCTGGAGGTGGAGAACCTTTTCTCATCATCATGAGTCTTTTGGAACTGTCTTGGATCATGTATTGATCACAGTAGCCAAGCCTTTTCCAGTTGATTGTCACCCCAACGTTGCTGTTACTGTGCACAATGATCTCCTGATTCCTCTCCCTTCACTTTCCATCAGTTCATCTAGATCTTGCCCTGTTCTTTTGTAACCATTCCTCTTGTTATTTCTTTTAGCACATCAGTATTCCATCCCAATCATATGCCACAAGTTGTTCAGCCATTCCCTAATTGGGCATCCCCTCGATTTCTAATTCTTTGCCACCACAAAAAGCTATGAATATTTTTGTACATATAGGTCCTTTTCCTCTCATTTTTTGGGGTACAGGCCTAGCAGTGGTATTACTGGGTCAAAGAGTATGCACGGTTTATATAATTCCAGATTGTTCTCAGGAATGGCTGCACCAGTTCACAACTCCACTAACAGTGCATTAGTTGTATCTATCTTTCCCTCATCCCCTCCAGCATTTGTCATTTCTGATAGAGAAGAGGTGGTACTTTGAAATAAGCACTTATTAAGCATCCACTATGTGCTGTCAGTGATGTTTAGGTCACAGAGAGTTTGATTTGGAGTCTGAGAATGTGGGTTCAAACTTCATCTCTGCCACTTACTCCCTGCATGACTGTGGAGAAGCCACCTTAATTCGCTGGGGCTCCAGTTTCTGTTCAACTGGAAAATGAAGGCTTCAGACAAGCCGACGACCTCCGAGGGCCCTTCCAGCTTGAGATCCGTGTTACTAAGATCCTAGAACACCAGACCTCCATGCTTACTCCCTTCCATGCTGGGAGAAGGGTCCTAATATGTGGTACCCAAAGATGCTTTTCTCTCGTTCCACAAGAGGGAACCAAAGACACGCCCTTGTCTATGGAGCCATCTTCCTGCTTGCTTGAGGGCCCAGGGGACCAAGCTGTCCTTCAGTTCACAATCATGTCCTTTTGGGGGTGGGGGTGGGGAGGATCCAGGGATGGGAAGGCAGACAGAGAAAGGGAATATATGCTTTACAATGCACCTGGATGTCACTCTCTTTGTTTCTGGGGCTGGAGAGGGAGCTAGGGCAAGACTAGAATGATTCAAAAAGCCCAGGCCCAGTTGCGTTAGGGGGCTAAGAGGGTTAGGAAGAACTGGATTTATCAGAAAATCGCGCACCTTGGTGTCTCCTTGGGGGCACGTCATCATAGAGTGTGACAGTTCTGAGAAAGAATCTGAAAGATCATCTAGTCCAGGGGTTTCCAATCTTTGGGTCCTTAAGCTTTTGGGGGGGGGGCAGGGCAATGAGGGTTAAGTGACTTGCCCAGGGTCACACAGCTAGGAAGTGTCAAGTGTCTGAGGCTGGATTTGACCTCAGGCCCTCCTGAATCCAGGGCTGCTGCTCTACCCACTGCACCACCCAGCTGCCCTGCCTTTTTTTTTTTTTAATGAGATCCTTGAATCCATAAACAGATTCATAAACAAGCAAGGGTACCTTTTGTGGACTAACGTTTCTTAGACATGTAGCGCCCCTTCTTGGTCCCCCAGTTTTCACACTGGTTGTGCTCTCACAGATTACTGGCTGGGTCCCTAGGGTCTTGGTCAATGTTTAGCTAGCCATTAGGAGCTGGTCTCTAATTACATCAAGGAGAACGTCACACCTTGTAAAGGTGTGAACAAGAGACACCTCTTGTTTCAACTTTATATTATTAACACCTTCTTTTCTCTGTTACCCCAACCCTGTTCTCTGAATATGGGAACTGGTCTAGGGAGGAAATCAATTCACGGAGGGTGTTGTGACCAACTCCCCTTCCCCTCACTCAGCATTTACTGTCCCCAGAAAATCACCTGGCCGCTTTTGTCACGTGTTTATCATCCTCATCCTCTCCCTGCTCATCTCTGCCTCTTGGCTATATTCTCACCATCGGGGAAAGAACAATCTGGAAGAAGATAGCCAGGGTATCCAAGGGGGGTGTCCAGGGGTCCTGGTGACCAAGGGGTAGCAGGTGAGGCTGCCTTTCCTATGGAAGGTGGTTCTTGAGCTGAGCTTTAAAGCAGGCTAGGATTTCCTTGAGGAGGGCATGGAGATGAAAGGAGAATGTTACAAGCGGGGCTATTTTGTACCAGTCCCAGGTGAGGGTGCAGAGGCCCAGAGAGGACTGAGTAATTGCCCAAGGTAAGCTGGGATGAGGACCCAGGTGTCCTGGCTCCCACTTCAGTGTTCTTTCTGTCTGTTAGACCAAGGTGGTGGGTACAAGAGAAAGTGACTGAGGTTTATCCGTTTATTAAGCAATACATGCCAATTGCCCAACAGACCAGGACCCTGAATACAGGGGGAGACAGACTTTTATACATTAAAAAACAATCAAATAGAGGGGCAGCTAGATGGCGCAGCGGATAGAGCACTGGCCCTGGAGTCAGGAGGACCTGAGTTCAAATTCAGCCTCAGACACTGAATACTTACTAGCTGTGTGACCCTAGGCAAGTCACTTAACCTCAATTGCCTCACCAAAAAACCCAAACAAACAAACAAAAAACTGTGCTAACCTTCAGCTTGGTGGAATTTGTGCTGTGAAGGAAATGGTGTTCAGTGCACCAGCCGAATATAAGAAAGAAACAAGAAATAAATGTGAATGTAGCACTCTCTCCGGGAGTTATGTTCCTAACTCAGCACTCACTGGTTTGCCTGTGAGTTGGATCCCCAGGGAAGTAACTACAACTCATGGTTCTAGGGTACTTTGTGGATCCAGTCTCCTAAAACTATAGTTCATGAGTCCCTACTAATGAACTTACTTTTTAATAGTCAGCCAGTACTAAAAAAACAAACAAACAAACAAAAAGGGGCAGCTAGGTGGCGCAGTAGATAGAGCACTGGCCCTGGAGTCAGGAGGACCTGAGTTCAAATCCGGCCTCAGACACTGAACACTTACTAGCTGTGTGACCCTAGGCAAGTCACTTAACCTCAATTGCGTCACCAAAAAACCCAAACAAACAAACAAACAAAAAACTCAATCAAATAAAGCCAATGAATTAAAAGGAAATACGCCAGGTAATCTAATTTATTATTGGATGGGGACTTTCCAAGTTGGAGGGAGAGTGGACAGGTGCAAATTCCCTGAATAAAAAAGGGAGGTGTCCCACTCCCCCCCCCACAAATTGTCCGTAAACAATCAAAGGAACATGAAAACAATGACTTATTGATCAGCACGGGACCAGTTTTCAGATAAGACATATGAACTGCTTGAGATGCACAATTGTGAGAAAACTCCTTGGGCCTGACTGGCTTTCTGGTCAGCATAACCGGGGTCCTTAGTTAAGGGTCTCTGAACAGCAGGTAGGGGTGGTCCAGCTTCCCAGCATACAATCAGGTTCTCTCCCAATCCCCACAACTGAACAGTTTTCTCACAGGACAGAGATTGGACTAGACCCACAACTGAATAGAAAGGGGGTTTAGCTAGCTCCAGAACCGAGTCACAAAATGGAGTCAGTGTAGATCACTCAGTCCCCTCAGTTACCACACGATTCACAGCCTCAAATACTCAAGCGACGAAGCTGGGTCCTGGTTTCAAGGTATCTTCCCGAGTGAATTTCATAGTAAGTATCACACCCTTAATGACTCCTGCTGGTCTTTGAGTGGACAGATAAATGGAGAGGAGAAAAGACCACTCCTTTCCCCCTTAGAACAGGTGTTTAAGGGGGCAGCTAGGTGACGCAGTGGATAGAGCACCAGCCCTGGATTCAGGAGGACCTGAGTTCAAATTTGACCTCAGACACTTAACATTTACTAGCTGTGTGACCCTGGCCAAGTCACTTAACTCCAATTGCCTCCCTAAAAAAAAAC
The DNA here is from genome assembly GCF_019393635.1 of Dromiciops gliroides. Classification (NCBI taxonomy): domain Eukaryota; kingdom Metazoa; phylum Chordata; class Mammalia; order Microbiotheria; family Microbiotheriidae; genus Dromiciops; species Dromiciops gliroides. Next base: position 484,694,132 of record NC_057864.1, on the reverse strand, counting down.
AAACCAAAAAACCAAAAAAAAACAGAACAGGTGTTTATTATGTCATGCATGTATATCTATATATCTCCAGGGAATCGGGATTTTAGAGCTAGAAGGGATTTTGACTCATTTTGTAGCAACCCAAAGAGATGAATGGCAGCTGGGTGGCCCCGTAGTGCACAGAGCACAGGACTTGGAGACAGGAAGACTCATCTACCTGAGTTCATACCTGACCTCAGACACCAATTTCGTGACCCTGGGCAAGTCACTTATCCCTGTTTGCCTCAGTTTCCTCATCTGTAAAAGAAGGGAATGGTAAACCACTCCAGTATCTTTGCCAAGAAAACCCCCAAATGGGGTTGGAAGAGTTGGCATGACTCAACAACAACGAGATGAAGTGATTTGTCCATTTCTCCCATACCATTATTAACACAAAATGGTGTGTGGGCTATTTCCTCCACCTCCTGGTCTGAAATGAAGCACTGGCTTTCTATAGATGTTCTCTCTCCTTCTGCCTCCTCTGAAGCAAGTTTTGCAGCAGCTGCCAGATTTTGTGCTTGCCTGGTGCTATGCTGTAGAGCACTCAGGGTTACTTTCACATCACAATCACAAAGGCAGCTGACATTTCTCTAATGCTTTAAGGCTGGCAAAGCACTTTATATTATCTCCATCAAGGTCTCACAATGATCCTGTACTATTATTATTTACAGGTTGAGGAAACTGAGGCTGAGAGAGGAGAACTTGCCCAGGGTCACCCAACCAGTGCTCAATGTGAGATTTGAACCCTAGACTTGACTCAATGTGGTCACTCTATTATTACACTGTGCTGCCTTTCAATGAGGCACTGAATTAGGATTTTATTTTATTTTTTTATTTTTTAAAAAATATTTTATTTTTTAATAATAAACATTTTTATTTATAGCTTTGAGTTCCAAATTTTATCCCTCCTTCCTTCCCTCCTTTTCTCCCTCCCTGAGGTGGGAAGCAATCAGAAGCAGATGTGGGTTATACATGTGCATTTATGTAAAACATGACCATATTAGTCATTTTGTATAAGAAGACTCAAATAAAAGAAAAAAAGAGAGAAAGTGAAAAATAGCGTGTTTCAGTCTGTGTTCAGCCAATATCAGTTCTTTCTCTGGAGTCAGTATGCTTCATCATTAGTCCTTTGGGATTGTCTTGGATCATTGTATTGCTGAGAATGGTTAAGTCATTCACAGTTCTTCATCAAACAATATTGCTGTCACTGTGCACAATGTTCTCTTGCTTCTGCTCACTTCACTATACATCAGTTCATACAAGTCTTTCCAGGCCTTTCTGAACTCATCCTGCTTGTCATTTCTTTTGTTTGGGTTTTTTTGTTTTTTGTGGGGCAATGAGGGTTAAGCGACTTGCCCAGGGTCACACAGCTAGTAAATGTCAAGTGTCAGAGGTCAGATTTGAATTTAGGTCCTTCTGAATCCAGGGCCGGTGCTCTATCTACTTTACCACCTAGCTGCCCCACCCCATTATTTCTTATAGCACAATAATATTGCATCACCATCATATACCAGTTTGTTTAGCCATTCCCCAATGGATGGGCATTCCTTTGACTTCCAATTCTTAGTCACCACAAAAAAAAAAAATTTTTTTTGTCTTTTTCTCGCTAAAGGTCTTTTTAAAAAAAAATTTATTATTTTTTTTAGTGAGGCAATTAGGGTTAAGTGACTTGCCCAGCGTCACACAGCTAGTAAGTGTTAAGTGTTTGAGGCCAGATTTGAACTCAGGTACTCCTGACTCCAGGGCTGGCGCTTTGTCCACTGCACCACCTAGCCGCCCCTAAAGGTCTTTTTTTTTTTAAAAAGTTTAAATAGGGCAGCTAGGTAGCACAGTGGATAAAGCACCGGCCCTGGATTCAGGAGTACCTGAGTTCAAATCCGGCCTCAGACACTTACTAGCTGTGTGACCTTGGGCAAGTCACTTAACCCCCATTGCCCCGCAAAAAAAAAGTTTAAATAGTCATAAACATAACTGCAAGTGGTCCTGTTGTTTGAAGTGACACTTGTAATTTTTTTACATTAAAGGGTTGGTATCATCACATCCAGTTCCAGGTGCTGCATTTTGGGAAGGACGTTGGCAAGCCGAAAAGCATGACATGGGAGAATCCTGGATGGTGAATGGCCCAGAGACTACACTGTGCAATGCCTGCTTGAAAGAACTAGGGATGTTCAGAAGACCAGGTGGGTCATGAGCACTGTCTCTGAATAGTTAAAGGACTATCTTGGTGAAGAGGGTTTCTCTGCTGCTCACTACCTGTGTGACCTTAAGCAAGCTGACCTATCTGTCCTCAGTTTCTTTATCTGTTAAATGGAGTCGAAAGGACCCCAGGCCCCTTCTGTTCTAGCTTAGTGACTGGGAGCTCCAGAGCATGAATACTGTGTGCGCTTTGGGTCGGGGAGGGGGGTATAGCAGCTGTTGGGCGCTGACTCAGTCTTTACAGATTGATTGTGCAGGGCTCTGGGGCAGCAATCTGGGATGAACCCCGTGGCTTTGTTGTCTCAGCACAGGGAAGAGGGAAGGAACCATGGGCCGGGCATGAGCCAGCAGCAGGGGTTCGGGGCCCTGGAAAGTGCCAAAGTGTCCCTCCTCCTGGGGCTGGCTGGCTGTTGTCAGAACCGTCCAGGGGAGGAGCAGCCAGGCAGGAGGCAGGGAGGGGGCCACAGGACCACTGGTCCCAGTGTCCCTCAGGATCTCTATTTGTGTTCATCTGTGCGTCCTCCACGTTGGAGACCCCGAGTGGGAAGCACACGGGACTTGGGAGTCATCTAATTGCCCAGAACCTCAGTTTCCTTATCTGTAAAATGGAGGGGGTGGAAGAACACTTTAGCTGATTGTCCCAGCTTGATTTTCTCTTGTGTCTTTGCAAATCTTTAACAGCTATATGGCGTTATTATGATGATGTCCAAGTGCTGGCTCAGACAGGCCCCGGTGGCCCTCTCCTACACACGGGCTGCTGGGCTCCGAGCTGACACGGGTGCATTTGGGACCTCTTCAGATCCAGCCCGTACAAGCTCACCTGACTGGATGAGGGTCTATCCCATCTCTCTCCATCTCGCCCACCAGACAGCCTGACTTTGTCAGATGCCTCATTCCTCTCAGGTGAGATTCGAGGGTAATGGAGTTGTGTTCAAATGCCAGCAGCCCCAGCAGCACCTCAGCGACACCCCTCAGAGGTGCCCTCGTCCTTAGTTTACCCCAGTGTTAGAGCCACAGCTACCACTCACCCCCGTGGCAGATCTAACCCAGCTGTGCCTCTATGGAGAAGACCAGCCTAACTCTCACTCCAAGCCCTTGCTCCTATTACCCACGGCCAGGCCTCTTGTCTACTCGTTGGTGTTTCTCCTTCATCCTCTAAGAGGGCCACGACATCTGGGTGATGGCATGACTTGCAGTGAGTTGGATTTACGTGAGGCAGAGCTGTGCAAAGTCGCTAGCCTCACTCTCTCCTCTAGAGCCATTTGGGACCAGTGGCAAGATATGCATCAGGATGACTGGAGATGGCCCCGGATGTTTAAGGGCAATTGGAGTTAAGTGACTTGCCCAGGGTCACCCAGCTAGTAAGTGTCTGAGGTGAGATTTGAACTCAGGTCCTCTTGACTCTAGACCTAGTGCTCACCCACTGTGGCCGGTAGCTGCCCCTCTTGTCTACTGCCCTGCAGCTCACTCATCCCCAGTAAATATCGGAGGGATGGTCAGGGAGGCTTGGGAGGGGGAGAGGTGGGACTCTAGGCTAGCAGAGCCCTAAGCTCTCTTGCCAAAGGTCAAGAGAAGTTCCCAAGGGGAAGGGAAGTGTTAGAATTCTGCAATTTGGGGACTAATAGTGGAAGAATCAAGCCCTAATCAAATCTTAAGGCCCCTGGGAATTGTTCTGAGGCCAACTTCCCCCAGAAAGCAGGGGCCTGACTTATAGTGGAGTCCATTCATAGACCCCCCCCCCCCAGTCAGGGTTCACAACCCACAAGAGTCCCAAGCTCATCCTATGGCAGCGGGAGCTGATTGTTCTGTGAGGCCCAGAGGGAAGGGTTAGAAGGCTGGATGAAAGTTAGAAAGGAGAATTTGGTCCATGTCAGGAAGAGACCCTAACAAGGTGCTCCGGGAAGTCCGAGGCCCCTGGACAACCACCTGCTCGGCTGCGGTGGAGGGCTTTCTCCACGGTCCCTTCCCGCTCTGACATTTGTGATCCCCCCGGGGCACACCAGGAGCCGACTGTCTTCTTGTAACCCAATCCTCTTTTTCTGTTGGTTCAGAGTGTAACATTTCACAACCCCCGGGGGGATCTCGTCTTCTCCTCAGCTTCCTGGATCCAGCGCTGTCTTTGTGGACGATGTGCCCCTGTCCTTTCTCCCATTCTCTGGAAAAGTAGCTGCCATGAGGACAGGCCTGTCACCAGCGTCCTCCTGGGCCTTCCTAGGCAATCTGGAGACGTATGGGATTCTAGCAGCAGCACCTCAGGAGTCATTCTCATCAGTATAATGATGCGACCCCATGCCACCATACCTGCCAGGGGTCTGTGCTCCCAACCCAACAGTGGGGCACCCTGGGGAGAGGCAAGTGGCAGCATGTGACATCCATGCCACTCAAACCATCACCATTATAACCATTTCCCCTCAGACCCAATGGGGACAGTCCGGGATCCTGAACCCAGCCTCCCAGCCCAGTGCCCTCGGCCATCATCCTGGGAAGTGTCCCCAGTGGAGATGCAGCCTGGGGATGGCTTCTGCAGGGGTTGCAGCCACAGTGACTGAAGAGCCTTAACAAAGTCCTTGGTCCTGTCCAATGGTTCAACATCAGAAGCTGATGTGCCTTTTTTTTTTTTTTTTTGGTGAGGCAATTGGGGTTAAGTGACTTGCCCAGGGTCACACACCTAATAAGTGTCAAGTGTCTGAGGCCAGATTTGAACTCAGGTCCTCCTGAATCCAGCGCTGGTGCTCTATCCACTGTGCCACCTAGCTGCCCCTGCTGATGTGCTTTTATCAGTGGAAATGACATTGAGGAGAAGGCAGTAACACCACGGGGCCTTGACTCTGTCTTGTCTCCCCTATTAGAAGGTGAGCTCCCTGAGAGCAGGGCCAGTCTGCCCCTCAGATCCCCAGAGCTTAGCACCCTGCTTTGCACACAGTAGGTGCTTAATAAATGCTGCATTCATTCCTAGAAAACCCACCTGTGCTGGGGACTCTTTACTCACTGTCCACCTCTCCTATAGGAATCCTCTTGGCCAAACAAGAAGAGTGTGTTGTGTGCATGTGTGTGTGCGCGCGCGTTAGAACCTTGTGCCTTTAAAGCCCCAAGTCCCATCGAGATACAGGACCAGCTCTCTCCCTCACTACAATGCTGACCTGCCATAGTCCGAGAGGCCACTAGAGTGCTTCCCCGGGAGGGAGGAAGGCCTGGGTTCAAATCCCAGCTCTTCCCTCTCATTAAATGTCTAAGCCAGCCTCCCAGGGTGGTTGTGGTGCTCAGATGAGAGAGTACATTGAAAGCATGACGAGGGCACAGAATTTGCTGTATACCCAGGGGCAACTCACTGCCCCATCTGGGCTCCAGTCCTCACGTGTACGTGAGGAGGCCGGCCCAGATGGACGCCACCATCTTGTCCAGCTCTTTCACCTGCACCCCACTCTGTGTGAGCCCTTTCCACGATGTCCATCAGTGAGGGAGACAGACCCATGGAGCAGCCGGGCTCGTCCCCCACGAGTCCGCAGACTCTTCTCCATTCTCTGGTCCCCACCCTTGCCCCACACGCTCTTTATTCCAAGGGCTTCACTCTAGGGGTTCCTCCCCTGGGATTCACAGGATCTGCAGAGATTTCAGGGGGGCCATGAACTAGAGAGCTACAAAACCGCCTGGGCGTGAGTGGGGGAAATGAACGTCTTCATTTTTACTGACCTGTTGTTTCCTTTGTAATCCTGTGCATTTCATCTTATGCGTTTGAATTCTGAGAAGGGATCCCTCGGCTTTCCACACAGCCCACGGGTCCCTGCTCTCAGGGAACCCATCAGGGCCCAGTACAAACTCTGGCTTCCGGCCCTGGTAGCTCCGCCCCACGCCCTGATCCCAGCTGTTAACTCCGGAGGTGGCCTAAGGTGATGGCCTAGCTCCTCGGGGGTAGGCCTGTACCTTAGGTCTCTGTCTCTGCCAGGGTTTGCCCAGAGCAGGCCCAGTCCTTTATTTCACAGACAAGGAAACAGGTCGACAGAGGTTAAATGACTTGTTCTAGATCATGTGGGTGTGCACCCACGGCAGAGGCAGGGTTTGAATCCAGAGCCAGCATCAGCCCCACATTCCCACAGCGACTCACTCCCTGAATCTGGGCCGAGTGTGTGTGGAGGGCTGAGCCTGGGACCAATGCACACTCACCCCCCTGGGATCTGTGACCGAGGGCCATGACTGGGTGCTCCAGGAGCGCAGACTCAAAGCACGCTCTGGAGGGCGATTTGTCTCTGCCCTGGCTGCTCCTCTGGCTTTCCCCTTGGGCCCCTGGACTCTCATCTCTGCCTCTGCTTTCATGAGGCTTGACTTGGCCCTTGTTTTACCTCCCTAGTGCAATGTAGTATCTGCTGGGTCAGACTCCTAGTCCTGAGTGCCAATAAGAGCCAGACACTCTAGGGCCAGGCTACTGGCCAAACTCAGCCTGGTCTTGGCCCAGCAGGGCACACCATAGTTGCCAAGGTCCCGCCTAGACCGGGCCACTTGATGCTTTGCTAGAGACCAGAATAAGACATCCCAGGCCATTCGTAAAAGCTCCCAAAGAACTCTCAGAGAAGTGCTTAAGACACGACAAGCGGAGAACTCAGGAGGCACATTAATCAGTGGTGCTAGGGAGCCAAGCACCATGTGGATGACCTCTGTTAATGGCCCGGCCTTTCTTCTGAGCTCCAGTTCTCATTTCCATCTACTTACTGGCCTCTTCCAGGAGTGAAAGGTCCAGTTTTCTCTTTTCTCCCAATATTGGGATTTTATTCCACTGGGAAGTGGGGCAGGCAGAGAACAGGGTAGGGCGGTACCCTATGTACTCTCTAAAACTGAGCTTGTCATCTTCCTCAGGTCCAGATGAGCTTCTCCTCCCCGTCAAGTCTGTTTCAGGTAATGATACACTGCCATCCTGCTGGTCCGTCATCTAGGACCCAAATGCCGGAGTCAGTCCCATCCAACCACTCATTTCTTCCACTCACCTACCTCTTTTTGTCTGTCTTCCCCCCACCCCATCTACCTTCTACTCTTTCCTTCCCTCCACTCATCTGGTACCTGGCTCACAAGTTGACAGTTGCATTATGGGATCTCAATGGTTCTAGAACCAGTTCAGCCAGAACTTTCAGGCAGATTAGTTCTAGATTTGACAAAACTAAATCAACCTGCAGCCCTCTCATGTCTCTCCCAACTTTGCTCCCCTCTGCCTGCTTCCCGTGCCCATTATTTGTAGTTACAAAGACAACCCTCAGCACAAAAACCTCCAGTCAAGCCTGCCTGAGCTCTGGGCTTCTATCTCCCTACTAGACCACACAGATTCTACTGTAAACAATCTCATTATATCCCTACTCTCTTCTTCAATCACCTTCACTTTCTGGGTGCATCCAAACCCAGCTTTTCTCCACTCTCCAAGGCCTTTCTCCAAAGAAGGTCCGCTGTCCCTCCCCTTGTTCTGGCCTCTCTCCCACTGTTCTCTCTGACTGCAGGGCCTGGTGCAGTTTCCCGCCCCCCATCTCTTAACACAACTCTGGGTAATTTGGTCCAGCTTCACCAGCTCATCCCCCTTCCCTTTCTATGTAGCCTGGCAGACCCCGTGGTCAGCTCTTTGGGTAATGCCCTCTCTGGCTTCCTTCACTTCTCAGTCCTTTTGGTATCTGCTATACTTATTTTTGGCCAGGCAGTCTCCCCTGGATGCACTTATTGGTCCCCTATGGAACTGAGGGGCCATTCCAAAAAACTTTCCCCCTCCCTTCCACTGAAACCCTGTCCTTGCTTCCTACTTCATTCTCCAGAAAGAACCTTGCTTAACACTTAACAATTACTAGCTGTGTGACTCTAGGCAAGTCACTTAACCCCAATTGCCTCACACACACAAAAAAAAAAGAACCTTGCCCCGCACTTTACATAATCTCCCTCAAATTCCATCCCTCATGCCATGGTCCAGAGATCTGAGTTCAAATCTCAGCTCTGCCCATTATTGCCCCTTTCACCTTGGGTGAGTCACTGCTCTCTGGATCTCAGTTCTATCTTTCAAACGAAGCCCTGGACTAGATGACCTCTTAAGTCCCTTCAGCTCTATGGTTCTAGGGCTCCAAACCTCTATCTATCTACTCATCTCCTCCTCTTTTACCTTGGAGAAGAGCTGGCTTTCTACCTAAGACTAACGCCTTCACCTGGTGCCATGGTGACCTCCCTCAGGGACTCTGTTCCATCAATCATCCACTCACACACATCTTTTCCCCTCCTTTCCCTCTGTCTGAGATCCAGAGAGAAGTAACTCGCCCCAAGGTGAAAGGGGCAATAATCGGCAAAGCTGAAAATAGTTAAGTCACTTACAGTTCTTCATCAAACAATATTTCTGTCACTAGGCACAACGTTCTCCTGGTTCTGCTCACTGCACCATACATCAGTTCATACAAGTCTTTCCAGGCCTTTCTGAAATCATCCTGCTTGTCATTTCTTAGAGCACAAGAATATTCCATCACCATCATAGACCACACCTTATTTAGCCATTCCCCAATGGATGGGCATTCCTTTGATTTCCAATTCTTAGGCACCACAAAAAGAGCAGCTGCTAGAAACATTTTTATACAAATAGATCTTTTTCTCCTTTTGGAGATGTCTGTGGGATATAAACCTAGCAGGGGTACTGTTGGATCAAAGGGTATGCATAGTTCTATAGCCCTTTGGGCATAGTTCCAAATTGTTCTCCAGAATGGTCGGATCTGTTCACAACTCCACCTACAGTGGACTAGCGTCCAAGCTTTCTCACATCCCCTCCAACATCCAATATTTTCCTTTTTTGTTATATTTGCCACTCTGAAAGGTGTGGGGAGATACTTCAGAGTTGTTTTAATTCACATTTCTCTGATCAATAGTGATCTAGAACATTTTTTCATATGATTACAGATAGCTTTGATTTCTTTGTCTGAAAACTGCCTGTTCATATCCTTTGACCATTTATCAATGGGGGAATGACTTGGATTCTTATAAATTTGACTCAGTGCTCTATATAATTGAGAAGTAAGGCCTTTGCTTGTCTCAAAAATACTTGTTTCAAAGATTCTTTCCCAGTTTTCTGCTTCCCTTGTAGTCTTGGTTACATTCGTTTTGTTTGTGCCTCTTTTCCATCCCCAAACTCCACGAAAGAACTAAATATTAGCACCATGGCCTCTCCTCCTTCCACCTTTTGTGCCTTGGTCCCGCTACCCTCCTGAATCTGCTCTCCCAAGCGTCCCCCCTCCATCATTTAATGTAATGGTTTCCAGATAGGAAAAAGCAGAGATGAAAAGACTGCCATGCTGAGGACTATAGGAATGTTTTAATTCATAAATTGGTTTTAATTACATTACGTAATAATATCACAGTCTATTTTACAAGTGTATGAAGACATATGAAACAATGCCAACTAAACATGGGGTTGGAAAATGAACTCTATCCAAAAGCAGGGGCCAAGAAAGAAGTGGCGCCTTTGGGGCTGAGGGGAGCAAGAGCAGGAGCGGGGGGATGACATTTACAAGGTGGGCTCCTGGTCAATGTTCATCCAACTGTCTTTGCAACTGGACAGGGCTGTCAGCTCCCCTCCTTGTCTTGTTCTGGGGTTGGGGAGTTTGGGCTGGTCAGTGGAGGCTGGGCACCAGGTAGGAAAAGATCACCTGGCTGCCTCCACAGAACTGGTCACCTGGGGGCTGCAGGTCTTTTTGGCCAGAGGGCGTTAGAGGTGGTGGTGCCAAAAAAGGGGGTGTGGAGGAAAGTAAAAGATTTCCCTTCCCTCCCTCCACCCCCAAACCAAAAAAACCAGAACCCAAACCCTGAAAATACACACGCCCTTCTCTCAAACGTAGAAAAGTCTCACTCTGGACGTGCTGACAAGGAGGTCATCGTCAAAAAACTTGGTCTCTATGATCACATTCCCACTGTGAGGGTGACAAGGAAGGGACAGAGACAGAAAGGAGAGCGGGTGTTAGAGAACAGACAAGATGCCTAGACCGTGCTGGAGGGCCAGAGCTAATGGACGCGGGCCTGGCCAACATTTCCTAACTGGATGGAGGGGGCCAGTCACTCCGACTTCAGAGGGCAGGAAAGTTTGATGCTAACGGGTACGAATCTGTGAGCTTACAGGTTCCCTCTGGCTAGGGGCAGGAAGAGGGGGCCCTTGCTCTCCACTGCAGGGCTGCACAGTTCAGAAGGGTGCTATACATAAACACACACGTCACTATTGAAGCATAAAATGATACAAAGACTTTGGGGAAAGTGTATGTGAGTGTGTGAGGTGAGGCAGGGAGGGAGGGAAGGAGAGGGGGAAGGAGAGAGAGCGGGGGGAGGGAGGGAGAGGGAGAGAGAGAGAGAGAAGGAGGGAGGGAGAGAGAGAGAGAGAGAAGATGGACCTCTGGGCAGTGGAAGGTGGCAGAATCAATATATTCTACACCTTCATTATGCAGAGGGAGGAAAGGAAGGTACACAGAGATTAAGTGACATCCTGGCCAGGGTCTGAGGGTCCCCATTTTAGCCAAATGAGGCATGAAATGACCCCTGAAATCCCTTCCAGCTCTGACATTCTGTGATCCAGGAGCACAATAAGAACTGTTCATCTCCAACATAAGCTCTACCTCACTTTTTCCAGCATCTAAGAGACTCTGAGGTCAAGGAAGGAGTCATAATTTTATCACCCAAGCTGGTCATCATGAAGCTTATAAGCCTCACAAATAAATGAGGCCTGGTCTAAGTCAGGCAATGGGCAGAGAAGAATTTTTAATTGAATTGAGAATGCATCTCTTGCCCACTCCTGTGGTTTTATAGGCTATGGACACTTTTTGATGCCCACACTAATCCATTACTGGCAGAAGACAATGGTAAGGGCAAACTGGGAACTCAAGATATGATGGACTAATAAGAGCTTTAAAAAACTATATCCAAGGCTCCTTAAAACATAACATGGTTTATTCTCATGGACTATCGGGCCTCCCCTATCAGCTCAGCTGGGTGAATGACAGGTACTCTGTAAGAGAAATGAATAAAAGGTTTGGCAGGGTCTTTGAGCAAGGGGCTGGCTATACTTTGGGTTGATGTGAGCTGCCAAGTGATACTCCCAAATATCAAGCCCAAGTTCACAAAAACTCTAAAACTTAGTCGGGGCTTTGTCACATTCTGCCACAGGTAGCCCATGCTGGGTAAAGTGGATGAGATTTAGAAAGGTCAGAGGTATGGTCTAGGAAAGAAGATTCTATCCTTTTAGTAACCTAAAAAACAAATCCCAACCATCCGAGGCGTCCTCTGCTAGTCTCTCAGCTCCTCACCACCCACTTTTCCAGGAATCCTCATTTCTCGGTCCATTTTCCTAAGACCTGCCCACTCACGTTAAGACGTTTGCTGGCATCATCTGGGACTCTGGCGCTGCCTCTATCAAGGACTGCCAGGTGTTTGTGGAATTAGGAATCACGAAGCCAAATTCGAAGAACCACTCTGAAGGAGGAAGGAGAAGTCAGGTAAGCAGGTGTGCTGATTATGGCTCCCGACGTCCTCCTTGCCCACTCTCTAAAGGCCCACGGCCCATATCCAGAGCCTGCAAGGCCTAACAGCCCCAGCTGGTGGTTGGCCTCTTCACTGGGAATGACAATTCTCATTACTTTATACACACACAGCACTCTGTCCTAGAAAAAGTGTCCTTTTCAACTACTAAGAATCAAATATTGCATTAGTAACAAATGTCAAGGAAAAGACAAGCAGGCTCACGGTGTCAAGAGTCAGCTCTGCCTGATGGACCCAAAGTGCTTCACAGGTGCTGGTCTGTGTGTGTTTGAGCAACTTTCTTTTTGGGAGGAGGTAGAAGGAGTGGACAGGACATGCCGAGCACCCAACCCCATCACCAAGGACTTCCGTTCATTTTGGTGTGGCTGCCTGGTTCCGTGTGTCGATTCCGACACAATGAGCTTCACGGCTCCTGTCTGACCAAAGCAGGCTCACGACTCTGGAGCTGCAAGGGACCTGAGGAGTCATCTAGGTCAAAGCCCTCATTTGATAGAAGAGAAAACTGAGACCCAGAGAAGGGAATTGACTCTAATGGCAAAATGGCCACCAGGAGGAGAGTTGGAGGTGCCCTCCTGCCCCCCAAGTACTGCTCTGGTTCACCAGGTTCGCCCTTTGCCCTCAAACCAGCCAATGGTAAAGTACCTTCTAGGCACTGCCCTTTAAAATAAACTTTTTGCTCCAGGCGGAATTTTTCCATCTGCTCTGCTGAAGAAAAGTTCAACTCCCGAGACACGGCCTTGCACTTGAGGATCTTCTTGGGGACCCGGGCTGAAAAGCAGAACACAGGAATAGAGGATGGAGTGAAGTGGGTCAGAGGCACAGCCTCGTGATTCAGTGCTGCGGCATCAGCCTGGCACTTGTGGCCAGGAGATCACCTGGGCGCCCCCTTCGAAAGGAAGGATCTGACTCTCCAAAGTCAATGAGGCTTCAACTCAGAGGCAACAGGATTCAGTCCCTAAGGCTTCACTTAGCTGGTGTACGATTTACTGTGCCCAAAGAAACAATGGTGCCGGGCAGGAAAGCGGCACAGAAAGCTAAGGATCCACTTTGCCAGTCACTCGGGCTTCCAATTTACATGACCACCACCAACTTTTTCTTGGAAAAAAAAAAAAAAGCAAAGACCTTATAATGTCACCTTAGCGCGTCCAGGTTGCTCTTCCAGGCCAGTCAGATTGGTGAGAGGCAGCTGCTAAGAAGGCCCCTTTCTGAGGCTCCCGGGGATTTCCCAGGAGGGAAGGAGCAAGCTGCATGAGAGCAAAGAGTCATCACTCCCACACCCAATTCTCCTGCTCTCCCACTAGAAAGTAAGCTCCTTGAGGGCAGGGACTGTTTTGGCTTTGTATTCCTGGCACAAAGTAAGAGCTTAACTGGGAAACAATTTTTGAGGCCAGTACTTCTGATAAAGGCCTCATCTCTAAAACATATAGGGAACTAAATCAAATTTATAAGAATCCAAGTCATTCCCCAATTGAGAAATGGTCAAAGGATATGAACAGGCAGTTTTCTGATGAAGAAACCAAAGCTATCTATTCCCATATGAAAAAAGGCTCTAAATCTCTAATGATTAGAGAGATGCAAATTAAAACAACTCTGAGGTACCACCTGACACCTATCAGATTGGCTAAAATGACAAAAAAGGAAAATAATAAATGTTGGAGAAGCTGTGGAAAAATTGGAACACTAATGCATTGTTGATGGAGCTGTGAACTGATCCAACCATTCGGGAGAGCAATTTGGAATTATGCCCAAAGGGCTGTGAAGCTGTCCATACCCTTTGACCCAGCAATACCACCTTTGGGTCTTTTTCCCAAAGAAATCATGGAAAGGGGAAAGGGACCCACAAGTACAAAAATATTTATAACTGCTCTGTACGTGGTGGCAAGGAATTGGAAGTTGAGGGGATGCCCATCAACTGGGGAATGGCTGGACAAGTTGTGGTATATGAATACAATGGAATACTATTGTGCTGTAAGAAACGATGAGCAGGAGGAGTTCAGAGAAACCTGGAGGGTCTTACGTGAGCTGATGATAAGTGAGATGAGCAGAACCAGAAGAACATTGTACACAGTATCATCAACATTGAGTGTTGACCTACTGTGATGGACTATATTCTTCTCACCAATGCAATGGCACAGAAGAGTTCCAGGGAACTCATGATGGAAGAGGATCTCCAAATCCAGGGGGAAAAAAAAAAAGAACTGTGGAGTATAGATGCTGAATGAACCATACTATTTCTTTAAAAAAAAAAAAAGTAAGAGCTTAATAAAAGACTTGTCACTGAAGAGGCTAAAAACTTAATCCTGGTCTTCAGACTTTGGTAGGAGTTTCGATGGATTTAAAGTCAGAGACAATCATGACAAGTGGAAGGGTTTGCCTGTTTGGGTGTCAGGATGGGGCAGGAGGGAGTGAGAGGAGGGGGAAGAGGAGACATTGAGAACCAGGCAGAGTCAGAGGGCGAGCTTTCTCTAAGACTACACAACTCTAATGCCTGCTACGAGCTCAGATTCCCGGCAACCTGGCCTCACTCAGCTAGCATGTGTCACACTGGGCCCGACACAGGAGTGTGAAGTTACCTTCATGTTCCACACCAGGGACAGACAGATCTTCTGTTCCCTGCCAAAGGATCTTCCCTGTCTCAGCATCCCGAAGGTTCATCCAGTTTCTGATTGAAGAAGATTAAGGAAAAACAAACCACTGAGGTACCATTGGGCTTTCTGGGTCTGCAAATGGTGAGTTCCTTACTGGCTACTTTCCCATTGCTTAATCGGCGTGTCAGGTCTTGTGATGGCAGATCCAATTGTGTGAAGAGCTCCAGAGAGAAAAACTGAATGATGCTGCTGAGGCCTAGAGATAGATCTGACAGCAATGGAACTCAGACTTCCACAGATCTAGAGGCTGCTAGAAAGTGATGGAAAACCAACCAAGCAATCACTAATTATGGAGCTACTGAATCTGAGAATAACGACAAATCAATGGGATTAAATGCAAAATACCATTAGCACCGTGTACACAAGGAGAGGTGAAATATGCTATAAGTGGGTAGTCAGGAACCGGACCTCAAGCCCCACCAATGGGACGTACTGGCTGTGTGACCTATGGCAAGTCAACCTCCCAATGCTCCAGGTGCCTTCAATTACAGGTTGTAGAAGAGATCTCTGAGAGAGGGAACTTCTACACTGATCAATCCCAGGTCTGTACCCGTCACCTTCCTCACAACCCCCCACCAACATCTCCTCAGTCCAACACTATATGCTATTACACCTTCATAGTCCCTTTCTTTCGCAAAGAAGGCACATTTTCCTATCTCTTCTTCAGAGTGAAGCTTGGTCATTCTTATCACACATCCTGAGACTCCACCTCCCAAGTCTCCTTCATGCTCCTCAGTTCCTTCAACCAACCCTTATACACAGTGTCCAAAAGTCTTGGTGTAGCTAAGACTTTGGCACTTATGGCAGAGGCTCAGAGTCCTTGGACCTCTCCGCTGCCCTCCTCGATCAGAAGAGGCTGCCATCGGGGTCATGGACTTAGGGCACAGAATGAGACAAACTTTGAGGACATGGCCAATGTGGGAATCTGTTTTGCTTGACCACACCTATTTTTTATAGGGGTTTTGTTTTTCTTTTCTTTTTTTCCCAGTGTTGGGGGAGTTTTAAAAAATAGATTTTTGTTCACTGAAAAACAATTTAATTTAAAAAATGTCATTTATTTGAAAGAGCTGATCTTTTCTTAAGACTTTAAGCAATGTGTGAAACACATGGGGGACACACTCTGCCAATGATGCCAGGGATAGGGAATGTCAATTATCTAGGCTTCTTCTGGACTTTTCCCTCTACCAAAAAGAGGGTAAATTCTCATCTTGCCTTAATAACAATATTATACTCCAAAGAGGTGGAAGAAATAATTCTCAACAGCAAGGATGAACTAGGCTGCTAGGTAGAACAGATGGGAACCTTTAGAAAAAAATGACTGGTCACTCTCAGCTTAGAATTCATGACAAAGGAGAAAAGAACTGATCAGGGACCAGAGATTTCTGAAAAGGGTTCAGCAAAAAGACAAGCAGGATTGTAAGGCCTAAAATTCTATAGGGTAAATCTGACCACAAGGAAAGTTCTCAAGAATGAAATCTTGAGGTGCAGAAAGAAATTAATTCAATGAGGAAGCAAAAGGAGAGTTACCTGGAGAGAGATGTAGACACACAGAGAATTTAGTGACCAACTTGGATGTAAGAAAGACACATCAGGTAGGGAGTAACAAGATGACTAAGAAAGCATGACACAGTCCTGTGAGAAGAGTGTCAGTAATGTTAGATCTCGGAATACCTGAGATTGACAAGGAATAGAAAGAATATGAGCTACATCAAAGGAAAAGATTTGACTGAGGCAACAGTTACAGCTGTAACGGAAAACCAACCAATAAATGAACATTTCTTAAGTGCCTACTATGTGCCAGGCACTGTGCAAAGACAACTGAGAGAAGGAAGAACTATTCAAGCCACATTTTTACCAAGAGAAATGATCTTTGCAATAGGAAGGAGTTAAAATCCGAGCTAAGAAAGAAGGCAGAAGAGCACTTCACTGCCTTCCAGGCGGTCAAGTCACTAGGTCTGGACGAACAAGACCCCAGCACAGTTCAGGAACTGGCAGATGTGAACATTGATCACACTTTCAAAAGCCTACAGAGAATGGTGCGGCAGGACTTGACAAGGACAGATGTCTAGATTTTCAAAAGTAAAAGGGAAGTGAATAGAGTCTACAAATTACACAATGGAAAGTTTGACTTTGATTCCAGAAAAAAATTGTACATTAAGTGTATGGTTTGGGAAGCACTAGTGAAAGAGGAGTTGCTGACTTCCAGAAGCAGCCATTTCCCCTGTGCCAGGGTCACCAGACTAGTAAGTCCATCAGGGGAATGTCAACAAAGCAGCTGATAAAAAGTCCTTCACGCTGGTAAAGTCCCTCCTGAGGACAAGGAGCTATCTGGGGTGGACAACTTCACAGGCAGGTGGATTGGGACCTGCTGAGTGACTGCAACTTAAGGGGGAGGGGTCATTAAAGGGCCAATGTTGGCCAGGAGGCTGGCAGCCAGCAGTGCGCCCCAGGGACCTGCCTTTGGACCTGTCCTTGGGTAACAATGGTAACTGACACATATGAGGCATTAAAGGTTTGCAAAGGCACAGATGAATGGCATTGTTAACAAAACTGCTGATGAGGGTACAAAGCTAGGGTGACTCACTGATATGCTCCCACATCTAGAGCTAGAAGGGACCTTGCTGAGGCTCGGGAACTGCCCAAGGTCACAGAGCTTATAAATGGCAAATCCGAGATGGAAACCCAGGCCCTTGGGTTCAAAAAAATCAAATCCACAAGTACAAGATGGAAGAGGTTTGGCTAGAAAGCTGTTTGTTTGAAAAAGAGCTAGAGGGTTTTGAGACAGCAAATTTAATGCTGCAGTCAACAATGTGACACGGTGGCCAAAAAACAATTCAATCTTGGGCTGTGTTAAGAAAAGCAGTGTCGGGGCAGCTAGATGGCATAGTGGATAAAGCACTGGCCCTGGAGTCAGGAATACCTGAGTTCAAATTCAGCCTCAGACACTTAACACTTACTAGCTGTGTGACCCTGGGCAAGTCACTTAACTCCAATTGCCTCACCAAAAAAAAAAAAAAAAAGAAAGAAAGAAAGAAAAGAAAAGCAGTGTCGAAGCCAAGGGGCTGACAGTGCTGCTATGCTTCCTGGTCAGAAGCATCTGACCCATCGCATGGAGTCCTGGCTGCCACATTTTAGGAAGGGCACTGACAAGCTGGTGGTGCAAGTCCAGTGGAAAACCACCAGAAGGGTGATGGCCTTGAGATTACACATAAGGAAGAACGAGAAATGTTTAGCCTGAAGAGAGAAGTTTTGTTTTGTTTTTCGTGAGACTGGACAACCACTCATTGGGAAATTGCAGCAAACATCTTGTACAAACGGCCTCTTTGGTCCTTTTCCACTCAAACCAAACCTGCTGGCCTATGGACTATGCTAAGGTAGAAAAATATCCTGAATCTAAAAGGATTGTCTAGCTCTTTTCTCTTAGGATCTTGCATCCTACTTTGCTTCCCTGCCTGTGTGAGTATTGTTTATCCTGGCTAAGGTTTGTGTACTGTTTGCTGGCCTCAACCCCGAAGGGCTCCTGGTGCACCCAACCCATGCCATGTTCAATGGGTATATTTGGGAGGCAGCCACAGGTAACATAAAGGTATTCTAGCATTTCTTGAGTGTTTCCATTAGTAATTAATTTCATCTTACTCAGGAGTAGTGGTGCAAAAGACATTATTAGCAAGGATGTATGACTGGGAAAGTAAAGAATGAAAAATCCTGGATGGACAGACCAAGTGGTAATAGATGATGGACAGGCTAAGTGGTAATAGATGGACAGGCTAAGTGGCACTAAGTGGACAGGCTAAGTGGTACACTGGCATCCCAGGCTATTAGAAGGACCAGAATGAGGCCGTTACTCAATTGGGTAGATGTCCTAGGGAGACCAGAGGGAGCATTTATTACATGTATACCATGTAAAAACACTGAGCCACAGATACAAGCAAAACACTTCCTGCCCTCAAGAAGCTAACGTTCTAATGGGGGGAGACAGCAAGCACAGAAATAGGAGCTAGAAAGAGTGGACTCAGGGGTCCTGGGTGTAGGACAGCTGGGTGCAGCTGTCTCTGGAAGTACGTTTGGGATGGCATCACCTGGAGATGCCTGGGAGGTGAGGTGGAGGCCTGGCTCTGGGAAAGATAAAGTGAAAGCTTGCCTACTGGGTCCTAGGCGGGGAGGGAGGAAGTTGTGGGGAAAAGATGGGGTAAATTTGTGCACGATCTGAATGAGTAGACAGAGTGGCCACACTGATGAAAGCTTGGCCCAGCAATCTAACTGCTGAAAGACACATATGGAGGTGGAGGGACACCTTTAGGCTTGCCGGCACAGCTGTCAGAAATACCATCAGACTAATTCTGAGCAAATGCAGACAAGAGGACCCACTGACAGCTAGTTCTCTCTTTTGTGAGGTGGGTGCTCCTGTTGTCATCCCTATTTCATAGATGAGGACACTCCAGCATCACCCTGGGGCAGGACAAGAACTCAGGAGGGGAGGAGAGGGAGCCCACAGTGAATGACTTCCATTTTTTTCAGTGGAATACGAGGCAAGTTCTGCTGAGAGGATGGGAAAAGTGGGAGCAGTGAGAGGTCTGGAAGAGCCACTTTGGTGAGGCAAGTGAGTTCATTAGGGAAGAGTAAAAGGACTGCCTTGCAGCTGTGAGGGCTCCATGAGTTCATGTGACACGCGTGTTGACCTCTGATTCCAAATGTGGAACCTGCCACCTTCTGGCTGCTTAGCAGCTAAGAGGGCGTGGAGGAAGTGCCCATCTCTTCTCTCCATTAGTTGCCACGCTGGCCTACTTGACACCATGAGGATGTCTGGGCCTAGTCATACTCCCTCCTTGGCCCATCTCTGTGTGAAGGACATCCAGGACTCCTGACCTTCTCAGGGCCGTGGATCCCTTGGGCAGGCTGGTGAAGCTGACAGATCCCTTCTTCTAAGAAGGCATGTTTTTAAGTTCATAAAATGTGTATGATTACAAAGGAAGCCATTACACCGAAAACAGTTATAAAGTATTAAAAGTACAAGCTCACAGACCCCACAGCTAAGAACCCTTCTCTCTGAACCTTGGCCTGAAACCGAGAGATGGCACCAACATTCACACACGCTAGGGATGCTGTTCAGGTCAGCTGAGGACTCCGGTATCTAAGCTGGGGAAGCCAAATGTCACCTCCACTCCATTTCTGTGGTTAAATTCTTGAATTCAGCAACGTCGACCCTGAGATTGCCCAGGGTCTGGCACGCAGACTTATAAGAACTGTACCCCTGGGTTTTCTCTCATGACACCCCCTTAGTGCACCTTTAAGGAAGGGGCAACGAGGAAGGAAAGGGTGGATATTCAAACTGCTGCTGGAAATGTGGGCATGCAGTGGCAACGCCCCAACTGGCAGGTCCAGAGCATTTCTATCCTCCCTCTCCCCCCCAGCAGAGGAAGGGAAGCTATAGTAGTGACTGAGATGCTAATAAAAATAAAACTGCTGCAATCAGTGAGGAGCAGCAAAGGTAGGGGCCCCCACTATGTAAGAAAGCCACGAATACCTTGTGGTCAACCCCCCCTTGATAATGTGGTTAGTGTAGTGCCTAGCACACAGCAGGTGCTTAATAAATGCTTATTCCTTGTTTCCTCCCTAAGCAGGTCTTAGATAGCCAGCTTCCTAGTATTCCAATCTACAATCTCTAACCCTAGGCAGAATTTTCCCTGCAAACAGCACTGGGTTTCAAGCTGTCTCTGGAAGTAATCAAAGGTGTGAGGCAGAATATAGTGCTGGACCTGGGGTCAGCAAGACCTGGGTTCAAAAACTGCCTCTCTCTTTTCTTTCTTCATGTGTACTTGTCCTACAGGAGTGAATGCTGCATGTCCTGGCAAGACACCTCAAACTACTCTGAGGACAGAGACCCCTGGCATCCCTGTGGGTGCTCTGAAGACAGAGAAGTCAGTCACTGTACTCTATAAGTAGCCATCACTCCCTACTGTGACCACCTGCCTTTTCTACCTTCAGTGGGAGGCAGCTAACAATGGGGCTACTTCCAACGTGGGCAACCTCCACAGTGCCATTCTTGTCTTCCCTCTGTGGGAGAACTTAGCAAGCTCCATGGCATTATTCTCTCTCTCATCTACAGCTGTTATTTCTAATTGGATAACTTGTTGCCTGAAGCTTAACCCTCTATTAAATCAAACTCCAGCCTGACATTCAATGGTATCATTCAACGGATCCCACCGTATTTATCCAACTCTACTACTGCCCACCACGGGTTCACTGCTATTAGTCTCTTTACTGCCTCCTCTCCGATTTATTTTCTCTCTCCCTCTCCAGCTCTTCACTGTTCTTTATGAATGCTTAGTCATCTCAAAAGCTTCACACTCCAGCCTCCACCTTCTATACGAAGCCTTTCTAAAGGGCTTAGCACAGTGCCTGGCACATCTCCCCATTTTTTAACCACCTACCCAGCTGCTAGTGCTTTGCCTCAAAAACCAAACCAAAACAAGCCCCTTTATTTATTTTTATTGATTCTGGCAGTGTGGTGCAACGGCGGCCTGCTGGGGTCAAACCCCACCGATGACCCACACTGGAAAGTCATTCATCCTCCATGCTGCAGGGCAGGTACAGAGAAGGTGCTGATCTTCATTAACATAAGGAAGTCCCCTCTGAGAGCTTCCTACACCCAGGAAATCACAGGTCAACCCCTAAAGCACCTTGTTTATTTGTATATACTTTTGGGGGGGGGCAGGGCAATGAGGGTCAAGTGACTTGTCCAGGGTCACACAGCTAGTGTCAAGTGTCTGAGGATGGATTTGAACTCAGATCCTCCTGAATCCAGGGCTGGTGCTTTATCCACTGCGCAACCTAGCTGCCCCCTTTGTATACACTTTGTAAACATGTCTGTGTGTACACTGTCTTCCCAAGGGGATGTAAACTCCTCAAAGGCAGGGGCTGCTACATATTCACCTTTGCATTCCTGGTGCCTAGACAGTGCCTGGTCCGTATTAAGTGTTTAATAAATGCTTATTGATGGACTGATATCCACTCTGGCAACACATTCCTTGCTAGAAAGACTGATTATGAAGAACATTTCTCCTTATTGTTTCTTCCATTTTTCTGGAGAATGACATCATCACAACAATTCAATAAAGTATTAGCTGCTCTGGCGCTGGCAGTGAAAGAGCAGCAGTAAATGTTGAGACCTGGGCACGACGAAGCTGTGATCTGTTCCTGTGATTGTTCTTGTCCTGCCAGTCTATGGTCTACTCTCCAATGACAGTTATTTCTGTCTCTGCCTCTGCTGATCTTCATCCAAACGCTTTCACCACCCTTTTATTTATCCTTTCTCTTTAGAAGAAGGCGGACATTTCCAGAGCCATGCCTCACAGTCATGGGAGTCATCCTATAGCATCTCAATGATAGCAGATGGGGCCAAAGTTACAGGCTTGTGTTACAATCTTTAAGTCATCTTGCTTGGGTCTAGCTGTTGCATATACTCTGTAAATTTGTGTATACACACCTAAGGTCACACGATTTGTTGTTGGCTCCTTTCTGCAAATTGCTAGGGGGTCTATTTTTCAGCGCATTCTTCTGTGAGTTTTGCTGCTCCGGACATTTTCCAATGGCGTCATTTGGATGTTTTTTGGAGCGATCATGTCAAGAGTTTGGGAGCTCACTTTAGGGGGTCTATTTTTTATTCTTCGCTCTATCCTTTATTTAGCTACTGTATCCTAGTGGATGGACGTGACGATTTTTCCCCTTTGCTTTCCTTTCTAAAGTCCTTGTGATTGGATTTGCTAGACTCTGGGAAACATCTCTGTTAAGTACTTCATTCCTGGCCAGGAGCCTGTTACTTCTCTATTTTATACAAAAGTCGAGAAATAGAAAACTCATTTTCCAGTACTATTTTCTTAACTACCAGCCCTGTGGTCCCTGAATCTGACATTCTCTTGAATTCTTTGTCTCTGATGGGCAGCAGTAATGAAACCACCACCGGCGTCCAGAAGGTCTTCAGTTTTCTGCACTTAATAAAAGGTTCCTTTGGGCAGTATCATTTGTGCCCATTTGAATGGATGAAAGACAATGAACTAGAAGCTTAAGATGTGCAGAGTCCTGAAGATACAAACAGAAAAGTAGCTTGTCTGCTCTCCATTCCTTCTTCTCTACCAGCCTGGCTATATTATCCCTACCCTCTCACCAATCTTCATCCATTCTCGTCTACCAGCTGCTTCCCTACAAAGATGCTCTGTCTCCCCTTTGCTCAAAACCCCTAAATTGGCCCGTCCATCCCGACTCACTCTGGTTCTGCGCCTCGCCTCTCCCTCGTGGCTAGGACAAGGAGCCTTCTCAAGGAGAGGAGGTGCTGCCCCTTCCCCCACTCTTAACCCTCCAGTCTGGCTTTCAATCTCATCATTATTCTCCCTCCAAAGTTACCAGAGATCTCAATCACCAAATCATTGGCAATGGTCTTTGTTTAGTTCTTATTCTTAACTTCTTTGCAGTCTTGGACACTGTCAATCCCCCTCTTCTCCCTAGGTTTTCCTGATTCTAGCTTATTCTGGTTCTCCCACCTGTCTGACCACTTTTCTGTTTCCTTTGATGATCTTCTTTTGCGTCACACCTGCCAACGCTGGCTCCGTCCTGGACCCTCTGCTCTTCTCTATATGTACAACTTATATGTACACTTATATGTACACTTGGTGATGATCTCAGCAGCTCCTGGGGTAAAATCCTGGTTCTTTCTGTCCAGCCCCAACCTCCCTCCACCCTTCAGTCTTGTATCTCCAACCGCTTATTATCTGTTTTCTCTTTCTTTCTTTCTTTTTTTTTGTGGGGCAATGAGGGTTAAATGACCTGCCCAGGGTCATACAGCTAGTAAGAGTCAAGTGCCTGAGGCCAGATTTGAACTCAGGTCCTCCTGAATCCAGGGCCCGTGCTTTATTCACCGTGCCACCTAGCTGCCCCCCAACTGCTTATTAGACATCTCAGACTGGATGTCTTGTAGCGATCTTAGACTCAGTATGTCCCAAACTGAATGCACTCGTTATCTTTCTCGCCCAATCCTCCCCCTCTTCCTTACTCCCCTATTACTGTGGAGGGCACCATCACTGTCGTAGTCATCCAAGGCTGAAATCTAGGTGTCCTCCCCGACTCCTCCCTCTCTCCCCATCTCCAATCTGCTGCCCATCCTGTTTTTTCCTTGTAATACATCCTCACAGCTGGCCTACTGCCAGAGCCTGCTGCCTGGGCTCCTGCCTCAGTCTCTCCCCACCTCGCTTTGGTCTCTACTCAGTTACCAGATTAATCTTCATGAAGCTCAGGTCTGACCACACTAACACCCCTAATTTAGGAGAGTCCAAGGCCTCCTTACCACCTGCAGGGTCAAACAGGAAATCTTCTGTCTGGCTTTCAAGGCCTCTCCCCTCCGACCCCCCAGGTCTCTCCCACCTGCCCCCTCCCCCGCTCTGGGAGCCAGCAGCACCTCCCTCCTTGCTGACCCCATGCTTGCCCTCTCCCTCCTCGTCCCACCCGTGAGCTTCCCTGGGGGCTTCTTTGGGTTCCTTCAGCTCCCAGTCTTTTCCAGGCCTCCTTAATCTCAATTCTTTCCCTGTGAGATGACCGACCTGCCCTGTCTCTAATGTGTTTGTACAGAGTTGTTTGCTTGTTGTCCACCCCATTCAAATGAACTTCTTGAGGACAGGCACTGTTGTATGCCTCTCCTTGCATCCCCTATACATAGTACAGTGCCTGGCATACAGTAGGCATTCAATAAATGTTTACTGACTGACTTTTGGGGAGATCACAATAGGGGGAGTTAACACATAGCAGACAATAACGTGGCTTCCTTAATGTCATTTATACACTAGTTAGCGGGAACTTCACAGGTGTGATCTATCTCACTGGATCCTCACAACTTGGGAGGGAGGGGCTGTTATTATCCCTGTTTTACAGGTGAGGAAACTGAGGCCCACAGAGGTGCAGTGATTCCCTCAGGTCCCAGGATCTGAGCTCAGGGTCTTCCTCTCCCCAAGTCGTCCACTGCACCACCTAGCTGCCTCATCCTGTTTGTGACCCCAAGTCACCTGACAGGACATTGTGGCAAGATTCTCCTTTCCCAGGTGGTTGTGGGGACTCAGGAGGGGGGCGGCAGGTCCTGAAGAAGAGGCTGCCAGGTGAGATCTCCTGTATTTCCTTCCAGATGACTTGTGTTTCACCAGGCTGGCTTGACTGCCCTGGGGTTGGCCAGCCTCTTCTCCACTGGGGTTAACCAACTGAACACTGGCTGAAAGCGGGGTCGGGAACATTACTATTCCAGGGCTCTGGGGCTTACTTGCCAACAGAGGCAGCTGGTCAGCAGTTGATATTGCTGGTCTATTCTCCATGGAGATCACTCCCCCCAGTGACGGCTGTGAGATCCACACTAGAAGCAGGTACAGGGATATGGATGACACTGCTGTTCCTGTGCTTCTTGTCTACATGCCAGGACAAGGGGAGTTACCGGTCAGGATGGTAGCAGCGGTTTGATCTGCCCGGCTCATGTAGCCTCCCCGGCCTCCTTCTGGGGGCCTTGCTGGGTCTCCTAGGCTGGCTCAGCAGAAGTAAGTAGCAGCCTTCTGGTTTTGTAAATTGTCAGGGGTTACCTGGTCCATCTTTGAACAGCAGCCCCTCCACTGTGCCTGACACAGGACTTGGATCCTAAATGTTTGAATTGAACTGAGCATCTTGTTTGAAGCCCCATTCTTATCTGATGTATCAGCTCTCCTTCCCAGCTTTCTTCATCTGCAGAGGTAAGAAGCCTGCCATGTATGTCTTTATTCAAGCCACTGACAAAAATGAAAATGGTCTGAAACAGGAACACTCTGGCATGGTTCTAAAGACCTAGCTCTGTGTTCACACTGTCCTACCTTACCACAGGGCTGTTGCCAGTTGAGGGTTCGCAGCTGAGAGTCACAAATGGCTCATTCACTGGCAGTCACAACCAGAGTGATGAGAAACAAAGGACGCAAGTACAAAGGAACGTTAAGCCATGAGAATTAGAGCAGCAGACAGTCATCCTGCAGGGTGATGGAAAACCAAAGTCAGGGAACGTCCTGGCCAAGTCCGAATGCTGTAGCAAACATGCCAAGGACAAGCCAAGGCAGAATGCGTTGGAGAAGCAGAGTCAGGAGACTTCAGAGTCCTTGGAGGAATGGCCACACGTCATGCCTAGACCAGCATCTTTCTAATACGGGGGAGGCCTGTTGCAAAGCAAAACCAGGCTAACACAGAACACCAGCCAGGCTGACCGATCCATTAATGAAGCCTCTTTGGGTCTAGCCTTTGGCCACTTCTGAATCTGCCCACCTTGTGTCAGTATCTAACCCACGGCTCTCCAGCTTCCTCAAGATAGGTGTTATGGAGGACCTGCAGCCAAGCATTCCTTTACTCTCTGCTTGGAGACCTCTGAGAACCTTTCCAGGGATGCCGTCTCATCGGTGGATAGCTGTCGTTGTTTAAATGTTTTTTCCTGGCATCAGACCTAAATTCATTGCTCCGAAGTGTCTATCACTGCCCCGAGTCTAATCTCTCTTTCCATGACTGCCCTTCAAATACCTGAGGACAGCAGTGATGGCGTGTGGCCCCAAATCTTCACTTCTCCATGTTAAATACTCCCAATTTCTTCAACCAACCATCACGACATGATCTCACGGGTTTTCCCTGTCCTGCTTCCATTCCTCCAGATGCCCTCTGGCTTATCAATGACATTCTTAAATTCTAAGATGACACCTAGAATTGACCAGAATGCTCCAGAGGAGGTCTAAGAGAGACGATCCTCTCCTTATTGTTGGAAGCTCTGCCTCTCAATGCAGCTCAACAGCATCAGCCATATCACAGTGAGTCTAACCACGTCTCTTTCATATATTTGGGTTAATTCTTGACTTGACATTTATTTCTGTTGAACTTCACTCATTAAATTCAACCTGGTGGTCTAGTCTATCAAGACTTTTTCTTTTTGGACCACAACTCTTATCATTTGACCAACATGTTGGCTATCACTCCCAGAGCTGTGTCATCTAGAAATTTGACAGGCATGACATCTATATCTTTATTCAAGCCATTGATAAAAATGTTAACTGGCATAAGGTCAAGCACAGATCCCGGAGGGACTCCATGGGAGATGACCCCAAAACAGTGAACTATTCTTTGACTGTGGCTTCTCAGTTCCAAATCCATTTCTCTGGCTCGTCATCAGCCATACCTCTCCATCTCTTCCACAAGAATAGTATTAGATACTCTCAACATGCATGCCCTGATATCTCCTATTAAAAGAGGAAATGATACTATTCTGGTACAACCTCACTCTTTTAGATACTCACTGAGGCTTTCTTCAATGAGCTGTTCTAGAATTTTCCCAGGTAATGAAGTTCACTGGCCTATAATTTGCAGATTCTGTTCTGTTCCCTTCCCTCTATTGGAAACTGGGACAACATTCACACTGGCCCAGGCCTGCAGGGCCTCTCCTGTTTTCCTCAGCCATCCTAGCTGCCAGTTCTTTTCGTGTCCAAGGACACAGCTCATCTAGGTCAGGTGACTTGACTTCATTAGAGGTAACTGGGTACTCTCTTACTATCTCTTTACTTTGCTTGGGCATCAGTTCTCTGTTAGCCATTTTTCTTCTGTCATTCCCAGCACAAAGGTCATTCTCCCTGGCAGTGAAGACAGAAGCAAAGCAAGACTGAATGCCATTGTTTTCTCTGCTTCCAGTTAACACGGTCTTATCCACACCCCACAGGATGTCGTCCTTTTAATCCCAGTATAGCATGGTAGTCCTTAGCTTCCTTCACAGCCTCGGCTCATTCTGAGCTTCAGCACTTTGGACGTTATTTTTACAGAGCTGTGCTCTGCTCTAGTGTTCACCTTGTTAACTTGTCCTCATTTCCATCTTTTGCACATTTCTTAAAAAAAATTCTGAATGTTAACGAGCTCCTTATGTATCCTTATAGGTCTTTTCAGACAACCCTCATTTTTCTCTTTCATGTTTCCCTTTGTTTTGTTATCATTTTATTCTTGAAGTTCCCCAATGTTCCTGGAATGATTTCCCTGGAGAATTTTAGGCCATAGGATTCTATCCTTCCTCTCTCTGATCCCTTTGGAAATCTGCTTTCCCCAAATTTAGGGAACATCAGACTGTGCCTGGCTTTCCTCTCCTCACAAACGCTAGGGGAGGGTGATCACTTCTCCCCAGGGTTTCCATCATTTCTACCCTAGTAACCAGTTCCTTCAAAAGGTGGAGATTTCTGTTTCCACAACCCAGGTTGTCTTTCTATTCCATTTATAAATCACAACTTCCATAGAACACAATGGCTTGCTATGAAGAATTTTCCCTGAGACTGACTGTAGGGATAGAAACCTTCCCTTTCACACATAAAAAAGAAGAACAAAATGAGAGGCATCAGTTCTGCTTTCTCTCAAATAAGCTTTGACCTCATCTTTTGGACTTACATCACCAGAATCTCAAGAAGCCATAACTTACTGTTACCCTGCTCTGGCCTTTCTAGAGAAATGGGAAAGTCAATTTCCCTATATACATAGGCAAGATCACATTTTCTTAAATTTACTTGAAAACATACTTCTTAAACTCCCAGGTATGGCTGCCTGATAGCATCTCTGAAGGATAACAAATATAAGAAAAAGCCCTTAGGGGGCACACAATAAAAAATAACAACAGCTAGATCATAGGTCTAGCTACTTAAAGCCACTGATTCTTACTAACTTCTCGTCAGGAAGAAGAGCTTGGAATCTGAGACTTATCCTACCTGACTATTGCATAATAATCAGGGAATGTCATAGATGACAATGGAAAGGAATAAAGTAAACTCCTTGGCTGACTGAAGATTCCTTTATCTCACAGCAAGAGAGAGAACTGTTTTAAAAAGTGGCCTTTTCTTTCTAATACCCTAATCTCACAGCTTGTTAGAGAATTAAAATGCTTCACAGGGGCAGCTAGGTGGCGCTGTGGATAAAGCACCGGCCCTGGATTCAGGAGGACCTGAGTTCAAGTACGGCCTCAGACACTTGACACTTACTAGCTGTGTGACCCTGGGCAAGTCACTTAACCCCAATTGCCTCACAAAACAAAACAAAACAAAAAGAGAATTAAAATGCCTTCACAGCTATTCAGATTTTGAGGTATGTTTCTGAGGCATCTAGGCTCCACTAAGGCAAAAGAATTCTAACCTTACTCTCCTTGGTCCTACTTCTTCTCAGGCCCATGCCTGTCCAGTTCACCCATTTACCAGAACATTCCACTGAGCCCTCTGGAATCTTCAGTTTGCAACAAGATCTTCTTAATCCTCCAACACTGTAAATCTATTTAACCATATCAATGCAAAACCTGTGAGTATTAGATTTAGGCCTCTGGTTTAAATCCTAGCTCAGCCACCTTTGGGACTGCGCAGAAGCCACTGAATGTGTTTGACTCAGTTTCCTCAATGATAAAATAGAGAGCTTGGGCTAACTGGTTTTCTTAGATCACTTCTAGTTCTAAACGCTCTGATCCTAAGAATTCCCTCCAACCCCTTCTAGGGAGGCCTGCTCTTTCATTCTCCCAAACTCACGGGGCCAGGAGTGGACCTTGGCATCCTCTTTGTCCCCACTGTCAATCCTGGGCTACCATCTTTGGAGTTCCATGCAATCTGTGTACACCATCCTCATCTATGTTTGTCACTGTCACCTGTTGACCTCTAGAACTCCCTCCTTTCTCACTGGATTCAAATCCATGCTCTTCCTCTCTACCCCACCCCCTGCCATCATCACTGGGGATTCCAGTATGAAAATGGATGACCCCCTCGAACAATCTGAACTTTTCATTCCTTAATCTCAACACCAATAACCTCCTTTCGCCCTTCATTTCAACCACACACCAACAGGGCAGATAGCACATGAGATCTTACTATCTTTATGAATTTCAAAACCTTTTAGATCTGGCATGTGGAGATGGTACTCTATACCCAAGACCACCTAGATCTCTCCACCTCTCCCTGACTCACCCAAATCCTATTCTCCTCTTTATTGCCTTTCCACACTCGGTGCAGATGGTCAGCCACTTGAACATTTTGCTGACAATTACCCTTAGATCGCTTCTCTCCAAACCTTCTGCCATTCTGTGGCTCTTCACCTCTGGGGAGGAGCTACCATCCAATCTTCCACACCTGCTCCAGGGCTGGTCGAGATGAACTGATGTTAGACACCTTCAGCCAGCCTTTCGCCACTCTTCTACCCTGGACTCATTATCTCATTTCCCCCAATGTCTCCTCCAAATCTTCCCTTCCTTCCTCTCTTTTCCAACCTCCACACTTACTAGAAGGTGACTTTTCTTTACTGGAAAGATTGAGGGCAGGCTGAGGGGTTTGCATTTTATCCTAGAAGCAACATGGACCCACTGACAGGTTCTGATCAGGGAAACGGGATGGTCAGATTTGAGCCTTAGGAAGATTATTCTCACCACTATGTGGAAGATAAACTAGAGAAGGGAAAACTAGTGGCCAAACCAATTAGAATGTCATTTGTTACAGTTAAGGCAAGAAGGGATGAGGACCTGAGCCAAGACTGTATACTCTGGTTAGTATAGGGTTTGTTCAATATGAAACAGTAATGTAGCACCTTCCATCAAAATGGTACATGGAGTTGGGGAATGCAAGTTTGAATGGAAGCTCTGTGACCTTGGACAGGTCACTGTTCTCTTTTGTCCTATCTATTTCTTCATCTATCAAAATTAGGGGCTTGAATTGGATCAGAGGTATCAGACTTGTAACCAATTCCCAGTCCTGGCTGAACCAAATTACAATGTAACTGAGGGCAGCTAGGTGGTGCAGTTGATAAAGCGCCGGCCTTGGATTCAGGAGGACCCGAGTTCAAATATGGCCTCAAACACTTGACACTTACTAGCTGTGTGACCCTGGGCAAGTCACTTAACCCTCATTGCCCCGCCCCCACCCCCAAATCACAATGTAATTGACAAATGTTTAACAACAACCAAAAAAAAACCCCACACCAGAACAGAGATGCTGTTAATTGTAGCTGATCAAATCAATAGCAGCTGGGGGGTAGCAAGGTGGCACAGTGGATAGAGCACCAGCCCTGGATTTAGGAGGAGCTGGATTCAAATCTGGACCCAGACCCTTGACACTTACTAGCTGTGTGACCCTAGGCAAGTCACTTAACCCCAATTGCCTCACCAAAAAAAAAAAATCAATAGTAGCTGAAAGGTACGGTTTTCTATTTGAGTTTGACACCTCTGGGGAATGGTCAGTAAAACGATTCCCCACCCCCACCCCATGTCAGGAAATCAGAGGCCAGGGCTCTACATGTGGGCTCTATGGCTACCAGGGCACACAAGCACCACAGCAACATGGAAATAGACTTTAGAAGGCTAAAGATGCCAATGTGGACGTACAATAGAAGGGAAACGATAATAATGATAAACAACATTTACCCAGTGCTTTCTATGTGCCAGGTACTGTTCTATCAAAATTAATACAGCAAAGGTTATCGAATAAGATGACTAGTCCTCAGAGAATGAGAAATAATGGATTAGAAATGATGCAAGTAAAAGGTAAGAATTTTCTCTGTCTCTTTCAGTGACTTATTTATTTTTTTAAATCTCTTTATCTATCTATTTATTTTTTAGTTAATTCTTGATTCTGGCAGCCCAAAAGTTAAAGGCCCTGAGTGGGAATTTTTGTTGGTTTTTTTCCCTTCCTTTTTCTTTTAATCCTTCTGAACAGAATTTTATTTTCCAAAATATATGTAAAGACAAATTGACATCAATTAAAAATTTTTTTTTAATTTTTAGAATTTTAATTTTTTTAGTGAGGCAATTGGGGTTAAGTGACTTGCCCAGGATCACACAGCTAGTAAGTGTTAAGTGTCTGAGGCCGAATTTGAACTCAGGTCCTCCTGAATGCAGGGCTGGTGCTCCATCCACTGTGCCACCTAGCTGCCCTGACATCAATTTTTAAAAACTTTGTGTTCCAACTTCTCTTCCTCCCTCCCTTCCCATCCCCCACCCATAAGAACTCAAGCAATTCCAAATAAGTTATACACGAGTATCAACGATTTCTTTCTTACTATTTTTTTCTTTATAGCTCTAATACCCTGATTTCTGGCAAGAAAAGGAACCTGTGTTTAAGACTTAAAAGGTCAAGTAACCTCTAAGCCAAGGAGGACGATTAAGTCAGGAGAGGATGGGAGCAAGGGCCGGAAGACTATTTAGAAACATTACCTCCTAGGTCAGCAAAGTCTTACTGTAGTTAAAAGCTTCATTGTTTTGAAATCAACTTGCCCCTCCTAAAGTTTCTCTCCCTACAGAAGGGAAGATTTTTCCAGGGAGTATCTCATTTGGGATGTAGTAGCCGCAAAGAACTACAATTTTCCACTGTCACAAACAATGTATTATTTAAAGGAATGGTAATAATAAATCAAGAGTTTGTAAGAAGCATCAAGGTTAAAAATGGTGAGGAAAGGGATATTGGTGTGAACTATTTTTTTTTCTTAATTTTTTTCCCCTTGTGGGGCAATAAGGGTTAAGTGACTTGCCCAGGGTCACACAGGTATGGTATGAACTTTTAAGAGATTTCATAATAAATCATGCATGTCATGATTTTGCTACAGGAAGGGCAGACTGCTCAAAGAAGTAAAAGGGATGAAGAAAGGAAGGTGACGATTAAATATGAATAAAGCAGGAAATAAACTACACCAGGAGGAGAGATGATGGTGAAGTACAGGAGATAAGAAGCAGCACCAGATCTTTGAAGGAAAAGATGTGAGAAAGTTGAATGTGGCTCTCACTGAAAAACCTTCTGGGAAGGTTCCGGTGCCTTGGGTGACCCCCAGTGTGTATTGAAAGGCACCTGCTCTGATGGGCTTGTGCAAGCTATCAGCAGGCACACAGGCCACTGGGGTGGCTGATGAAGAACATGTGCCCTCTATCATAGAGGGGTCTTCTGTTTTCTCGAGGAGACTTCCTGGAATCCATGAAGATTCTATGATTCTGCAAACAAAAGCAATCCCCAAGTATTTCTCACCCCTCCCCCACTGTATGCCAATCACTAGGCCAAGGGTTAGGATCTAAGTAGAATGCACCCTCCCTTAAGGAGATTACACTCCAAAAGATGAGACAAAGTGCAGCCAGGGATGAGACACAGAATAAACAGAAGGTTCTTTGAGGAGGGAGAGCTGGGCAAGGAGCAGAAAAGGCATCGTGTACACATGGGACCTTGAGCTGAGTCTAGAAGGAAACCAGGGTTTCTAAGATGCAGGTGAGAAAAGAGTGCATCCCCAGCATGGGAGACAGCCAGTGCAAAGGCCTGGAGATGGGAGAAGGAGCAGTGAGTCCATCACTTGACCAACAGCAAGCAGGTTGGCCGGTATGGCCGGATCACCAAAGTTGTGGAGGAGAGTGATGTGTCCAAGGACTGGAAAGATGGGAAGGGCCCACGGTGTAAAACACTGTCAAGGACCAATCAAGGGCTTTCTGTCTGACCCCTAGGAGGGAGTTTACTAAGGTGGGTGATGGAGGCTGGGGTGCTGGGGAAACCAACCCTCCTTTAATGAGGGTGTTTTCCTCTTGATGAGAAAAATAGAAAATTCTTCAAGGAAATGAAAAAAAGAGTTCAACTTAGCTTCTTTTTAAGTTAAAAGGAGAACACAGAAATCATTATTTAAATACAAATAAATGAGTTCAGTGGGTCCCTGTGGGAATCTACACAAATACATAAACAAATACATAAACATAGACTGAATAAATGTCTCACATATAGAGTATTATTATATTTTTGGATGTATGTAAGTGCGATAAGATTTACAAAATATAAATTCATTGAAAGACATTTTATTAAAACGTATTATTGACTTCATAGTAACTTGTCTGTCAACCCCCGCCCCAATCAAATCTAGGATCTAGCCTGATTTCCCATAACCTTACCACATACAGGGCCTGTACTAACACTGCAGTATCCCCAAACCTAAATAATGAGGTGTTAAGTATATTCCTTGAAAACCAATCACTTCTTCTCTGGCTTCCAAAACACCTTTGCTTTGGTCGCATCACACCCTACTCCTTGGAGCTCCTGCGGTTTTCTAGCCTTTGTGCCATGAGTCACAGCCCAAATTGTGCCTCATCCTCAATGCTTCATAGTAAAAGCTGAAATGAACAACAGGCTACCACAGCTTAGCTTCATTTTTCTTTACTAGCTTTTAAAATCTTGCCCATTCTTTCCACTTGTCCTGATACATTTGCTGAAACATAAATGGTTAATCACTTCAAAGAATTCTCATCATTAATAACCAAGGGGAAGCAAATAGATAATGGCACTTTCTGGAATATATGCTGTGTTGCGTCGCTAAGAAGCAGCAGCTGTTGATGGCATCTCTTGAGGCAGAAACCCCAGTTATTGATTCTTCCCACCCATTTCACATCCAGTCTGTTGTCAAGTTATTTCCACCTCTTCGATTTGCCTCCCCTCTATCCTCTCATTAGCTCTCCCCTAGATTATGGAAACAGTCTCCTAGCTGCTCTCCCTGAGTTTTTCCTTTTCCAATCCATTCTTCACACCAGTGACAAAATAATCCCTGCACAGAAGCATTCACATCACTCCCTCCCCAAAGAGCCTTCGATAACTCCCTACTGCCTACTGAATAAAATGTGTGCTCCTTAGCCTGGCAAACAAGGCTCTCCATCAATGATCTCCAAACTCCCTTTCTGATTTTATTTCACACGACTATTTCTGGGTAAGCAAGACTATTCACTGGGGAACAGTGGCTCCTGAATCTTATCCTGCCTTTGCCCAAGCTCAGTGGCCTTTTGGGCACAGGGCATTCCCAGCCTGGTCCATGCTCATTTTCAGCTCATTTCATCCTTCTATCGCTGGGCTACCCTCTCAGCAAAAGTGATTCCTCCCTCCTCCAATCTTTCATCTCTGTCTGAATCGACTTTATACACTCATATTCTAATTTATAAACTATTTGGGTTATGTCTTCTTTCAATCCAGGTGACTAATTCTAGTTCTTTGAGGACAAGAATTGTCCCTAGCAGCAAGCACTGAATGTAGTAGGTGCTTGGATAATATTTGTTGAATTTCATTTATTGGCTTGAGGGCCTAGCTCAAACATCACTCTCACTGGGAAGGAAGCCTTTTGGAAGCACAGCAGGAAGGTGATCTTCAGAGCCTCTTCCGAGCTCCCCTAACGTTTACTGTCTCCAGCATTTGTTCTGCACTAATTATGTGCTGTTTTGTACTATATTTGCCTTTTCGGGTGTGTTTTATCTCACCATATAAACACAATTCTCTATCCCTGAAAAGCTTACCGTGACACATTACACAGGGCAGCCGCACAATTCATATTAACTGAATGTCTGACAATGGAGGGAAGAATTGACCAAGGTGAAAGATTCCCTACACTTATTGTGTGCATCAGAAGCACTTGGTCATCTGCCTGACTGTTCCTAAAGTAAAACTGCCCTTTTGGCACATCAGGGGCACAGGCATCCTCTGCCCAGCAGGGTAGTTAAGACTCAATTCCAAGGGGTGGGAAGACCCACATATTCCTTTGTTGTTACATATCTGCTATTGAAAGAGACCAAACAAACAGAAATGGTAGAAACCAAAGGTAAATCTTTTTTTTTTTTTTTGGTGAGGCAATGGGGGTTAAGTGACTTGCCCAGGGTCACACCGCTAGTAAGTGTCAAGTGTCTGAGGCCAGATTTGAACTCAGGTCCTCCTGACTCCAGGGCTGGTGCTCTATCCCCTGTGCCACCTAGCCGCCCCTCAAGGTAAATCTTACAGTTTACTTCAAGGATCACTCATCTTTGATTCTCTCCTTTCCCTAAATGTCCACAGCCAAAAAAGCCCTATTAAAATTCAACCTTTCGGGGCAGCTGGGTGGCGCAGTGGGTAGAGCACTGGCCCTGGAGTCAGGAGGACCTGAGTTCAAATCCGGCCTCAGACACTTGACACTTACTAGCTGTGTGACCCTGGGCAAGTCACTTAACCCCCATTGCCACACAAACACACACAAAATTCAACCTTTCGTATCTATCCCCTCTCATTATCTCTCACCTAGACTATGACAACTGCTTCCAAACCAATCTCCTTTCCTGCAGTCTCTTCTCCTCTGCAATCCATTGTTCCCTGGACCCAAGGATGTATAATCTGATTATTGAGGATGCTTCTACAGCCAACACAGGCCACACAAATTCTGTGGATGGTTTGGAGAGTTGCTCTGGCAGAAGAATTCCTCATTCTGCAGCCAGCTGCTGAGAAGCCTCTTTGAATTTGCGAGGCTAGTCCCTGGACCAAAGGCACACAGGGTCCATCACTGGGTCGAAATGCAAAGCCTTTCAGCTCGGTAGAACATGCCGGAGCTCACGCTCTACTGGCTTGCCTTTGAAATTCGGCCAGGGTCGCCTCCTTGCCGGAAGCAGGGCTTTAGCACAAGGTGAAGAATATTAAACACTTGTAAAATTCGAATAGTTAGAAGACTGTCTCAACTTCTGGGTCTGGTCTAAGATATTTATGTAATAGAAATTCCTCTTCAATACTTTAATGGAAATACTCATTTCCTTGGTTGTATTCCCCTCATCCTAAAGTTAAAAGCCTGATTTCCCCAACTACTGACACACTCTGGGGAATACAGATGTTGAATGCTCTGTGGCACGCCAACAATGGAGAAGCCTTTTAGCCTCTCCTCATGCAAACAGGCAGTGTGACCCAGTCAATGTGGTTCTGTGTCATCCATCAACCAATGTCAAGTGCCTTGGCCTTCCAGCCTCCATTTCCTCCTCTTGTGCAGAGACAACAACAGGGCTACTAGATGTTTTATTTGAAAACACTTATTCGAGATGTCCACTTCTAAGTCTCTTGTATCCGTTCACAATGAGAAACAACCACCTAAAAGTCCCTCCCAAACATCCAGGATTAGAAAATGTTCCATGACAAAGACAAGAATCAAAAGCGAAGGAGGTCACCCCCAACTGACTCACTGGACAAGAGTATTCCTGCAATACAGTGTTTCCCAAACTTTTCTGCTGGGTCCTGATGTTGGAGGTAATGCTAATAGGTGCGCTACAAGGAAACTGCAAAACCAGTGCTAATGATCCGGGGACAGGCAAAGAGAAGGGTCTTTCTTTCTCCAAAGGGAGGGTCAGAGCAGGACATTTTGTCTCTGGCAGCAGCCTGGGAGCAGGAAGCGCTGGGGAGCATGAGCACAAGGGCCGGCCAAGCACGATTCTGGCTTGCATGAGAAATAATGACATGCAACAGTTTTGTGGGCATGCAGAAATGGGCTTCATCTTCATTTTGCTCTTGAAAATCTCCAGATCCATTTTATTCTAGGGGAAGGTTAGTCTCAACCCTCAGACCCCTGGGTCAGCATTTGTGGATGCAGCTGTCACCTCTCAAGCCCCCAAACGCTCTCTAATAGCAATAGCACAAACTGGAAGCATAAAGAAGCAGTTGGAAACTCCAGAAAACTCCAGGCATAAGGAAAGAAACATGAAGCACCTACTACACGCCAGGCCGGTGCCAAAGCACCCCACAAAACCCCTGGGAGGTGGGGACTCTCTATCCCCATTTCACAGTTGAGGGTACTGGGGCAGAGGGAGGTGAAGTGACTTGCCCAGAGACACACAGCTAGTGAGTGAGGCTGCTTTTGAATTCTCTTCTCCCTGACTCTGGACCTGACCCCCAACCCAGTGCACGGCGGTGATGCCCCCAACTGCCCAAGCATGTTTCTTAATGAACAACTGATTGCATTCATAGAATTCCAACTCGGAGGGGACATCAGTGATCATGGAGTCCAACCCAACCTCCCCTGCCTGCAGTCCTCATTGGAGCTTTTCTGGCCAAGGCGCTACAGCCTCCAGAAGGACTCTCCTCTCCTGCTATGCTCTGGGTCACCAGAGACTGGAAGGAGGCTGAGCCCAGGCTTCTGTCACTACCATAAAACAGAGAGAAGCCGTTTCCTCTGGTTTTCTCATGCCTTCCTTGGATTCCAGGAGGAGCACAGGCTGTGGGAGAAAGGACATGAGCTCAGGAGTCCAGGGAGCTATTGTGCTGTGCACCCTCAGCAAAGTTACTAGGCTTCTCTGGGTTTCAGGTTCCTAATCTGTGAAATGAAGGGTGTGGCCTAGGTCTGGGGATCTGGATCCCTTTGGAAGTCTGGAACCAATTCTATTGAACTCAAGTTTTAAAGTTAAGAACCCCAGGACTCATCCTCTATAGTATCTCCAAGCTCTAAAATTCTATTATATTAATAAAGACTCAATAAACATGTGCTTTAGTCACCAATGATGGGCTGAACATCATGTGGCTGGTAACTCAGGGCTGTGGAGGGGGGCAGGCAGGAGAACTCACTTCTCCCCACCCCCATCTGGGAGCTCCAAGCTGCAGCTCCAGCCTTTTGTTCTGTTCTCTCTAGACGCCTCCCCTGGCTCATACCCTAATTCCATTTACTTACTAGATTCTTACATCTTAACAAGCCCCTGGCTGAATCCAACATCTTTCTCACCACCATAACCGTCACCCTCCTTGTCTCAATCAAGCACATTACCAGCCACAAAGATGACCAGAAGTCATCTTCAATACTTCTTTTCTCACTTTTATTTTGACCAGACAGATCTGCACCCGATCTACAACTTAATCTTGGAGCTCTCAAGTACGGTGCACACAGTCAGTCAAGGCAAAGTTGTGACTCTGGGCAAGTCATGTTACTGGGCTTCATGTAACTCCCTAGGCCTGACTTTCCAAGTCACAGGCTTAGGGGCATTCGCTATTTACAAAACTCACAGAACATTCTGTAACTCTGTAATGTGAAAAGCACCATCCTAGGCACTAGAGATACAAAAAGAAAAGATGGAACGATTTCTGTCTTTAGTAGGTTTACTGGGGAAGAAATACAATGTACACAAATAACTAAATTAAGAAACAGACAATGGATTTCTGGGGGCGGGGGACCCAAAAAAGGGAATAAGGGGCTAAGCTAAAGGGGGAAGACTATTTCTGGTATAGGAAACAGCCCATGCCAAGGCATGGAGGTGAGAGATGGGCTATCAGGTACCCTTCACTCTGTGTTTCAGTTTGGCTGGAATGTAGATGAGTGAGGGGGAGTAACAGGAAGTGAATCTGGAAATAAAAGTTGAAGTCACATAGCGAAAGACTTTAGGTGTCAAACTAAGAAGTTTCTATTTTATTCTCAAAACAACAGGAAGCCACCGAGGGCTGGGTTCTGGGACGTGGAGGGCTGGCACGTGAAAAAACAGACCAGGACCACAGAAGTAGTGCTGCAAGTGTCTTCAGAGGCCACCTCGGGCTTCCAAGCGCTTCATTTCCACGTTTGGTTTGGTTCCAGAAGCAGTGGATGGAAGATGCAAAGAAGTAAATTGAGGAGACCCTGTGAAACACACAGCCATTCAAGTCTTAGACCCACGGCTTGACTGCTTAACTGTGGAAAAGTCTCTTAACAGCTTCCTCATCTGGAAAGTGAGGGTCAGCACTAGAAGGGACCTCAGAAGCCACTGAGAATAACTTTAAGGAAACTGAGGCCAGAACAAGGTTTAAATGACTTGTCCAAGGTCACTCAGGCAGCAGGCTGGACTAAATAATGAGCTCTGAAGTCCTTTAAATCCACAATCCTATTTTTTCCAGGACCCAATTCCCATCCTAGATAATTCTGCAGATTTTTCATTATCCTATTTCTCTCTGTGTAGCATGCGAAAGCACCTTCTGTCTTGTCCCTAACAGATCAGAAAAGCAAACTTTGGGGCAGCTAGGTGGCGCAGTGGATAGAGCACTGGTCCTGGAGTCAGGAGGACCTGAGTTCAAATCCGGCCTCAGACACTTAATACTTACTAGCTGTGTGACCCTGGGCAAGTCACTTAAATCCAATTGCCTCACTTAAAAAAAAAAAAGAAAAGCAAACTTTGAAAATTAGAAAGTGGAATTTCTCTTGAAGACAGT
Organism: Dromiciops gliroides; assembly: GCF_019393635.1. Taxonomy (NCBI): domain Eukaryota; kingdom Metazoa; phylum Chordata; class Mammalia; order Microbiotheria; family Microbiotheriidae; genus Dromiciops; species Dromiciops gliroides. The sequence goes on along the minus strand of NC_057864.1, from coordinate 484,654,789 downwards.
ATTGAAGGGATGAAGGACTATGGGGCAATTGTTTTACTAAATAACGACAGTAAAACAAAGAGATGATTATTAGGAAAATGAGGATTTAGAGACTTCCAAATGGAACAGAGAGGTTTGGGTAGGAAAACGCAGCATTAATTTTTCAAATGGGAATATCATGTGAATTTATAAGTTAGTTCATAGCTGTCCCTTTTAGACCGTGCAAAGGCATTAGAAACAGCTTGAAGCCTGAATGACTTAAAATAAGATTTCTTTATTCTCCTATAGCTTGAACACATATTCGATGGTCCTCTTCTGCATTTTTTTTTTCACTATACAAAAGTTATGTCTAGGATATTCAGAACTCTAAGAGTTAAAGGAAATGAACTCACCAGCTAGAGTTCATTTTAACACTTCAAAAACTGATTTTCTTGGCAAAAGTACCTCATCCAAGCCAGGCAGAATGCGTATCTTCATGACTTCATGACCCAGGTCCTCTTGATGACTGGTCTTTGTGAGAGGCTGTGGTTTAAAAAAAAAAAAAGAGTTCCCTCCCTCTGGCCACTATTTTGGTGATGAGACTTGTGGAAATTGACTTGTGATGGCCAGTCCTCAAAAGATAGTCACACAACAGGTCATCGGGCCCATCCTCAAAAGCCTTTCCACCCTGGTAGAAGATTTCCTGGGATAAAATGTCTGCTTGCCATCTCACATTAGCAATAAAATATTTGTTAAAAGTTGGGGGAGGCAGCTAGGTGGCACAGTGGATAAAGCACCGGCCCTGGATTCAGGAGGACCTGAGTTCAAGTCTGGCCTCGGACACTTGACACTTACTAGCTGTGTGACCCTGGGCAAGTCACTTAACCCCCATTGTCCTGCAAAAATAAATAAACAAATAAATGAAAGTTAGGTATAGATTTTTCATATTTTAAATGCTCCTGGGGAGTTGACTATTTAAAAGTATCCTGTCAGTGGCATAAAGAGAAAAATCCTTTTGTGATGGGAATCTTTACCCTCTGACCTCCAGAACATGCAAGAAGTAGGGTGGGGTTTAGTTATTAATTGACCGACTAAAAAAATTACATGGCCACCTAAGGAGTTACAAGTGTAATAAGCTCAGGATTTTTGTACATTAAATCCAGAGGCATCCAAACAAGCAGTTAATGGGGTAATGGGGGGGTGGGCATGCATCTGTTATGGGAAGTTCAATCCACGTAAGGGAAACCTGTGGTAACTTAACTCCAGGAGTTTACACCCAGCTCAGAAATCAGATTTCTGATAACAGATCTTACCCACACTATGACACAGAGAGAACATCCTGAAGCTGGCCTTGTTTGCCCTACCTTCATTATACTCACATCTCCTCTGTCCTGTTCTTTCAAAACCAAGTCTACTTCAAATCATTTTTAGAGCTGCAAGTAACCTTGGATATCCCCTAGTCCAGCTCTCTCATTTTAGAGAGGAACCAAGTCCCAGAGGTGGGAAGTGACTTCCCCCTTTCTCTGGACTCCCAGTCGTGAGTTGGCCTGATGCATGGAGAGCCATGTGAATGCAGGAGTCACTGTATCTGTGGCTCTACAGTGAGATCGCTGGATTAGACAAAGGAGGCCCCTTCCAATTCCTGACTCTGATGACCCAGCATCATTTCCCCTCTCTGGGCTTCAGCTGCATCATCTATCAAACTGGGCTGTAATGAGGTGAGGGCTTCAGGAATCTTAAACAACTCCTGTTTTTAAAAATAATTTTTTTTTCAAATGAAGATGCACCTTCTCTCTCTCTCTCACACACACACACACACACACACTCTGCCCACCCCAAATGAAAAAGCAAGAAAAACAAAGCCCCTGTTTACAATCTTATATTGGCAAGACCCCTGAGGGCTTGGCCGCAAAAGACCAACCTGATACCAGTGTTCAGATTCAGGCCACACACTCTGATCTTTCTCCACCAGCCCCAGAAATGTCTTTATCCTGTAAGCTTTCTCCTGCCCTGAATTCACAAATTGAAAGGACCCTCATCCTCCCTTTGGCCGGTCCCTCGGACTAGATGGCTCCTCCCCAGCTCTCTGTGTAAGGAAGGTACCCAGGGTGGTCATGACCCAGACTTCTCCAAGCTACCCTCCAGTCTACCCTGTCCAGCTTAGGGTATCTTCGTTTCTTCTCCATCCTCTTCCCTTTTCAGCTTCCTTTGATGTGTTGTTTCCTCTATTAGCATGTAAGTTCCTTAAGGGCTTATATCTGTATGCCCAGTGATTAACATAGATGGCTGTTATTGGAGTTTGTCCTTTCTCAAGGAGGACCGTGACATCAAGGTGATGTCATGACTTGAAGTGAACTGGACTGAAGTGAGGGAGGGCCGCGCAAGGACACCAACCTCACTCTCTCCTCCACAGCCATCTGGGTCCATTGGCAAGATATGCATCAGGATGACTGGAGATGGCCAAGGATGTTTAAGGCAACTGGGGTTGTGACTTGCCCAGGGTCACACAGTTAGTAAATATCTGAGGTGAGATTTGAACTCAGGTCTTCCTGACTCCAGGCCTTATGTTCTATCCACTAAGCCATATGGGGCAGCTAGGTGGTACTATGTATACAGCACTGGTCCTGAAGTTGGGAGGACCCCAGTTCAAATCTCACTTCTGACCCTTTACTAGCTACGTGACCTTGGGCAAATCACAAATGTTATGTTTGCCTGAATTCACTGGAGAAGGAAATGGCAAACCACTCCAGTATCTTTGCTAATCATGAAGAGCTGGACACAACTAAACAACAACAAGTAAGTGTTTAATAAATGGTTGTTGCTGAAAACAAATTCTTAATTTTTAAAAAAACATTTACACAGCCAGCCTATGCTAAGCATTTCATTATTGCTATTTCATTTGATCCTCACAACAACCCTGGAAGGTAGGTACTATTATTACCCCATTTTACGAGGGCAAATAGAGGCCACAGTAAAAGAATTTATGTCTCAATCTTTGTTCTGAATCCTTCACCTCTCCATCAGGGGGTAGGCAGCATGTTTTATCACAAGTCCTTTGGAATGGTTGGTCATTTTGGTCACTGTGTTGCGCAGAGTTTCTAAGTCTCTTCGAAACTGTTTGTCTTTACAATATTGTTGTCATGATATAAATAGGCTCCTGGATCTGCTCATTTCACTCTGTATCAGTTCATACAATTCTTCCCAGGTTTCTCCCTTTATCATTTCTTATAACACAACAGTGTTCTATCACATTCACGTATTAGACATTCCCCAATTGATGGGAAACCCACTCAGTTTCCAATTTTTTGCTGCGCAAACAGAGCTTTACAGAGTACCACACTTATGTCCCCTTTCCCTAATTACCTTTTATGGAATCACAAAATTTCTGGGTAAGATGGGAATTTTTCAAATGCTCATTTTTACATGGCTTTCTAGTCTAACTTCCTCCTGAAACATGTGCCCTCTTCTACAACATCCCTGCTAAGTGATAGTCCAATCTTCATCTTTGTTTCCTTGAAAGGTCAAAGGACCTATCTCTGTAATACAAGCACCTTGTGATCTGATGGATTTAATAGCCAACACATGGTCTTAAGGAGCCCCAAACTTGAGGACCAAACTGACTTCTGACACCTTTAGTTTCCTTAGTGCATGTCAGCACTGCCCAACCACAAACACTACTAATTCCAATAACACCAGTTAAGTACTTGCTTGTGCAGAATTTCAGAAAAGACTTATCTGCATGTTTCCAGCTGAAATTACTTCCCATTGTTTCTGTCAGAAGTCATCAGGGAGAGCTTCACAATTTGCTTTTGGCCTGTAACAACAGTAGAGGATGTGGATTTCCCCTGCATGTCTAACTTGATTCTCTGCCCCTCCCCTAGAAACATAGGACAAAAGCGAAAGCAAAGAGAAATCCGTTAAACAGAACAAGAGAAGCTGGGACCAACTGGGCTGCTGGACTTGCATCCTTTAGGGACCAGCAGTTTTCTGCCAAAGGAAGGAATGAGAAGAAAACTGACAGAAGGCCCTGCCAGGCCTGGCTGCAGGTATCCCTCCCCTTCCGGGCAGCCCAGGTTCTCATATTGCTTTCCTGTTGGTGCATCCAGTGAGCAGATGATTCCCTTGCCATTTCACCTGAGTGTTTGCTGAGCAACTACAGCAGTCTCTGAAAAGCTGGTCCCTCTGGGACATGAGATAATAAGCAGCCACCATTGGCCCAGATCTGCCTTGTCACAGTCTTCGACTCCAACGTGGAGAATTTCTCTTTGGTCTCTGACGACCGTCTCCTGTTGCCTCTAACTTGGTTACCTGTAGAGCCTGCACGTTCACAATGAAACATCTAGCAATATCGCAGCAATACAATCCCTTCATTTCTAGAGAGTGAAATAAGGGCAGAGCAGCAGATATCGGTCCCAAGGCCCATTCGTGACAGGGCAGACTAGGCATAGGCCCTTCCTCAATCTCAGTCTGTGCTTCTGATCACAATAAGAGTGGATCTTAAAGGGGCTTCTGAGCATTTTCAGGGCGAAGGTTGGTTTTCTGCGAGTTAAGAGAAGAATTCTAATGGCTGTTTGCTGGCAATGCTGGTGATACGAAATACAAGTTGTTGAAAGAAAAGAAGCCAACCCCTTGCACTTCCTGTGTTCTCCTGCTCTGAGCCTTAAAGATCTCCAGTACTATTGAGAGACTCATAGAGCACATTCTTCATTTTATAGATGAGGAAATTGAAGCCCAGAAAGGCTCAGTGACTTGATCAGGGTAACACAGAGAGCCAGTGTCTGAGGTAGGATTTGAACCCGGTCTTCCTGACTCCAAGGCCAGTGCCCTACCCCTCACCTCATACTGCAGGGCACTAAAGAGTGCCAAGAGGGGCAAAGGTACCCAGAAGAAATGGACTTTTTTGGTGGGAAAGAAGGCAGGTGGGTAAGCTGGAAAAACATGGAGAGACACACGCAAATTTAGGAGATGCACCACTGTTAGTGCGCGTGACTTGGATGAAAATCTGGCCAAGGAAGCAGAGGAGTGGTCAGACAAGTAGGAAGAGAACCAGGAGAGAAGCGTCCTGACAACCTGGAGCTAATAATAATAAGTATGTCTATAGCACTTTTAGGCTTGTGCATTTTCATTGTTAACTCATTTGATCCTCACAATAACACTGTGATGTTACTACCCCAATTTTACAGGTGAGGAAACTGAGGCAAATAGTGGTTAAGTGACTTGTTAGGGTCACACAGCTAAGAACCTAAGGTAGGATTCCAACTCAGGTCTTCCTGACCCCAAGATCCACAGTCTGGCCGCTAGGCCACTGAGCAGTCTGTATCAAGACTGAAGAGAGATCAAGAATGAGGACTGAGAAAAGGCTGATGATAGCTATGGCAACTGAGAGATCAAAGGTAACTTTGGAGAGAGCAGTTTCAGTTGAATTATGAGGCCAGAAGTCAGACTGCAAAGAGTTAAGAATGAGAGGAAGGGAAGGGGACACATGTGTGCAGATCAGAAGGCCTTCCCAAGGAGTCATAAGGGGGAATGGATCCAGGATAATCAGTCGCTGGGGGCACATCTGTAGGCAGTAAGGAAGTGGTAAGTAAACAGGGAATGACTGAAGATTAGTGAGAGAGCAGGGAAGATAAAAGTGGCAAGAAGACAGGATAGAAGATCATTTCATTCCAGGACCTCCCACTATCTGGCCCCTAACTATCTTCTCAGTCTCATCTTCACCTACTTACCGTAACTGTCCATTCCAGACATTTCCTAGCTACCTCACCAATACATCTTATCTGTCCCCATTTTAGCCTTCTCTTTCCTTTACCTTGGGATGCCCGCCCATCCCTGCTCTTCCCAAACCACCTCGAATCGCCTGCTTTGTAAAGCCTGTTCTAGCCCACTGTGACACCCCCTCCTTTGAGAACAATACCATTTATTGTTTTTACTATTCTATTTAGCAATTAACCACATATGAGATTGCGCTAGCTCTTGCTGAAATAGTATCTATTTCTTGTGTTATCTCACTTGGCATAGGTTTAGATTTTTTCTCCTCCAACTCAAGTGCTCCAATGTTTCCTAAGGGTAGGGACCATGTAGACTTCTTTTTCTCCCAGTCCTTTACAATAAAAGACACTAAATTTAAAAATGGCTGACTGACAACTCTTCCAGATCAGAATTGGCTTTGGGCTCTGTAGCTGTTCTCATTGCTGCCTTTTCAAGCCAAGAAGCCCAAGTGAGGCAGCTCCAGTTTTCTCCCTTCACCAAGAGGTCCCTCAGAAAGAGCTGAAGGCTCATCCTGGAACTAGTGTACCATCACTTCCCCAATAATGCACCCACTCTTTCCCCAGTGACTCCATTCCCGTCTGATGTTCGAAAAGCAAGCTTGCTAATATTTCATGTTTTGTTAGGGTTGGAACAAGACTGTCCCCAGAATCAGAATTATGACTGATTTAGGCCAAATGAGCATCAAAACCCAGAATCCAAATCTGCTAGCTTTCCTCAAGTACATCATTTTACTCACACAATAAACCAAGCATGAGTGACATGCTCTTGACCCAAAGAATCAGGTGTCTTGGGACTGAAAGGCCAACTTTTCCCAAAGGGAACATTAAAAGCAAGAGTAAGCCTTGAGAGCCTCAATGACTTACCCATGAGAACTCAGTGAAGTCAGACCATGCCACTGTTTATTCGTTGTCAGCATTTCAAAGACCAAACAGAGATGCAAATTATTCTTAAAGGAAACTTTGGGAACAAGTTCTATCAGCAGCCTTTGGAAACGGGTCAACAAGTTGTTCGCATATGGAACTCTTGGTAGAAGTTTGTGGGAACCCAAGGTATCCAGAAATCAGTCGTTTCCCCACAGCAAAGTAGGTCACTTCAGATGGGCAACTTCCAAAAGAGGCTTTTAAGAACTTTGCTTTCAATGTTTACATTATCATCAGACTAAGAGAAAGGCTTAAAGAAAAACATCCAAGTTCACTTGGAAAATAATATAGACCTCTGAACCACTAGATCCCCAAGTGGAATAGGCTCTCTTGGAAAGGAGTCTCCAGACACTGGAGGTGTCCGAGCACAGGATGGGTTCTGAGCAGGTGCTGTGACAGAAATTTAGGCTTGAGGTAGGGACTGGGCTAAACAAGATAATCTCTAAAGTGCTTAGCATCGTGCCTGGTACACAACAGGCACTGAATAAATGCCTGTTCCCCTAAATGACTTCTCTGGGCCCTTCCTTCTCTGAGCTTCAACGATGCCATGAATAATGATGATGATCAAAATACACCTGCCCGACCTGGCAATCTGGCTCTCACTGGGGAACAACCTCAAAGCACTACCACGGGGTCTTCTCAGACAGGCTATTCTAGTTGTCAAAGAGGGGAAGAAGCCCCACCACTAACAGGGAAACAACATCCTGATGCCAATAGGTTCTAGAACCCTATGAGGCTTCAATGCTGACCATCATCCCTTACTTCTTAGCTTCTGTGTGAGACCTGAGATATGTGCTCAAGGTCAGCCCAAAGCAGCACTGCAGGAACTCAGAAGTCAGTCACTGACTCCCACCTCCTCCTTTTAGAGACTGACTGACTGAATAAAGAGTCTGAGGCCAAATATGAACCCAGGTCTTCCTGACTTCAGACTCAGTGCTCTATCCACTGTGCCACCTAGCGTAGAAATACTTCTAATAATTGATAACTGGTAATAAACTCATGAATCTTGTGACCAAAAGTTTAGTAAAGCAGAATTGGGCAGGTGGTCAGGCTGCATATATGACGAGGTTTAGTGAGATGTCAGCCTCACTAAGGCTCTAAAAATTACTAGGTTACAACACTACTCCTTTCAGCACTAGCCTACATACAGGTAGGTATATTTCTCATTGATTTGCACAGAGAGGGAAGACAGATCCATGAAACATTATCAGAGGCAGAGTACTGTAGTGTAGTGGTGTCAAACTCAAATAGACATGGATTCCTGCTACACTGACTTAGAAAAATCACAAATGAACATTATCTGAGTTATATTGTATTTTTGTTTTGTTAAACATTGCCTAATTACATTTTATTTTATTTGTTTTTTGTGGGGCAATGAGGGTTAAGTGACTTGCCCAAGGTCACACAGCTAGTAAGTGTCAAGTGTCTGAGGCTGGATTTGAACTCAGGTTCTCCTGACTCAAGAGCCGGTACTCTATCCACTACGCCACCTAGCTGCCCCCTGCCTAATTACATTTTAATCTGATTCAGAGTTTGACACTGGTGTAGTGAACAAACCTGGGAGGCAGAATGACCTGGGTCCAAATCCTGCTTCAGACCCTTAACCTGAGTTGTGGGACCCTGGACAAGTCACTTATCCTCTGTAGCCCTCAATTTCTCTAGCTGCAAAATGAGATTGTTGGACTTGCTGACTTATCCTTCCAATTCTAAATGTGATGACATGACCCTACTCAGTGGCAATGCTGTATCACGTGCTCTAAATATTAAACTCCCCAAATTTGGACAAGCCTTCATGGAGCTCTGCTAGTGACAATTTCTGACACCTTTAGAGTGGCTTAAGGTTCTTAAAGCACTTTCCAGAGAAGATCTCATTGGAGCTAGGAGGTACAACATATAGGCAGATAACCCAAACACACGACAATGTTCAAACACACCAGAGAGGGACAAAAGCACTGTGAGAGTCACATGAGGAGAGACACGTGAGATGAGCTTTAAAAGATACAACAAGCAAAAAGGAGACTCTGCAGGCAGACCATGAAGTGTGAGCAAAGACATGCAGACGAGGCATCACACACAGAGGGTGGGTTATAGCAGAAATAGTCATCAGACCACCTGGAGGAGACTGATAATTAGACAGGGCTGGAGAAGCAAGCTTGTGCTAGACTGAAGAGGGCCTCAAATGCCAGGCAGTCAGAGGCCTCTCAAGATTTCTGTGCTTAATCTGGCAGTGGTTTGAGTGGTGGGATGGATGTGCCTGAAAGAGACCAAAGACTGCTCCAAGAGTACGCCATCTGATACTGTTTCCTCCAACAGATGCTGATGTCTGTCTTATCTTGGAGCCTACTTTCTTAGAACAAGTTTGGTAAGATCTGAAGGCTCAGTTACGCCCAACATCAATTTTAAAATTCTGAGAACACACAGCTAACCTTCTATTTAAGGAGTCAGAATTCTTTTCAGTTTCAAACTGAATACTGATTCAGGTAGGGTTAAGACTGGACTGAGCTGAGGCAGCTAGGTGGTGCAGTGCATAGAGCACCCGCCCTAGAGTCAGGAGGACCTGAGTTCAAGTCCGGCCTCAGACACTTAACACTTACTAGCTGTGTGACCCTGGGCAAGTCACTTAACCCCAATTGTCTCACTAAAAAAAAAAAAAAAAAAAGACTGGACTGAGCACAAATATGACCAATAAGCCTTTTGCTAAGTTGGTCCAGACCTCACTGAGAAGTCCTACAACTGCAGAATAGATCTTTTTATTTCCTTCTGTAAAGAAAGACCACTTAGCAGGGCAGCTAGATGGTGTAGTGGATAAAGCACAGGCCCTGGATTCAAGAGGACCTGAGTTCAAATCCAGACTCAGACACTTGACACTTACTAGCTGTGTGACCCTGGGCAAGTCACTTAACCCTCATTGCTGTGCAAAAACAAAACAAAAACGAAAGACTACTTAGCAAAAGGCCTCTCTTCCCACTGACCCACCATTATAAGTAGATTTTATTTCTAGTTGTAGAATTGCTGTTTATTCCTAAAGTTTAGGGAGGTGGGGAGAGATGCAGTTGGCTTTCCTGGGTTGTATCACATAATGAAGATGTATCATGGTCAATCACACAAATTTGAAATTTTCAGGGTGCTGACCCAATTCTTTTCTGGTTTGTCCAAACATAACTTGAGGTACTCAAGCCTGTAGGAAGAAGAAACAAGGGAAAGAAACGGGAAGATATCAGCTATCCTTAAAGTAAGTAGAACAGGAGATGGTGCAAATTAAGCCGTTATCTGTAGCCAGTACTTCCTCCAAGCATAAAGATTTGAAGACAAGATTTAAAAGTATAAGCCCCTGATATGACTCATGATAAGGCATAGAAACAACCTTTCAAATCTTTTTTGAGCATAAACTCTTAAACCAAATGCAATTTCAAAGGTTCAAAAGGTTAAGAAGATGACATTACTGAAGTGGCATTAGCTACCAAAGCTCGCTGGCCTCTTTGCAGCTCCATGGAGAGGATCTATGTTAATGATTCCTCCTTGAACCATCAATCATTGACCATCAAACTGCCCAACGCTGTGCTTCTCGTCACTTAGAAGGCTCTGAGTCTAAAATGTTGAATAGATTTGTACTCAAGTATTTTGTCGTATGTATTTTGCATCACTTTCAACATGACTTTCAATTCATCCACCCTGGATATGGAATCAAGACAAATCAAAATCACAGCATTTTGGCACTGAAAGGGACATCCAACCCATCCCTGAAAAGAGTCTCCACCTGCTAAATGGTCAGGGGCCTTTGCCTGACGATGCCTATGGCCTCTGGAGGTGGCCCACTTGACTCCTGAACCATCCTGTGGAGGAGATCTTGCTGATGTGCAGCCTAAAATCACCCTCTTACGGCTTCCAGCCAGTGCTCCCAATGCTGCCTGTGGGGCCCAACAGGACGGGGCTCATCTAGCTCCCTTTCACCTGAGAGCTTTTCAGATAATCTGAGATAGCCGCCATGTTTTCCCTTTCCAGGCTAAACAGCTGGAGCTCCTTCACCCAGTCCTCACAGGACAGAGACTTGAAACCCTTCACCAACTGAATTCTCCTCCTCTAAGCAATGACAACAAATCTCTACAACCTGTCTCAAACTGGGGAACCCTGACTGGCTCAGAAATTAGTGCAAGTTAAGTGAGTCACCTAAAATGTCTTTCCTGTTTCTGTTCTTTGAGAAGGAGGGGGAAATCACGTTTTCACTTAAGGATTTTTTCATATAAATGTATGCATCACTGTAAACATCTATTTCCACAGCAGGGGATGGCAGAGAAGAGAGCCACAAATTACTTCCATAGAGAAATATGTGGCCCAGGATTTACTACCCAAGGCAAAAAAGAAAGACATTTTGAAAACGAAGAGGACCTGTTAAGCCTCCTTGGTCTCTCTCATTTCATCTGGGTCTTATTCTAATAGAAAATGCTTCCTTTGAGACTTGATATGGCTTCTGCCCCATCCGAGAGCTGAAGGAGACCTCAGAAGTCATCCAGTATGAGCCTTTCACTTCACAGAAGGGAGACTGAGGCCTACTGAGAGGACTCGTTTGAGGTCATTCCAGTAGGATGGAGCAGAACTGCAGTTCAAACCAAGGTGTCTTAGCTCCAAATCCAGCTACATTTCCCCAATGCTTCCCCCAGTCCCCTGGTACTTATAGCGAGTTAGGTTTTTTTGTTGTTTTTGTTTGTTTTAGTGAGGCAATTGGGGTTAAGTGACTTGCCCAGGGTCACACAGCTAGTAAGTGTCAAGTGTCTGAGGCCGGATTTGAACTCAGGTCCTCCTGACTCCAGGGCCGGGGCTCTATCCACTGCGCCACCTAGCTGCCCCCACAAGTTAGGGTTTTTTTACCCCTTATTACATTTCACCTTGTTAGTTTTTATTCAGGAATTCAGTGTAGAACATTTTGAATATACGACTTTGCCTTCTACATCTTCATTCAAAAACAGAGTCCTGTGGCAGACCCCTAGCAACCTCACTTCAGAATTAACAGGTTGTCCATGGTTGTTCAATGAGCTCTGAACCTGCTTAAAGGCACCATTATCAGGCTCACATTTCTCCATCTTTTCCAGAGGAATAGCAAGAAAGACTCTGTAAAATGGCTCACACTATCGACCCGTGTGATCTGGACCACGTCACTTGTCTCTTTAGGTCCCCACTTCCTCATTTTTAAATGAAAGGGTCAACCAGACAATCTAGAAATCGTCGGATTCAGAACTGGAAAGACTCTCAGAGCCCACTGAATGGGTCTACTCACTTTACAGGTAAAAGAAAGGGCACCCACAGAGGTGAATTAACTTGTCCAAGGTTACACAGCAGCTAAAGAGAAATGCTGGGCCTTGACCCGTGTTCCGTCACCTTTTCCCGAAGCTTTCGGATTCGTTTTTTCTGCCCACTGATTCCCTAGAGCTTGGCCCACAAAATGTTTGGGAACCACAACACGGCCACAGAACCAAGGCTGTTACAAGTGAGAAGTTCCCTTTCATCAATTCCCCTGAAGGGCCCAAGAGAAAAGCCCAGAGGAGCAGGTCTCCCCAGCCACTGCCTGTAGGAGTCAACAACAAGCAACACGTTGCTTCCCTTCATGCTCAGGGAAAACAAAACAAAAAGCCCTGAGTCTGGATGCTCCTGCACAAACGCTGGCCTCCCTCAGCAACTGATCAACAAGGCCCCTATAACATTCTTTATATTTGTAAAACACCAAGAAGGTTCCATCAAAAATGCTGAAGGAAATGAGGAGCAAAAGATCTTTTGTTTCAAGGACTTCTTTTCTCTGAAAAACAAGATTTAGTATCAGGAAGGTTTTTAGAAAAATGGATAAATAAGATGTTTAAGGTTAATAAAGCCCCTAATGATACTACTTCTTGACCTGCATTTCTCTTGAGATTTCTAGGAACTGCAACCTAATTTTTGATGTAAAAGTAGAGAGAGTGGAAGCTTTTGGAGGGCAGGGCCTACCTTGTTTCTGCCTCAGGAGCCCTGGGCATGTGCTTACACCTCTGTGGAATTCAGTAAATACTGCTATGGAACAGCTGTTTCTCAAGATTTAAGAGTTCCTGCTCACAAACACAGACTAAAATCAAGTGAAGGACTTCAACAACAAATCGAAAGAATATTAGGCCACTTCTGCTGCTTTGTATTTCTCAGATGACAACTAAACATAAATGACTATAGTACACTCAATTTTTCATTTTTTTCACTAGATACTGATTGATCAAGGGCCAATACACAAGGTGTCATACCGGGCACCATGAGAGTCCCTGCCCTCAAGGGAGCTCGAATGGCTGAGGGCTTGAATTGGAGTCAAGAATATCTGTGTGTCAGTATCATCAACATTGAGTGTTGATCTGCTGTGATGGACTAGATTCTTCTCACCAATGCAATGGTACAGAAGAGTTCCAGGGAACTCATGATAGCAGAGGATCTCCAAATCCAGGAAAAAAAAAAGAACTTTGGGGTATAGATGCTGAATGAACCATAATATTTCTTTTGGTTTTGGTGCTGATGTTTTTCTATTTTGAGGTTTTTCGTCATTGCTCTGATTTTTCTCTTATAACATGACTAATGCAGAAATATGTTGAATGTTATTGTGTGTGTGTGTATACATATATATAACCTATATCAGATTACCTGCTGTCTAAGGGAGGGGGGAGGGAGGGAGAAAAATCTGAAATTGGAAAGCTTGTATAAACAAAAGTTGAGAACTATCTTTACATGTAATGGGAAAAAAATAAAATACTTCATTAATTAAAAAAAAAAAAGAATATCTGTGTGTAAACTGCACCTTACACTAGCTATGTGACCCTGGCCAGGTCTCTTAACCTTTCTGATCTATTAAATTCTGGATCTCTAAAGGATCACACTTAGAGATGTGGCATTGAAAAGAGCCTGGAGTAAGGAGGGTGGTGGGAGGGGGAGAATTTAACTGCTTATTAAGTTAAAGCTTCAGGCTGAATCTGTTATATACTCTTGTGTGTGTGTGTGTGTGGGGGGGCAATTGGGGTTAAGTGACTTGCCCAAGGTCACACAGCTAGTAAGTGTTAAGTGCCTGAGGCCGGATTTGAACTCAGGTCCTCCTAACTCCAGGGCTGGTGCTCTATCCACTGTGCCACCTAGCTGCCCCCTGTTATATACTTAAGAAAGACAAAATCTCTAGCTTCAGTACAATCCCTCTTTGGTTGTACTACACCCATTTATTTTTGGTGTTTGAGTTCAGAATAATAATAATAATAAAACCCAAATAAATAATGTTCTACCCTAGCTTCTTAACCTGTGGGTCACAATCCCATTATGAGGATAGAGTAGCTGAATGTAGGGGAGATTCTTTACGCCTATTTTATATACAGACATACCCGGGGTCGCATAAAAATTTCTTGGGTGCAAAGGAGTCCCAAGTGCGAAGAGCGCTGCCTGGTGTTCAGTTCAGGGAGGCTGCCTGGCATTCTATCAAGCATATCCCTTCTGTAACAAGGTGACGGATTTGGGGGCCAGTTTCCAACTCCTCTTAATTACTGCCTACATCAGACCCCTTTATTTTTTAGCAAAATGTCAGAAAAAAACCACAAGTGTTTGGAAATAGAAAAGTTACCCGAGAAGAATGACTTCCTGACGGCCAAATCTAATGCCACATTCTCCCTCCTCCTGGCCCTTCTTGGCTCCCCTGTAGTAAGCAGTTGACCCTGCTGGTCACTTCCTCCTCCTGGGTCCCGGCTTCTTGGCTCTCCTCCCACCTGGCTGCCCAGACTGGCTGCTTCTGTTCCAGTTTCCTTTGCTCCATCTTCACCTGTCACTAAGTGTAGGTGCCTCCAAGGTCTGAGCCCCTGGGGACCCTCTTTTACTCTTCCATATTTCATTTGGTGCTCTCTCATAATCTCCCAGGGACTCAGTCAACAGCATCACCTCTACACTGAACCTCCAGCCCCAGGGTCTCTGTTCCAGGTTCCAGGCCCAATCACCAGCTGCCGACTGGACATCTCAAACTGGCTACCTCGGAGACATCCCAAGTTCAGCATGTCCCAAACAGAGCCTCCCTCTCCATTCTCCAGTCACCCAGGCTCATGCTCCCGGTGCCACTGCCACCTCTCCCCTTACCCCACGTGCCAAGTCTCATCATTTCTCCCTTCCATCTCTTGCATGTGTGCCCTTCTCTCCACCCAGGTGACTCAGCCCCAGACCAGGCCCTCATCACCTCTCACCTGGACTGCTGCTCACCCTTGAAACTGGTCTTCTGCCTCTAGCCTCTCTCACTCTAACCCTTCCTCAGTCACCAAAGCAATTTGCCTCAAACCCAGGCCTGCCCACATCGATCCCTCTTTAATCACCTCCATTGGCTCCCTCTGGTCTCCAGAACCAAACCTAAGGCGGGGACAAAGTGCCCCTTCCTTGTCTTCCTGTCTTCTTCCACATCCAGGATGCTGGCGTGTTTGCTGTCCCCTGCCTCTCAGTCCTGGGCTCCCTCCCTGAGCCAGCACAAATCCTTCCCCTCCCCCAGCTGCCTGATCCTCCATGTGTTGGACACGTCCCCTGCACGTCCCCAGTCGCCTCCATTAGGCTTTAAGCTCCTTGAAGGCTTTCCTTCTATCCCCCTGCACTGAGCATAGTTCCTGCTACCTGATAATCATTTCTGAAAAGCTTGGCGACTGAAGAGGAGAAAGAAGCTAGCATGCGAGAAGATGGAACCCTTGTCTTCATCTCAGGAATCCTGAGCATGACAAGCAGCAGGAGGAGCTGGGAATATCCCACAAAGGTCCCCATGGCAGAGTTCATGGCTTTTCTCTTCACTTTCTGCCCGCCCCCCCCCATCTCTGCTTCGCCCCTTTTTACCTGGGCCAGAGGATGGAAGGCAGTAAATACCCTGCCACGTTTTACAAAATGATGAGTTTACTCGGTTCAAACTTTTGTCTTCTCATAAACTGGCCCCAAACAAAAAGCTGGCTTTGTCAGAGTTTGGTGGTCCCTGACTCCAATTGGAATAACGATCAGAAACACTGAAAGGTAAACTTGGTAAATTCTGAGCAATCTGAATAAATGTTTAAACTGAGCAAACCAAGTCCTCCATAATACATGTCATGTTCCTATACTAACCTAATGACTTAATCTCTGGAAATGTTCTGCCCGTGTTCCAGATTTCCCCTCATTTCTACTTCTCTCTGGGGAAAAACCTGTACTTTTCTTTTTCCTTGATTCAGACTTGAAAGAAAATTCACCTTGCAAAGCCTGTTGCTGTTTACAAAAGCCAGAAAAGAGGTGCACAGGACGGCCTGGAACCATCTCTGGAGACCCTACCCGCGTCACTTAAAAGCAGCCTTTGGAGAAGGAGCCAGTGGCCCCCAGCAGCAAGGCGCCAGGCCTCTCGGGGATGAGGCTCCTCCCCATTGAAAAGAGCAGAAGGAACACAGGGAGATGGGAAAGTCAAGCAAGGAGGCCCTTGGCCCTTTGGGCCAACACTCCCTCACTGCCATGCAGACACAGAAAGATCCAGACTCCAATTCCTATCGGTAGAAATTCTCTCCAATTTTGGCTCACCGTGTGGCCCTGGGCAGGTAAAGGACTCAAAGCCTCAGGTTCCTCATTTGCCAAATGGGGAGCGATTATTAAGGGACCAGAAGAGGCAGAGCTGCTCAGCTCTTTATTTGGCTTCCGTTCCTTGCCAAGGCCCTGGAAAAGATAGCAAAAGTGACTAGGTTTGGGTCCCTCACATCAGCAGGGAGATAAGGAAGCTCCCACCCTTACCTGATACCTCTGGCCTCAGGTCCTAAATGAAGTGACATATGGGATTAGTGAGCACTTAGAGATCAGGACGAACATAAGGCGTGCCACCAGAATGGGGCAGTTTTCCAAAAAGGGAAGGGAGGGGCTTGAGAAGTACGGTGGCCCGAGAGCTTGACTGGGATTCCTGGAAAAGTTCTAGATTATTAAAGGGATGGTTTGTGACTATCTAGAAAAGGTGGCAATGATCAGAAAGAACCACCACAGTATGAGCAAGGGCAGAGCATGGCTGATGAACCAGTCCCGCCCCCTTTGCAGCTGAGGTCACTAGATCAATCAAAGTAGGGGAAGCCAGAGTTACCACTTACCTAGATTTGGTTCTGTGAAACAAGCAGAGAGACAGGAGCTAGAGAACAGCACGACAGGACCGGGGAAGAGTTGGCTATGTTGGAGCCTGCTCTGCATTGATCACATCTGAGTCCCGAGTTTATTTTGGGCTGCTGCTCTGTCTGTGAAAGGAGGGTAGTGAGGTGGCACTGAAATAGACAGTGTCAGATGTGGAGTCAGGAAGACCTAAGTTCAAATCCAGCCTCAGACACTTCCTAGTTGTGTGACCTTGGGTAAGTCACTTCACCCTATTGGCCTCAGTTTCCTCATGTGTAAAATAAGCTGGAGAAGGAAATGCCAAACCATTTCAGCATCTCTGCCAAGAAAACCCCAACATAAAGAGTCAGACATGACTGGAAACAACTGAACTACAACAAGAAGAATAAATCTTGGAAAGGATGCCAGTAATAACGTGCTGGCTGTCCTGTGGAACCAGAATCAAACTTAGTCAGCTTGGCCCCGAAAGACCAGACAAGGAGGGGCAATGGGTGTTTGCTGCAAAGAGGTGTAGATAGGAAAGACAAAAAAAAAAAAACCCCTAACAAAACAGAGTCTGGTCCAAAGTGGAAAGAGCTGCTTTGAGAGACAGGAAGCTCCCCTTTACTGAAGGTATTCGAGCAAAAGCCAGATGACTCCTTGATGGAGACATCCCAGTATGGCACAGGAGACAGAATGCTAGACTTGAAGGCTGAGTTCCGCCTCAAACTTACTAGCTATGTGACCACGGGTAAGTCAGGTAACTTTTTTCAGCTTCTGTTTTCTCATCTATGAAGTGGGAACAATCATCCCTACAGCACCTGACTCTGGGCTAACACGGCCACACCGATGCCAGCCATTACTATGACCACTGTAGTTGAAGTGTAGTTAGAGCAGACACTTGCTGAGGCCCCTTCCAACTCTGTGAGTCCCAGGAGGACTCAGAGGAGGCAGTTTGAAGGCCGTGTCCTCTGCACTTTCACCGCTTTCCTGTTCCACTTCCATCTTTTCCGTGACTGTCACCCCATTTCTGAAACACGAAAAGTGTTTCCTGTCTGACTTCTTCATTCCTCTCTTTGACCTTTATGTCTTTCTTCAAGGTCACCTTTGACAAATGACTACTTCAAGTTTCTCATCAGAAAAGCCTGAAGAGAGCTAATGAGAAGGAGTATGAAAAACCACCTGGACTTCCTGCTCTGGTCACTTTCCTCCCTTTGAGCGCATTCTAAGCCCCGCCCATCCGTATATTTGCAGAATCACAGAATGTGGGAACTGAAAGAGGCCTCAGAGGCCACTTAGGCCGAGCCTTCCCAGAAGCAGGACTCCCTTCTTCAACATTTCCAATGAAGAGCAGTCTGGCCTCCAGAATTCTGCTGATTCTACTTTGTGGTAGCTGCAATTACTAAGAGGCATTCGTCCTCCTGAGCCGACTTCATACCTTCCTTGCTTCACTGGGTCTACCACAAATGTATACGATGAAATCTTGAGTGACAACTCGTTTTATTCTTCCCTCAGTGACTTTCTATCATGCTCCCTGTAGTAGTTTTCCCCCTTCCTTTCAGAAGATCTCTCCTACATTGTTGAGAAAATTGGTTCCCTCCCGCCCTGAGCACCCTCTCCTCCCCTATTGTAGACCTCACGAGCCTGCCATCCTCCCTTCTTCTCTCCTGTGCTCCAGTTTCTGATGAAGGGATGGTCCTTTTCCTCATCAAGGCCAACATCTCAGTCCTGCTGCCCTCACCTTCTCTCTGTTGCCTCCCTCTCTCGAATCCTCCACCTCTCTTTAGCCACGGCCTACACACATGCTCATCACCCCCTCGGGTCTTCATTCATTCTCGCTCCTCCAAATCCTTAGAAAAAGCCAACTACACCTGATCTCTCCACTCTCTCCTCTCACTCATGTCTCACTCCTCTATAATCTGCCTTCCAGCCCCACCAACTCACTAAAACTGCTCTTCGAGGTAACCAAATGACATAACCGTGAAATCCAACAATTCCTTCTCAAGTCAAGGAGCCATCAAAGTGTCAAAAATCAATTTCACTTTCTTTAATTCAGCCTATCCTTTCACAAAGAGATTGTTGGATCCAAATTCTTTCATTCTGAATTAGCTCTCATCCCAGCTGTGTCTCATCTGTACATCTGATCAGCATGCTGTCCATGTTTTAATCCAAGTCCCTGATAAAATCATTGAAGAGATTAGGGCCAAGGACAAAGCACTACAGAATACCAATAGAGTTGACACTAATACACTGATTAACATACTTTGGGCACACTTGATCAGTTTCCAAATTTGCTTATGACCCACCCTACATCTCTCAGTCTCATCTATAAGGTTACCTTTTACAGCTTTAGAGAAATGCCTTACTACAACGCGGACATCTGATGGTCTTAGCCCATTATTATTCTGCTAGGAATAATAATAATAACAATACTAACAGCTACTTCCACATAACACTGCTCTTTCATGTATTATTTCACTTCAGTCTGCTAACAATGCTTTGCGTTAAGTACTACAATTGTTATCATCAGTCTTGGTGGCTCAAATGGTTACAAAGCTACTAAGTTGCTGAGGAGGCAGTTTTGGAATGCTGGTCTCTGTGACCCCACTTCCAGGCTGATATTCATTAAGCTACCTTGCCTCCCCATGTTAGTGATGAATTTAGGGGCAAGGACTGTTCCAAAGTTTAAACACTGTTCAGTTCGATGAGTACTCAAAAAGGCTGAATGACAGCAGGCCCCATGGGCATCAACAGGGCTGTGTGGCCCAAGCGATCGAGCCATTTCTGTCCTAACTCATTTAAATTCCCGAAACCACCAAGTAAAAACAATTGAGGTTTACAGAAACAAAATAAGTTCTGCTAGACTCTTCTGTCAGTGGTTTGAAACAGGGACACAGGAACAAAGGACAAATGGGCTGGAAACCTGGCCTTAGAAAGCAACCATTTTTTCAGACTTGAATGTGATAGAACAAAACAAAAATGGGCTTTGTTTCCAGAGTTCAATATTTAGAAAGAGATCCTTTCTAGAAGCCAACCTAATTTGTCTTCAGTTTTCACCTCCTTCTGTGACGCTGAGAAGAAAAGTGACACCACTGCATCAGAATGCAGTCTCCAGCTCATAACCTACAGGGGTGGCTAGGTGGCGCAGTAGCTGCCTGCCTCAGTTTCCCCACCTACCTCACAGGGCTGATACTTGTAAAGTGCTTAGCAGCGAGCCTGGCACACAGTAGGTGCCGTGAAAACATTAGCTATTAATGTGCTGCCCTGGAAAGGTCAGCTTGGCTCACGCTTCCTTCAAGGGCTCTAACGTTTCAGTAACACCCCCAGCAGCTTCCTCCCCAGACTGTAGCATCAGAGGGTTCCAGATAGGAACCTGGAAGGGAAGGGAACTTCTCTGGAGAAGCAAACCCTTCTCTGTCTTGTCAGGCCTGTTAATGCCAAGCCCCTCTCCCACGCTGAGGTCTCGGCTGGACTGCCTTTGGTTGTCTTATCCCGTTTACTGGGGACAACTTGAGAAACCACAGATGGATCCATGGATCTCTGGGAAACCAGAATTCAGCCCATTGGAAACAAGTCCTTCTGACAAGTGAATGTCATCCTCCAGAGACGTCCTCACTAAACAATACCCAGCCTGAGCAAACACAACATGCTTGGCAAGTCCCCAGTCAACATTCGATCTCGCCTGGCAAACAGTTAAGGCAAGTAATTTGTTAAATAGAGAAAGATCACTATTCGAAACATGAGTAGCAACCCTGACAAAACCAAACAGAAACAAATTCTCCTTTATCTAATAGACTTAACACTCCAGGGACACATTCAATTGGGCATCAGCAGTTGGGTAGGAACTACTGGAATAGACACACCCAGCGAGGAGCCCAAAGGGACTGCAGGGGGCTTGGCAAATTTATTTGCCCAAGAAAAGCCAGTACATTGGCTTCTCCCAAGAGTCAAAACTACAGGCTCCCCAGAGGCCTGGCCACCGTTTCCTTCAGATTAGGAGGTAAATCATTTAATATGGTGGCATATGGAGCTTCCCTTGAGCCACATACACCATCCATATTGAGAGATTTCTAGAGGTTTATGACCAGAATATTACCTAGTTTAAAAAAGAAATATTGGGTTGTGCAAGATATTGGATCTGTAAAAAGTCTTCAATTAAAAAAAAATTAAGCTGAAGACGTCTAACGTAAGGAAGTACACAAGTTCTGAAACATCATCGTCTGGCATGGCCTGTGTTCTCTACCGATGCCCTCGTGGCCACTACTTAGAGCTGCAGCTTATTATGGAGCAAATGGCTTCCTGGGGGCAGTTGTTCTTCTAAACACTCAGGAAGTAAGAAAAGCCCATCACTTCCCAAATGGAAACAGACCCAGGGCTTTGAAACAAGGTTAACAACAACAATAGTATCTTACATCGGTGAGAATTTTTTTTTTTTAATAAAAGGGTAAACTGGCCTAGTGATAGGAAGCAAGACTTAAAGCCAAGAAAGGGGGCCGAGTGCTGCCTCTTTGTCTCACGCTGGCTGGGTGACTTGGCCTCTGGGTGCCCCGGGGCTCTCGAAGGTATACTTTGCAGAGAAGGTACCCACCTACTCTGGGAGGGAGGGTTTGCTCACAGTAGTTCTCCATTACAGTGAGGGTCTCTTTTCCCACTCACAAGAGGCCTAAAGGAGACAGGGAAAGTCTCTTCACCCCCATTTTAGCAGGGAGAAGACTGCGATCCCAGTCATCTCAGGGGATTCACTCCCCTTGATTCTGTACGTCCACTCACGAGCCACCTAGCTCTTCAACATCTGTCAGCCTCCTCACGAGTTCAGGCCGGCAGCATCTCTAGTCCAGACACAGCAGTTTTCTGTGGGCTCCCTGCCTCCGGCCTCAGCCCTCTCTCAAGCCTGCTTCCCACAGGTGCAAAATAATATTTTTAACGCACAGATCTGATTACACAACTTCTCTGTTCAAAACCCTTCAGTGGTTCCCTATCACTTAGAGGCTAGAAACCCCTCAGGCTGGCATTGAAGACCCTCCCCCATCAGGCTCCCACCTTCTTTCCCATCATATCCCACCCCCCCCCCCCTTTCCCATCAAACTGAACCGGGAGCTATTTGTTTTCCCTTGGAGGCAACCAGGTGGTACAACGGATAGTGTTGAGCTTGGAGGCAGGAATACAATCCTAGCTGTGTGACCCTGGGCGTGTTATGTAACCTCCTCAGCCTCAGTTTCCCCTTTTCTGTAGAGCCCCTTTAGAAGATCCAATGAGAGAACATATGTAAAATGACTGGCAAACCTTAATTGCTGCAGAAATGCTAATTGGTCTTCTCATTTCTACCTGTCAAAGCCTTCCCCTTCCAGCCAGCTCCACTCAGGAGCCTTGGCCCCCTCTTCCTCTCCCTATTCAGACTAAGGGCTCCCCAGGGCCCTCTGGCTGGCCACGCTTACAGTCTTAGCACTGCAAGCTTGCAAAGGCAGAGACCAGATTCTTTTTCTATCTTTTTACCCCTACTGCCCAACACACTTCTTTATGTGCCTAATAAATGTCTGACGAACAGACCATGTCACTCGTGCTCTGTCTCTTGTTCAAATAACATCAGCACAGAAGAGAACCAGTCTTCTCCTAGTCTGTTGCACCCAAGGCTTTCTGCAGCCCAATAGTTCATCTCCCCACCAGTCTCTGGGGCTGGCTGCCCCAACCCACCCTCCACCTGCTTCTCTCCAGGCCCAGCTGCCTCCTTTGCTGCCAGCCCCCTGCCTCCAGGCCCAGCTGCCTCCTTTTCCACCAGCCCCCTGCCTCCAGGCCCAGCTGCCTCCTTTGCTGCCAGCCCCCTGCCTCCAGGCCCAGCTGCCTCCTTTTCCACCAGCCCCCTGCCTCCAGGCCCAGCTGCCTCCTTTGCTGCCAGCCCCCTGCCTCCAGGCCCAGCTGCCTCCTTTTCCACCAGCCCCCTGCCTCCAGGCCCAGCTGCCTCCTTTTCCACCAGCCCCCTGCCTCCAGGCCCAGCTGCCTCCTTTTCCACCAGCCCCCTGCCTCCAGGCCCAGCTGCCTCCTTTTCCACCAGCCCCCTGCCTCCAGGCCCAGCTGCCTCCTTTGCTGCCAGCCCCTGCCTCCCTGGAGTTACAAACTCCCTTTCTTAGACCTACTCAAACCCCTCCCCCAGGCAAAGGCCTCCATCACTACCCGGACAATTTCTCTGTAGGAGACCTCTTCCTCCTCTTCCTCCTCTTCCTCCTCTTCCTCCTCCTCCTCCTCCCTATCCCTGGTTCAAGGTGTCACAACTTGGTGGGGGGGGGGGGGTAAAATAAAATCTCCGGGGCGGCTCGGTGGCGCAGTGGATAGAGCACCGGCCCTGGAGTCAGGAGGACCTGAGTTCAAATCCAGCCTCAGACACTTGACACTTACTAGCTGTGTGACCCTGGACAAGTCACTTAACCCCCATGGCCTCACACACACACAAAAATAAATAAATAAAATCTCAAAGACTCTTCAGTCCCTTCTGTGGCACCAGAACCTGTGTCCTTCTCCCGGCTTGGAGAAACCTGCCCCAGATGAGTGGGGTCATCACCTGGATGCTATGAAGGCTGCCCTGACCCTGAAGAAAGGCCTGAAGCAGGCCTTACTGAAGCTGTGTGTGTTAAGCTCTGGCCGGGCATCTATTTCTGCCACTTCCAAGGGGAGAATCTGGGTGACCAGCTGTCTACCTGAGGCCACAAACGACTGAGCTGCCAGGTTGAGCCAGGCCAGGTCTGACCAAGACACTCAGAATGCAGCACGATTACCCCCTGGGCCTATCCAGCCTGGCCTGGAATCCTTCTGAAGCTCAGGCCCCAGCACCAGCCCTGAAATTAACTGCAGAAATAAGTCTTTCTTGCAGAAACAAAAGTATGAACACTGTGAATTCATTCATCCAGCTGCAAGTGTTCTCTTCCCACTATAGCATCCTGTCGCCCTTTCTTTTCTGTGTCCATCACTCCCTTCCTGGTATTAGGTTCATCCATGTACATGTCACATTCCTCTCACCCTCAGCAAAATGTAATTTTGTGGAGGGCAGGAATATGGCGGGAGTGCCGGTGTCCTGCTCACTAGCCCACTCAGGTTTTTGACCCAACCTGTGATTTCCTTGGTAGAGGAAGTTAGGAAACTCCCTGTGCCAGTGGCAACCAGCTGCTTCCCTGCAGCCTATAATCACTGAGGAGTCAAGTGACTTGCTTATTTAGGGTCACCGAGATAGGATGTCTGAGAAGAGGGTCACAGCCAGGTCTTCCTGACTCTTTGGCCACTAGGCTTCTCACCTGGCACACAACAGGCACCTGAGAAAGGTTTGCTGAACCTACTGCACTTGAACTTATTGAAGTGGAATGACTTCCTAAAGGCCAGCGCAGGAGGGACAGAGCCAACTTGAGAAGTCAGGCTCCTTTCCTGGACCCACACTGCCCCCAGGTGAGGCCTCAAGCTCCATTCTAAAGCCCAGTCCACCCTTCAACTGCCACCACTTGGCATAGACCCACCCAAGCACCCTGTGGCCCACTGAGGTCTTTCTTCCAAGGACCTTTGCAGTCATCTCACTCCCATCCTTGGTGATAATCTATTCACATTTTGGGGGGCAGCTAAGTGGTGCAGTAGAAAGAAAACTGGCCCTAGAGTCAAGAGGACCTGAGTTCAAATCGCAACTCAGACACTTACTAGCTATGCGACCCTGAGTAAGTCACTTAACCCTGACTGCCTTAAACATCCAGCGCCATCTCTAGTCATCCTGATGTCTATCTTGCCACTGGATCCAGACAGCTCTGGAGGAGAGAGTGAGGTTGGTGACCTTGCACAGCCCTCCCTCACTTCAATCCAACTCACTGCAAGTCATGACATCACTCAGATGTCTTGGTCCTCTTAGAGAATGAAGGACAAACAGCCACCACCTGCATTATTTACTCTCTATGCATTTAAAGGAAAGCCTTCCAACTTCTTCATATATTATACCCACTGCTTAGAAACAAAGCAATGCGTTCTCTCCTTTCATTCTATCAAATTATAGAATGCTCAAGACATGGGTTCTCTCTCTCTGTCTCAATAGCTATAATTTTTAAATGTTCTTTTTCTCCTAAGAAAAGAAACCACAATTTAGAAGTGCAATTATTTCTCCAACATTTCCTTTTAACTTAATTTCTTTCTCTCTCTTTTTTGTTTTGGTGAGGCAATTGGGATTAAGTGACTTGCCCAGGGTCACACAGCTAGTAAGTGTCAAGTGTCTGAGGCTGGATTTGAACTCAGGTCCTCCTGACTCCAGGGCCAGTGCTCTACCCACTGCACCACCTAGCTGCCCCTAACTTAATTTCTAATGGCTGAACCCTACGTTGGATATTTTGCAATTCCTTTGATTCTTGTTTTCGACATGCAGCTTACACCAAGATTTCTCTGCCAAAGGGAAGTAGGTAATCTCCTTGTATGTCATATGCACATAAGGAAAGAGCAGGTAAGGACAGTTTTCCTTGACCATCTGGCTAGCAAAACAACAGGTCCAGGGCTGGAGAAATGTTGAAATAATTATCTTCAATACATTTGCTTTCATCAATAACTACATTCTTTTTTTTTTTTTTACTGGTCCAGAGATTACAGGCTTTTAACTTTCCTGCAACTGGATTAATAAAACTCAGAGAAAGCTCTAGCAATATTCTAAGCCTTCTCTATAAGAGCAAAACAAAAGCATCCCACAAGGGAAAGAAAACAATATTAAAGATTAGACCAAGCTTTTGCTTGGCCCCCATTTCCTAGAAGACAGAACCTTTGTGTGCCTGAGGCAAAAACTAACCTCCAACCAAGGTCAGTTCAAGAGGGATCATCATCTTCTCACAATATAACTAGATTTTCTTATTCATCAAGTCATTTTCATGGCTGGCTATATCAGACTGACCAAAATCACATGAGAATAAAAGGGACAATGTCTTTAAAAAGAACCCAGACCTCCCGGTCTTTGGGCCTAGGGACAATGAATAACCATATAACCAAGAGTACAGTAAATTTGATCTAGGCCTGCTGAATGCTTATTTTTTCCTACAGACAATAATGTAAGTCACCAAAAGTTTCTGAGCAGGAATTTGGCAGTTTTGTAAAGCAGTGGTAGGAAACTGAGCAAGAAATGGGGACCACTAATTCCCACAGAGGATTCCAGCAGGCTGCAGATGGACTGAGTTTTCCAATAGAATGTTATCATGTTTAATGTATTTTGATTTCTTTGGTGAATCCTTTCCCAATTATCTTTAAGCTGGTTTGAGAGGCGCTGGGGGTATGTGTGTGGGAGAGGGGGTCAGGTCATACAGAACAGCTGCAAGTTTGACCCCTTTGCTATAGAGGCTGAACAGCAAACTGGGCAGATGGAGAAGTGCATGAAGGGTGTCTATAGAAACCTTTCCCCATCGGTAATGGCAGCAGCACACTTAGACAGTGGCTCCCAGACCTCTGGGCGCTTGCTCTAGCAGGAAGACGTGAAATACCAAAGAAATGGGCAGGAAGTACAGCCGGATTAGACCAGGTACATGCCATGAGGGAGGCCTGGGCCCCACATGACTCCTCTCCATACACTGAGGACTGGGGGGCAGGGGTGGGGGAGCGGGCAACAGCTCAACTCCCGAAAGCATGTGAAATGTGAAGAGAGCCACAGGCAAAGGGGTCTTCAGGGCACCTGTGAGACTTGACTCCACAGCTACCCCTGCTCTTATCCCCAGCATCCCGCTCTGAGCCAAGGATCCATCCCTCAGGGCAGTTATAACTGCAACACTACCCAGGTAGCCAAAGCTGCAGCTATCCCAGGTAGCATTGGGAAAACCTGCCCCCCCCCCCCAATTTAACTTCATTCTCTTAATCACCTCATGGCTGTGGAAAACACCCTTCAGAGGGTTGGCTCTGACCAGTGAGAAAAAAGTTTGAAGATTACAGTGGACAACACAATTTTGAGGGTCCTGAGGTATCAATTCTCAAGGTATCTGAAAGAAGGGAGAATACTAAAAAGCTCTGGGGAAAAATCATGGACCTAATTACCAAAAAGAGGTCAGTCAGTTAATAAACATGTATTAAATACCTACTATGTGCCAGGCACTGTGCTATACCCTGGGAAGACAAAAAGAGACAAAAGACAGTCCCTGCCCTCATAAAGCTTACAGTCTAATGAGGAAGAAAACAAGCAAACAAATGTATACAAACACACTATGTATAGGATAAACAAGAGATAATTTAAAAAGGGAAGGCAGGGGCAGCTAGGTGGCGCGCTAGATAAAGCACTGGCCCTGGATTCAGAAGGACCTGAGTTCAAATCCAACCTTAGACACTTGACACTTACTAGCTGTGTGACCCTGGGCAAGTCACTTAACCCTCATTGCCTTGCCCCACCCCCAAAAGGAAGGCACTGGAATTAAGCAGAGTTAGGAAAAAGAGGTGATCAAGAAAATATCAATACCTAGCAACCCATAAAGAGTATGGGGGTAGCTAGATGGTACAGTAGATAAAACACCAGCCCTGGATTTAAGAGGACCTGAGTTCAAATCTGGCCTCAGCCACTTGACACTTACTAGCTGTGTGACTCTGGGCAAATCACTTAACCCTCATTGCCCTGTAAAAATAAATAAATAAATATTTTAAAGGGGGGGGCAGCTAGGTGGCACAGTGGATAGGGCATCAGCCTTGGATTCAGGAGGATCTGAGTTCAAATTCAGCCTCAGACACTTGACACTCACTAGCTGTGTGACCCTGGGCAAGTCACTTAACCCTCATTGCCCCACCAAAAAAAAAAGAGTACGGATGAGAGGGTTCCATTGTTCAGAGCACTCAAGGAGGATGAGGAGTGAGCGAAGACCATCAGATTTGGCTCTGAAGAAAGAATTTCTTTCTTAGAAAGCACTGGCCAATCACCATCACTGCAGAAGGCTCGAATGATGCTCAGACCCCGTCAGGGTGTGGTTGCTTGGGTTTTTTGCTTGACGCTGCTTTTCTGGTATAAGGAGGTGCTGGGGGAGTGTTGGGGGAGGAAGAGAAGTCTATGGAATGTGCAAGTAATGTTTAAAAAAAAATCACTGAAGCATTCTTTAAAAAGACTTCACTGGTAATTTTTGTGAGAGCATTTTCTGTAGTGTGGGACTGCTAGAAATCCAATTAAAAGGGGATGAAAAGGAAAGAAGTAAAGGTAAAGAGGGTGGCGATGAGTGAGGAGAGAGAGTTGTGGGGAAACCCGAACATACAATGGAAAAGAAGTCAGGAGTTGGGGAAACTCTCAGAAGTTTGTTAGAAAATTCAGCCTTGTCTCTTAGTGCCATTCTTAAAAACCAGGGGGTGACACCATGCACAGAGCGCTGGGTATAGAGTCAGAAAGACCTGAGTTCAAATTCAGATTCTGACACTTACTAGCTGTATCATCTTGGGCAAGTGCCTTAACCTCTGTCTGCCTTAGGTTCCTCAACTGTAAACTGGGGAGCATAAGCACCTACCTCATAGAGTTGTGAGTCAAATGAGATATGAATTGTAAAGTGCTTAACCTGGCATTGTAAGTGCTATTGCTTTTTTTTTCATGAAAGAAACTTTTAAGAGGAAGTCACCTGGGGCAGCTAGATGGCGCAGCGGATAGAGCACCGGCCCTGGATTCAGGAGTACCTGAGTTCAAATCCGGCCTCAGACACTTGACACTTACTATCTGTGTGACCCTGGGCAAGTCACTTAACCCCAATTGCCTCACTAAAAAAAAAAAAAAAGAGGAAGTCACCAAGTATATTAATGGAGAAATGTTACATGCTCCTACACAGCTGAAGAGATGGGAACAACTAGTGAATGGGATAGAACCGGCAAAGTTCAGAAGGATGAAGGCATGATTCCCAAAGAAAAGAAGCAGAAGGGCAAATTGTCACTTTGCATAAACAAAACCAAGGCAGCTACTATTAGAAAAAAAAGGTGGTAAATGGACAAAAAAAAATCTCAGTGGCAAATTTCTCTGATAAGGGTTTCATTTCTAAAATATATAGGAAAGTGCTTTAAATTTCTAAGAATTAGAGCTATTCTACTGATAAATGCTCAAAGGACATGAACAAGCTGTATTCAGAGGAAGACATACAAGCTAGTAACTAATAATTAGAGAAATGCACATTAAAACAGCTCTTAGTTTCTACTCTACAAGACTCAGATTGGCAAAATTGGTTTAAAAAAAAGGAAAATGAAAAAATGCTGGAGAAGCTAAGGGAAAATAGGCACATTGATGGAACTTCAAACTTGCCCAGCCATTCTGAAAAGCAATTTGGAACCATGTGCCAAAAGCAGTCACCTGTTATATATGTGCTCTGACCCAGCTATACTGTTACTAGGTTTATACCCCTAAGAGATCAAAGAAAGAAAAAAGGAACCATATGTACAAAACTATTGAGAGCGGCATTTTTTGCGGTGGCGAAGAAACTGAGGGGGGCGCCCAGCAATGGGTAAATGGCTGAACATGTTATAGCCCAAGAACATGACAGAACACTAATAATAGTTAAGCATCTAGATTTGCTTTTAAGGTTGGAAAAATGCTTTACAAATATTATCTTATTTGATCCTCACACCAACCTTGGGAGGCACACAGGGGTTAAGTCACTCCCCCAGGGTCACATAGCTAATAAGTGTCCAAGGCAGGATTTGAAATCATGTCTTCCTGACTTCAGGCCTATGGTTCTATCTACTGTACCACCCAGTTACTTACTGTGCAGTAAGAAATGATGAAGGGGGGCGGGGGAGCCCAGCTAGATGGTGCAGTGGATAAAGCACAGGCCCTGGATTCAGGAGGACCTGAGTTCAAATCCTGCCTCAGACACTTGACACTTAATAGCTGTGTGACCCTGGCCAAGTCACTTAACCCTCATTGTCCTGGGGTAAAAAAAAAAAAGATGAAGGGGAAAAAAAAGAAATGATGAAGGGATAGTTTTAGAGAAAGCATACAAGATTTGTTTGCACTGATACAGAGTGAAGTGATCAGAACCAGGAGAAAAATTTATACAAGAACAGTAATATTGTAAAGACAAACAACTATGAAAGACTTAGGAAAGCTGATCAATGAATGACCTGACCAACCAGGATTCCAGAGTTCATGATGTAACAAAGTGCCTACCTCTTGATAAAGAGGGGATAGACTCAGTGTGCAGATAGAGACATGGGTTTTTTTTGGACATGGCCAATAGAGGAATTTGTTTTGTTTTGGATATATATATATATATATATATATATATATATATATATATGTATAACAGGGATATTGTTTTTCTTGCTTTTTCAATGGGGAAAAGGGAAGTGGGAAGTAGAAAAAGTAGACTTTCATCTGGTAAAATAATAATTTAAAACCAGGAAACAAGATTATGTGCAAAAATGTTTCTTTAGAATCATCACAATTTAAGTTTAGCCTAAATTCAAGAAGTAAGGAAAAAGAAATCTAGCTTTATCTATCTTTCAAAGTGCTTGGTGTTTGTAACCTTGATAAATTATTAGTTATTATTGTAAGATTACCAGTAAAAATATGTACCATGTCACACAAAAAAAGACCATCAGAAGAAAGGTGGGCATGGGTTCATTCTAACTCAGTGGCATTAATCATCGTTTATTTTGAAATACTATTTCTTTACCCCCGATATTCATTAAACATATTATTTCTGTAAGGGGCTAAAATTCCAGCTAGTCTGTCTAAAATACCTAATGAGTGGTCGCCAATAAATTATAAGCTTTAGCAAGAGTTTAGACTTTCAAGCATTTATTAAGGAGAATAAGAATTTGGTAAAGAGAGAAAGGCCTAGATTCATCTGTCTATCAAAGAGAGAGAGAGAGCGAGCATTCCTAGCTCCGCTCTCCACCAGAGTCCTGATGAAAGAGAGGGAGAGCACCAGCCTCGTCCCCTTCCTCACACAAGCAGACGTTCCTTCCTGACGCCAAAGAGCCACGTGTCTTGCCCTCAGATGCCTTCTCCTCATGGCTGAGCGTCCTGCCGTAAGTCTCCAGCAGGTGGCGTCATTCGTTACATTTCCAAAGGATGGAGATCAATATTTTGAAGGGTCAAAAAAGCACATCATATGACAAATGGCTTTTTAAAAATTAGGAGTGTTTAACCCAGAAAAGAAAAAAAATAAGTTTGAGGGAAAAGGAAACAAAATGATAACTGAACTGTTCTCAAATATTTGAAGAACTGTCCCAGAGAAGAATTCACTAGGTTGAGTCTATGTTCCAAAGAACAGAACTAGGACTGAGGTGGTCAAGTTCAGAGGATCACAGATTTAAGGCCCTCACAGGTTACTGAGTCCAAACCACTCATTTTACAGAAAAGGAAACTGAAGCTCAGAGAGGGGACAGGACTTGCCCCAAGTCCCAGAGTCAACAAGTGCCTGAGACAGGATCTGAACAGAGGTTTTTCTCACCCTAAGTCCAGAACTCTATTCACAACACCCTGTCACCTCGCCACTGACTGAGGTAGATTAACTTTTTTTTAAAGTATTTTATTATTTTCCAGTTACATGTATGTAAGGATAGTTTTCAACATTTGTTTTCGTAGGATTTTTAGTTCCAAATTTTGCTCCCTCCCTCCCCGCCAAAACAGAAAGCAGTCTGATATTGTTTGTATATGTACAATCACATTAAACATACTTGTGCATTAGTCATTTTGTGAAAGAAGAATCAGAGCACAAGGGAAAAACTGATTGAGGTAGATTTCAATTACAAGTGAGAGCTTCTAACAATTAGAACAGTTTGAAAATGGGAAGGGCGGCCTTAGGAAATAGGAAATTCTCTCTCCAGGATGTTTAAGTAGAGGCTGGATGCCAGAATACTTGTCAGGAATGTCAAAAGGGATTTATGTCCCAGTGAAGTCTGGGCTGGATATTCTCTGAAGAGCCCTACTCCTGTAGGGTTTCTGTTTACAACTGTGGGACCCAGAATCAATGTGCTGCACTAGGCCCGAAGTTGGCCAGGGGGCTGGGTGGCAGGCCCAAAGGCAGCAGAATTGAGCCCCATTGATTAATTCAGCAAACTTACTTTTTTGAATGTTAATTATGTAGCAAGGGGGGAAAAAGAGAAGACTTGGTTCTTGCCTACATACACCCCCCCCACACACGTATGTATCCACATATAACCTTAAGTTAGAATGTGATAAGTGTCCCAAAAGTGCAATAGGAATTCAGAGATGGGGGGGAGTGGTGGAATCTAGGGAGTCTTCATGTCTTTTGGGCTGAACCCTGAACAATGAATGGGTATAATTTTGATGAGAGGAGATGGTGGTAAGGGCATTCCAGGAAAAGAAATCATGAACAGTGACAACAAGGAGAGGAACAAGAAAACAGAGAGGATGGAGAGGGCTCCATCAAGCCAAGTTAAGATCAATCTGTAGACAGTCCTGACTGTGTCACTAAGTAGTCTGAACTGAAATCAATTGGCAATGGGGAGCCATAGATGGCTTTTAAGTGGGGGTGTGCTTTAGTACCAGAGCTGTGTTTCAGGGGGAGCTGACTGGCTGCAGAGCATAAGGAATCTAGGGAGTTATTACACTCATGAAGTTGACTCTACTATTGTCATTATTGCCATTTTACAGATAAGAAAACTAAGTCAGACAGAGGTTAAGTGACTTAACCAGGGTACTTAGCTAGTAAGGTGGGTTTTGAACTCAGGTCTTCCTGACTCCAGGCCCAACTCTCTATCCTCTGTGCCCACCTGCCTTGGTTTATAGCCAACAGTCCTTGGTTGTATTTGAGAAGAAAGGCTCAAGGAAGAGAAAAGAGAAGAAAGTGGCTCAGAAGTTTCAAGCCTGGGCAAATGTGAAGAAGACGGGGGCGGGAGCAGGGGAGTGAGACAAAGGAACAAATGCTGAATTTTCAGCAATTATTTGAATGAAAAGGGGAAATCCTTGAATTGGACATTCTAAATTTCCAGTCTCTGACACAGGTACCTATGATCGATGTAATATTTTGCTCTTATCAGTTAATCGACAGCCCCTGAGCACTGTGCCAGACCTGTGACCACACAGAGGCAGAGCTGTGGTGGAGACAGGGATCAAGCGGACCAAAAGAGATGCGTTGTGGGATGAGAGAGAGTGAGGCCTTAAAGCATGGTCTGCAGCTTTGGCAATTTCTAATAAAGCAAGCTGTCAGGCCCAATAATGTCACCTACGTTGTCAAGTAAAGACCATAAAGCCTAGAAGAAATCAGCAAAAACAATGACGCCATGGACGTCTGGAAAGAAGCCGAGGGACAGATGCTGGATACTTTATAAGCGACAGGGAGAAATCATCCTCGAGGCTTCAAATGACTTGATTTTTACCAACACTTCACCCTGACTCTTTTTTCCCCACTATTAAAAAAACCAACCGGCTTCACAAACTTGCGTCATCCTGTCACGCCTGCGCAGGGACCATGGAACCTTCCCTGTCCTGTTCCAGCTGGACTCCGCCCTAACTCTTAACCCTGGCCTACCTCTGCAACATTACTTCTCTGACCCATGAAATCACAGAATCACAGTTCCTTGGTGCCGGAAGCACCTTCGGGTGCCATCTCCTTCAGACCATCCCTGACCTTAGGGTGCCATCCCTGGCCGGCCGAGGTAGGCCTGAGCCTTTGCTTGGAAGCCCACAGCTTCCTCGGGGAGCCCTTCCTGTCACTATTCCTTTCGAAGCACGTGCAGATATCTTCTGACCATACAAATAAAACTCGCAAAACCTCCCTAAATGCTGAGCCTTTGATTGTATTTTCCAAACTTCTTCCACATCTAAGTGGACAGGTGTATTCTTGAACTAAATGGATGGAAGGCATTCAAAGTTGTAACTTAGGAGAGAATGGAAAGGTGGTGGTTTTATTTAAGCTATCTCTTTTAGGACCAAGAAAGTCTAATCATTAAGTTTAGAAGCATCTATTTAGTATTTTAGAAGGATCATTAAACAACAAGCAGCTAGGTGGCAGAAGGCATAGAGCGCCAAGTCTGGAGTCAGGAAGACATCTTCATGAATTCAAATCCAGCCTCAGACACTTACTAGCTGTGTGACCCTAGGCAAGTCACTTAACCCCTTTGGCCTCAGTTTCCTCATCTGTAAAACAAGCTGGAGAAAGGAAATAGAAAATCACTCCAGTCTCTTTTCCAAGAAGACCCGAAATAGGGTCACAAAAAGTTGACACAAACTGAACAAATTAAACAAATATTTATTGAATGTCTACTAAAAAAGGGCACCATGAGTGGAAGGTCATTTGGCCAAAGACACCATCCTTAGGTAATTCAGCCAAAAAATGAAACTGAATTGATTAATAATTTAATTATTAAAATTGCTAAAAATATATCAAGCATCTATTACATGCAGGGTTCTGTGGAGAAAAGAGTTTATGCTTTCAAGCCGTTGACAATCTCTTAAGGAGGGGGTGCGATATAGACAGGGATAAATAAATATGAAATAAAGACACAGTAATTTCAGGAGGGAGAGGGCACTACTAGCTGGGGAAAGCGCAAGAAGGGCCACATGGAGGAATTGCGTCCTCATCTGGACTTGGCATTAAGCTCTGGATTTTCAGTGGCAGAGACGAGGAGGGCATACACACCCTCCAGGCACCACTGAGAGCCTCCATGGAGGCAGAAGGTATGATGTCCTACTAGGGAATAATCAGTAGGCTGGCACTACTAGAATGAGTGAGTAAGGGAAGGAGAATAATGAGAAATAAGACCAGCAAGGTAGTTGAGATGCATATTGTAGGGTGCTTTAACGTCAGGCTTAGGGTTCTGAATTCTGTCCAAGAGGCAAGAGGGAACCAGCAGAGACTTCTGAGTAAAAGAACTTGGCAGCTATGTGGGGAATAGACTGTAGAGGGGACACTGGAAGCAGGATGACCAATCAGAAGGCCAAGAGAACAGGTGAAAAGTGATGAGGTCTTCTAAGATAAGGAGCTGTACAAAGGAAGACTGATGGGACAGATGTGAAAGTAGAATCCACACAATTCGACTACTAATTGAATAAAGAGGCTGAGTGAGAGGAAAGAAGAAAGAATGACTCCAACTGTCTAAACCCTTTGATCCTGAGACTCTATTACTGGGCTTAACCCCCAGGAATGCACTAACATGAAGAAAATCCCCACATACAACAAAATATTTATAGCAGTACTTTTTGTGACTGTAAAGAATTGGAAAAGAGGTAGATTCTCATCGATTGCATAAGTACTAAACAAACTGTGTGACATGAAAGGATGTAAGAAAGGCTATATGTGGGAAATACAGAGAAGCATGTAAAGAGCTGCATGAAATAATCCAGAATGAGGCAAGCAGAGCCAAAAAACCCCGCTATACACAGTAATTACAACAATATAAACAGAAAGAAACACACACACAATCAAAAGTGAATGTAGCGTATATAGATATATAGATATAACCTATATCAGATTACCTGCTGTCTAGGGGAGGGGAGGG
Source organism: Dromiciops gliroides (assembly GCF_019393635.1). Lineage (NCBI taxonomy): Eukaryota > Metazoa > Chordata > Mammalia > Microbiotheria > Microbiotheriidae > Dromiciops > Dromiciops gliroides. The sequence goes on along the minus strand of NC_057864.1, from coordinate 484,619,657 downwards.
AGGGAGAAAAATCTGAAATTGTAAAGCTTGTATAAACAAAAGTTGAGAACTATCTTTACATGTAATGGAAAAAATAAAATACCTTATATGTAAAAAAAAAAAGTGAATGTAGCAAAATTATAAAGATCAAGCATGACTTGAATCAAGAGATGTGAGAAAATTCCAAATCCATTCCTCTGTGGAGATGGGAGGGCTATACATGTTATACAATGGACACGGCTTTTTTAATGTATGGATTGGTTGTGCTGATTTTTCCCCCTTTTTGGCTATTAAAAATACTATTTGGTGGATAGAGCACCGGCCCTGGAGTCAGGAGTACCTGAGTTCAAATCCGGCCTCAGACACTTAACACACACTTACTAGCTGTGTGACCCTGGGCAAGTCACTTAACCCCAATTGCCTCACTAAAATAAAAAAAAAATACTATTTGGTATATGAGATGGCTTTTTTGGAAGGCAGAGAAAAAGCAAGAGTGGGGAAAATTTTGATGATGAAAAAAACCAAAAGATAATGAAAAGTAATTTTTTTTTGAAAGATATTTTTTTAAATAAAAGAATGACTACAAGTTTGTAAACCTGGGTGACCAGAAGGTTACTGCTACTCTCAATAGTATTGGGAAGGTTTGGAGGAAGAAAGAGTTTGAGAATGAATTCCATTTTGTCCATTTTAACAAGCACTTTGCAATGCATGGTTTAAACTCAGGAAGGAGATTAGAACTAGATATATAGATTAGGGAGTCATTGGCAAAGAAATGATAATTGAACCCATGGGAGCTTATAACATCACAAGGGGGAGAAAAGAGAAAAGGACCCAGGTCAAAGCCCAGAGGGACTCTCACACAGGAGCAGGAGAAAGATGATGATCCTGCGAAGGAAACTTCAGAAGGAAGGATAAAAGTGGGAGAAGATCCAAGAAAGAGAACAGTCCCAGAAGCCAAGGTTACTGTTCCTCTTCCTCTAAGACAAGCACACAAAAAGGTCTTGAGACAGTTTTCTTTAATAGCAAGTTACCAAAACTTAAATCGATTTTGTTTTTACCTAAAACAACTCCCTAGCTTTTCATCCTTGGCTCTCCATATATCAGGCATCGCCAGCCAAAAGAATTTAATTAGAAGGGATCAATTGCTACCATACTCTTTCCTACCTATGTTATCTTTCCTTGAATTTGTTCAGTACACACCCAAGTTTTCCAGCAAGGTTGTGTCCCAGCACATACACATCACTACTGGATTAATTAATTTACTTTCTTATCTAGAAGACTGCCACCATTTCTGAATTTTTACAGGTCCCTATTTTTGGATCTTAGTTACTTTATTCTTCAATCTCCTCAAGAATAAGGAGCAAGGCTGGTTCCCACTTCCTGCTTTGCTCACAAACCATCAACAGATACTTTCTGATTTCTAGCAACAGATTAATTTGACCAAGACATAAATTAAGCAAAGGTACCACCGATAAGTTTCTTTCCTGAAAGCAACATATATGTGAAATGACCAAGCCCAGTATTACTTGGGGAAAATGGGAAGAAACAAGCTATAATCAGGGGAGTGGAAAAAACAAGCATTCCACTGTCTACCAGTAAAAATCTATCCCTTTATAGGAAGATGGTGATTATCCAATTCAGAGAAAAGTAAAATAACAGTATGTCAAACTATGTAAAAAATAGTAAAGCTAAGTTACCAGCCCTGACTACACAAGGCTGAAAGATCTTCATAGAGGGAAGTAAGCAAACTGATCAGGCATTTTCACAAAAAGCAGCAAAAACAAAGTACATCTGTCCCCCTTACGTTTCCGGTCTCACCCACAAAGCTTCTTGTGCCTTTTTGGTATCTTGCATTCTATAAACTGCTACTGACAAAATGACATAGAGAGAGGGGAATAAAAGCTTTCTGAAACAAACTATAGAAGATGCTGAGAAAGCATTCCCTACGGAACCAAAAAATCAGGAGAGGAAGGTGTAACTAGCATCATGTGGCCAGCCCGAGGGTAATGACTAAGTTTTACCTGCAAGAGCCACTTTGAGAAACTGTCCTTTTTATGTGTATTAATTTATTTGTTTTGGGTAGTCAGCCCCAAGAGGAAACTCTTCTAGGAGGCCAGAGTTAGCAAGAACAAGAAGAGGAAGCGAATAAAGAAGATGTAAAATAAGTTCTATTTGGATAACAGGGTTTATAAATTCGCACTGCCCTGGAAACAAACATAAGGCATCACACAGCCTTCTGGCGCTACAAAGGCACAATCGAACCAAGCCTTTCTATACCTTCCCTCCCCCTCGGAGATGCCAGACAGACGCTGCATGAAGCCCCTCCAGCGGGTGAGAACACACGAGGGTCCCCACCCGACACCGCCAGGTCTGCCCCGCCACCAAAGCGCCCACACGGGCCACGCTACGAGCCTTACTGCGGAGCCGAAGGGGGACAGCGCCTTCGGGGCTAAAAGACCCCCCAGGAGGGCGGCCTGGCTTCCTCAGTCTCCACTCCGGCTCCGGGGCTGAAGTCACGGGCGAAGGAGAGAGGAAGGAGAACCCCCGCTGGACGCCCACCAGGGAGGGCGGCACGAGCAGTGGAGGTGGGAGACAGTCCGGGGCTACCCCACACCGCCGGGCCGGGGATCCCCCCACGGGGGGTCTTTGCCCCAACAGCCTCCATGCCCGGAACACCCACAACAGCGGACCCAGCCCCCCCCCCAGTCCCCCCCTCCTTTCGGGGACACCCGCTTGTCCCGCAGAGATCTCGGGGGACAGCGTCCCCCTCCCTCCAATGGTCCCTCGGGCGCCTCTCGCCCCCTCCCAGCACCCCTACTTTCTGGGTGAGCCCCCGTTTCTTTCCCCATTCTCCCAGACAGGGGCAGCCCGGCCCACCGAGGAGCCCCAGCCCCCTTGGCACCCTCGCAGCCCAGGGTCCCTGTCCCCCAGTCCTCGGCCTGTCTCCTCGGTCAGGGGTGCCCTCTCCCAAGGTCCCCGCCCCTCATGCCCCAGCCCGTCCCCTCTGCTCGAGGCCCCCGGCCACCCCCTGCCCAGGGTCCCCCCAGGCCCGGCCCCTGAAGTCCCCCGCGGGCGGATACAGCTTGAAGCCCCTCAGGATCTCCCGGGCCCGCTCGTCCTCGGTGGACATGACGCGGCGCCGGCGGCTCCGGGCAGCGCTGCCCCGGAGCTAGTCACCTGCAGCGGACAGTGCCGGGGGCCGCAGCGACGACGGTGGCGGAGACAGCAGCGAGAGGGGAGCCGGAGCCGGAGCCGGGGCCGGAGCCGGAGCCGGGGCCGGGGCCGGGGCCGGAGCCGGAGCGGGATTCTCGGCTGAGGAGGCGGTGGCGACTGAGGCGGCAGCGGTCCCCGCCCCCCTCCCCCACTCCGGCCCGCCCTCCGCCCCTTCGACCAATAGGAAACCGGTATCCTGCCGGGGGCCGGGACCTCTTTGTGGATGGGCATCTCATTCTACCAATAAGAGAAGGAGCGGCTTCGGCGGGGGAAGGAGGAGCGTCCCTTCGAAGGACCGTCTCTTCGTCGTCATCATCTCCACCCGGCCTGAGACGGGAGCCTTCTTGGGTCAGTTTTTTCCGCTCTCGTTGTGTCCTGGAGCGCGCCGGCTGCCGGTGAGGTCCAATAAGAGCAGTTTCTTCTGCCCGCAACCTCGAGGCTTTGCTAGAAGATTTGAGCGCTGAGACTACAAGTCCCAGCATGCCGCGCGCTTTGGAGTCCTCAGTCACCTATCGAGAAGCCCGGGAACTACGAGTCCCATGATGTCCCACAGGTTGGTTTCCCTAAGTTAGAACCCCGTGTGGGTGGACTTGCGTGGACTCATTCGTAAACATCCAACCGCGTGTGGCTCCTGTACAGTCTAGAGCCGTCTATGGGTCGTTCTCTCTCCCTGTCTCTTTCTCCATCCTGTCTCCCTCTGTGTTTATCTCTGTCTCTTCTCTCCCTCACTAATTCTCTCCTTCCCCCTCCCTTTATCCCCCCCCTTCCCCCTATGCTTCCCTTCCCCCCTTTTCCCTCTCTCTCCTTTTCTGTTTCTCTCCCTCTCCCTCCCTTTCTCATTTTCTCTCCCCTTCTCTTTCTCTTCCTCCCCATCTCCCTCCCCTCCTCCCCATTCTCTCTCCCCTCTTTCCCTTTCCCTTTCTCATTCTTACTTCCCCTCCCTTTCTCCCCTCATTCTCTTCCTCCTGCCTCTCCCCTGCTCTCTGCTCTCTCCCCCCTCCCACCCCTTTTTCTTCTCTTCTTTCTCCCTCTCACTTTCTTTCCGTCCCCCATATCCTTTTCTCTATCTTCTGCGCCCCCCCACCCCCACCCCAGGCTGAGAAAATGATTTTCCTAAAGCCCAGGTCTCTAATGGGCTGTGGCTCCCTTTCCCTTCAGGAGCCAATAAAAACTCTTCTCTGGCCTTTAAAGGCCTTCACCGGTCTGGGCCCCAACCTACCTATCCAGCCTTATTAAACTTTCTTCCTAGTCAGGTATTTGGTGGTCCAGTCAAATTGGAATATACTGACTGAATACACAGGACTTGCTTGGATACATGCCCACTTCACCTCTGCCTGGATCCCTTCAAGGCCAAGTTCAGGAAGTACCTTTTACATTAAACCTTGCCTGATTCTGGATTCTGGATTCTGGAAGCCCCTCAGGATCAAGATTGACCAAGTTCAAATCCAGCCTCAAGCACCTACTAGTTGTGTGACCCTGGGCAAGTCACTTAACCTCTGTTTCGGTTTCCCCATCTGTAAAATGAGGATCATAATAACACCTACCTCCTTGGGTTGTGAAGATCAAAACGAAATAGCACATGTCGGTAAAGCACTTTGCAAACTTCAAATGGATGCATAAGGGCTTGGCTATTATCCCCACTGCTAGTGTTTTCCTTCCCAAATCATCACATCTATTTTGTAAGTAATTCTAAGTGTATACTTGCAACAGTCTAGGCTTCGGGTCTGATGGGACAGAATGAAGCTCCCAGTTTGATAGTAATTCTGTCCTTGCAAGCGGAGTTAGGAAAGTTTGAATGTCTGTGATTATTCCTTGAGTTGGAAAGAGAAAACTAACAGTGGCCTGGGACACTGGTTTCCTAAAAGGTCACTTTGCTTCCAGGCAAAGGTGGAAAAAGGGACATGAGGAAATGTACAGGAAAGGGCCAACCACAGGTATTTATTAGGAGAAAGAAATCAGTCAGAGGTCTTTTACAGAATAAAAACCAACAACAAATGGGTATCAGTCATAATCAGCTGAAGCAAGGCAGGAAAAAGGGATAAGGACTGCCATTTTCTCCATGTTCCCCATAATGCATCAAAATCAATAAAAATTTATTAAGCTCCTACTATGCGTTAGGCACTGTGCTAAGAGTTGGGGAGATACAAAAAAGGACAAGAGACAGTATTTGCCTTCAAGGAGCTTACAATCTCATGGAGGAGACAACATGCAAACAAATAGGCACAAACAGGCTTCATACAGGATAAACAGTAAATCATTAATAGAGGGAAAAAATCAAGAGGGGTTAGGAAAGGCTTCTTGTATTAGTTGAGACTTGAAGGAAGCCAGGAAGCACTCAGTCACTTGAGCTGGGAAGAAATAACAATTCCCAGGTTCTTTAGCTACTTAGAGCCCTCAGTAAAGTAGGCAGTCCAAGTCTGACAGGACTATAACACGCTTCCCCGGCTTTGGAATTTTTTGGTCCCTTGCAAAATTAGCTGCAGAAAGCCTGACCACCTGTAGTTATACAACACAGCACCAAATAGACATCAGCCTATAAGTCCACAAGCATTTATTAAGTACCCACTGTATGTCAGGCATTGTGGGAAACACTGGGGCTAGAAAGGAAGGCAAAAGACAGTTAGTTCATCCTTTCTTTCTTGGAGCTCACAGCCACTAGACCACAGAGCAAAGGATATCAAAATAGTATCACAGGGGAGTACTCACCTAAGAGTGACATCCACAGGAAATAGCTGTGACCACAGTAACCACAGTAACAATACTTGCAGTAGACATAGCATCGCCAAGCCCCAGTTGCTAGGTGGCTTCTTTGACTCAAGATTGCATCAGCTTTGCTATTGGTGCCTCGTCTGTAGCCTCACCTGCCCCTCTGATTAAGGGGCTGAACAAAAATCTCCCAAAGCTCCCATATAAAGAGGGCTCAGAAGCCTATATTGTTATTGTTCAGTCCCATCCAACTCTCTTTGACCCCATTTGGGGTTTTCTTAGCAAAGATCCTGGAGTGCGGTGCCATTTCCTTCTCCAGCTCATTCTACAGATGAGGAAATTGAGGCAAACAGGGTGAAGTGATTTGTTAAGGATCACACAACTAGTAAGTGGCTAAATTTAACTCAGGTCTTCCTGATTCCATGTCAAGCCACCTAGCGTGCCACCCAGCTGCCCCAAAGGAATTCTTTCCCACCAACTACCCTCATACCCCCAGTCCCCCCCCCCCATTCCCCCAGCATCCTTTTGTGGGTTGTCTTTCCCCATTAGATTGTAAGCTCCTTAATGTCAGGCGCTCAATAAATGCTTATTGGATTGCATTGTATTGGCGGGAAGTCCGGTTCTGCAGGACTGGAGCAGTTTCCAATTGCATCCTGTATCACCAGGAACCCGTCTGCCTCTCAGGACCCCGAAGGTCCTTGGGGACTCTCCAAAATGTTCTTTTATTCATGGTTCGTCAGCCATATCCCTTACAGCACTGTGTGTAGTCTCATGCAAAGAACGGACCTCACTGCTCTGCAGTCCTCTCTGCCTTCGCTAAGGACTTTTCACTTCCCAACAGTTAACGCTCGCCTCAGTATTTGATCTGAGCTGACTTTTATTCGTATTTCTTCCACACGTGCTCTCCCCCTGCCCCTTTCAGCAAGCAAACTTTTGACTTAGACGGAGAGGAAATCCCTTGTTTCCTGAGGCAGCGCCTTTCACTTGGGGATAGCTTGGGGTCTTTGCAATTCCCACCCATCCCAAGCGGGACAAGTCGAATCTCTTCCGCATTTAAGCTGAGGCTGCTTCTGGCTGGGAAGTCCCGTTCTCCCTTTCAAGGGGCACTGATGAACTTCCCATGTCCCCTCAAAAGCCCAAACCATCTCGTCCTCTGGAGTTTATTGTGGCTTTTTCCGGGGGGGTGTGGTGGGGGGAGAGACAGAGGTTGAATTTCTCTCCTTTCTCCCACTCCAAGGATTCCTTCTCAGAATCTGGTTGTCTGTGACCAACACGAAACTGCTGGATGTGAAAATCTACTATTCCAAATACAAGCCTCTCTCAGTGATCTAGCCCCAGCTTCTTAAACTGTGGGTATCGACCCAATAATCGAATGTGGGGGTCGCAAAAAAACTTGGCGACGGTAAACCTATTTTATATACCTGGGCTTGGATAAAAATTTCTGAGACGAAAAGGGGTCTCTAGTGGAAAAAGTTTAATCCCCCAGACTTCCTGTTGCACTTAGTGGAGATACCCCAATTGGCCTGCGATAGCCAACCCTTCCTCGTACCTAATTCCATATCTCTAATTGATTGACTCAATTGAGAGAGGGTCTCACCGGACAAAGGAATCTTGTCATTTACTTTTAGTGGGGTGGGGGCAATTGCTTAGGCTGAGCATTGACCAGAAAAAATGTCTTTATCTGGTCAGTAAAGTTGAAAGTATCTCAGTATCCTGAGGGGAAAATTTCAATTAAAAAAAAATAAAGGTCATTAGGTTGTCTAAGAAAGGTTTACCAGGCAGGCAGCACCTTAAAGAATTCTCAAATATTTTAACTTGTGGCTGAGCAAGTAAATCTGCAAGGGGGGGAGGGGGCATGTGTGCAGAGCGGGGAACTCGGCGTGGGGGGCGGGGCAGAAGGGGGAGCCCAAGTGAGGATCGGAAGCCGAATAGCACCAAGCGGGATCTAGCCCGGGACGGCCGCGCAGGGAAGGCTTTTGTCTGGCTGGGGGCGGGGACTACGCACGCGCAAAGAGCGTGCTGGGTAGAAGCCGGGGAAAATCCTCTCGTACCCGGCACGGAGAGGCCGCGCGTGCGCGTGCGCGGCGGCCGGAACCCGCGTGCTGCTGCGGAACCTGTACGCATAGGTCTTGGGTTTCCGAGGGGGCCTCGGAAAGGGCCGGCCCGGCGGAGACAGATGAACGGCGGACCCCACAGCGATGATGGCCGCCTGACAACCCGCGGGGAGGCGCCGGGAGCGGACGGACGGAGCGGCGGCGGAGGAGACGGAGCCTTGGCGGCGGAGGCAGGTGCGATGAGCTGGGGAGGCCCCGGGGGAGCCGGGGGACCCAGGGCTGGAGGGGGCGGTGGGGGCGCTCTCCGGGGGTTGGCCTGCCCCGCCCCCTCCGTCCCCCGGAGAGCGAGGGGAGAGGGGCGAGCCCCGCCCCCGCTGAGGCCTCCCTCCCCCTCCCTCCTCCTCTCCCCCTCCCCTTCTCTCCCCTTGCCCCCTCCCCATCCTCTTTCTCCCCTCCTCCCCATCTCCCTCCTCCTCTCCCCCTCCCCCTTCTCTCCCCTTGCCCCCCTCCCCCTCTTCTCCCCTCCCTCATTCTCTCCCCCTCCCCTTGCTCCTCCTTCCCATCCTCTTTCTCTCCTTCCCTCCTGAGTCCTCTCCACTCCCTCCTCCTCTCCCCCTCCTCTGCCCTCCCTCCTCTCCCCTCCCCCCTCCCCTTCTCTCCCCTTGCCCCCTCCCCCTCTTCTCCCCTCCCTCCTCCTCTCCTCCTCCCCCTCCTCTGCCCTCCCTCCTCCTCTATCCCTCCCCCTCCTCCCCCCCATACTCCTTTTCTTTTCCTCCCTAAAGCCCCAGGTGCTCCCCTCTCCACTTATGAGCCGTCTCCATCCCCGGGACTCAGACATCCCCGCCCCAGCTTCTCTTGGGTGGTCCCGGGCCCCAGACAGGGCACACTCTCCCTAGAGACCCCTTCGTCAGCTCGGTCCCCTTCTTAACTACCCCCTTTTCCTCTCTACTACTCTCAGCTCCCGAGCTCCTTTTCCTTATGCCCGTTCCCTTCCCTATCAGTCAGTCACTCAGCAAACATTTAACCGGTGCCTGACTTGTCCCTGTTTGACTCTAAGCTGCTTGACAGTTGTAGCTTCTGTGCCTAGCCCAGTGGCAGGGGCTTGGTAGCTGATAATGGGCAGCTACATGACTCAGTGGATAGAGCTCTGGGCCTGGGTCGGGAAGACTCACTGGCTGTGTGACCCTCGGCAAGTCACTTTCCCGTTTGACTTAATCCACTGGGAAAGGAAAGGGCAACCCCATAGACAGTACTGGTGTGCTGTGGTCTACAGGTCAGGAACAACACTTGCCTGGGCACATAAAGATGACAACCCCAGACCAAGTGTGGTCCCTGCCAACGTCCTCAGGTCTCCTCCACCCCCACCCCCCTTCCCATTCCCAGGCCGCTCTCCTGGTCCATCTCCTCTTTTCTGTCCCCTTGACACCACACTGGGAGTGGGGTTTCCACTGGGCTTCTTCTTGGGTGAAAGCCTGAGGGCTGTCCCTCCCCCAGCAGGGATCCCCTCCCCCAACCCCCTCATCCAAACTCTCCTCTTTTAATTAACTGCTCCTTCTTGGCTCCTTCCAGACCCTCTCTCACTGTACTTCCTCCCTATCACTCTCCCCCTATGCCTGCAAGCATCATTTCTCCTGGGGAGAATAGAAATGTCCAGCTTTTCCTAGAGTTTCCATTTTGCAAAAGTTCTTTTGGAAGAGTTTTGCATCTTTGTCTATTCACTTGAGCTCCCTTGCTGAGAGTCCTTTGTTTCCTTCCTTTCTGTTGCCTATAAGAGAGTCTTGTAAGCACACGGAAGTCCCACCAGCATCCTGCTTCTTCATTGCTGCAAGTGTGTTCCTAATTCATCTGTTACAGCAGATTATCGGGATACCCGAGTCTCCCCCTCAACACTGGTTTGCCATGTTTCCTTGCTCCCTTTCCAATATGTATGTTTTGAGGAGGAAGACCCTCTTTTGTTTCTTATACACTGGGTACTCAAAAATGCTTTTTAACTAACAATTCCATGTCTTTGCTCTTCCAAGTCATCTGATCTCTATTTGCCCTGCTGCCCATCTCTATGGCAGTCTAGCACTGAGAGTTGCCCCTTAAGCATGTCTTCTCCTGTCACCCACTGGATCTCCACTGCCTTCTCGAGCTCTGGGGTTCATCTGGTGGTGGAGCACAGACCCCAGGAGTGTGCAGGTCCATGGCAGCCTCTACTCTGGTTTTGGTTGCAATTGGTTGTGATCCCACCTATTTGAGGTGACATCAGCGAACCCAAGTGAAACCTTTACATTTTGAAAGGTATTGGTTTGGTTTGACAGAAGGAGCAGCTTCTGTTTTCCCCGGAGATCCACTGCTCTTTGATTTATCTTTGCTGCCCAGGCTGTGGCTACAGTCAGGAACTCTAGCAACACATTTGAGGCTCTAGAGTCATCATAGGTATTGAGGCAATCATTTTCATGAGAGGCTTAGGGTTTGAGGAACAGCCCTAACTGTGTCTCTGCTGGCATGTTTGATTATGGAAATGCTTTCTGGCCAAAGCAGCTGTTTCCAGACACTGCCTGTTCCTCCGAAGATGTGCAGCCTCATTCTCTGGACACAAATCAGTCTAAGAACTTATAAAGTTAGTCCCTTTCCACCTACTGACTAGGAACCCAGAGTCCTTTTCTAAATGAATTTTAAATTCTCAGAGTGAGCATATTTCCTTCAGTTTGGGCTAGAGTCATATGACAGAGTAGTAGCTCATTCCTGATCTCTGGAGAAGTTTGCTTTTCTCATAGGCACCATAAAAATAAAGTCAGAAAGGGACAGAGGGAGGGAGAACTGACTGAGATGGTTCTCTTTCTGTCTAGATTAACAGGCAGTAGGATGGCAGGTGAACAGAAACCCTCCTGTAATCTCCTGGAACAGTTTATCTTACTGGCCAAAGGCACCAATGGCTCGGCCCTCACCGCTCTCATAAGTCAGGTCCTAGAAGCTCCTGGTGTGTACGTGTTTGGAGAGCTGCTGGAGCTGGCCAACGTACAGGAGGTAAGTGCGGTCTGAGCTGTGCGATGCTCCCCCCTTCCCCGGGGCTTCTCCACCTGGAGCCAGGTCTCCAGGGACCTCTTTGTTAGGGAACCATAGACCTCAGAGCTGGTGACCAGCACCAGGGACCTGCAGGGGCCCAGGCTGCACAGAGGAGGAGGAGGGTGGGCAGGGGAGGCCTGGCTGGGCCGACATCCTCGGCTCACTCTGTTTAATGTTATTGCTGACGATCTGGGTGAAGGAATTGAGAAACATGGTCGTTTAGGCCTCGAGGTGGAAGCGGGAATAAAGCTCCCAAGGGCCTTTGTCCTTCAAAACCAGAGTTCTCAGTGAATGTAATGTCTCTGTGACTGATGCAGACACAGGATGAGGGCGGCTGGACAGGAACAGCATGTTAGAAAGTGACCAGGTAAACCCCAGTGACTGCACAGGGTGGGAAGCATGGTGGAGGAAGCCCACGTGGGGCCACTCTGAGGACAGGAGGATGCTGGGACATAACAGAAGGAACCTGAGATTGAGCCCAAGAGATGTCTCTTTGGGCAGACCCTTGTTAGAGCCACTGCCGTGCTTTGGTCACAGGGAAAATCAGTCACAGTCTGGTCAGAAAAACAATTACATGGAGAAACTGGAGAGGAGGGAGTCAGTGACATGACCAGCACTGTAATGAGTCCGCTGACAGCCCGTGTGGTCTTGGTGTTGGTGTTGCTCGTGTCCTTGGGGGTCTTTGAGGCTGTTTGCCTGCAGCAGGGCAGTGGAAAGTCTGGGTGAAGCTGAGGTTCCCCTGTCCTGTTTCTCCTGCTGGCACAGTCACACATGTGCACTTATGCATCTGAGACTCCAAGCAGCCTCTTGCTAACAGCCCATTCCCCAGCCCCACATAGAAATCTTTCTCAGGTTAGTTGTAATCCATGCAGGAAGCCACGGCAAGGGGATAAAGAGAAGGTGGCTTTTTAGGCTGGGGTTCCAGGGGCTCTTTGCTGAAGTCCTAGAGGCTGCTTTGACGCTTCTTGCTTGGGGAGCCCTCCCTTGGGTCCTCAGTCAATCCATTTGGGAGTAGTTAGCCCAGAGTGCCCAAGGTCTGCAGCACAGCGTCCTCACTTAGAATAGCCCTGGTTAGTGTTGCCGGAGCCTCTGTGTGTGTGAGGGGGTTACCCATGCACCCCGCCTTCTCCCAGCATCCTGGCCCACAACAAGTGCTGCACAGTCCAAAGTATTTTCATGTTTGTTGTCTCATTCCATCTTCGCCGTGCCCCCCACCTCCTTGGGAGGGGCTTGTGGCCAAGCCAGCATGCCATTGTCAATCTTCCAGCTCCTTTCTACTCTTGCCTTGGCTCCCTGTGGCTCTGGAAGCCTAAACAACGGAGCTACGTTAAGTCACTGCCAGGAGACCGTGGTTTGGGACTGTTGAGGGAAGCTGTGGAGAAGGTGTTTGGGCTTTGAAGCAGAGCATGGATAGCTGCTTCTGGGTAATTCTGTGGTCCCTGGTCAGAAAGCGGAGCCTGGCCAAGATTCCCCCCCCCCCCCGCCCCCCAAGGTTCTTTTTTCCTCTGGGTCAGTGCTCTCAGGAGGGGCCTGGGACCCAGATGCCCTGGCCTGACAAACACTTCCGGTAGCTGTGGCACTCTGTGCCCCTGAACTCCCTCTTTGAGTCCCAGGATGGATGCTGGGAAATGAAGGGCCTCTGGAGCTGCCACTGCCCAGGGGCCTGGCCCATTTGGAGTGGGGGGCCGTGTGCTTGTCTGCCCCGGTCCTGGGGAGGAGTCATCCTCAGGGCTGGGAGAGGAGGGTGCCCCAAACATCCACTGGGTCAGGAGCGTGTCTGGTCTCCTGAGGCCTCAGCAGCTCTTGAGATGGCAGTGAACATTAGCAGTACAGGGGGCTGTGGTTTCCAGCTTTATGAGATCTTCCTTGGCCCCAGCCTGATTTCCTTCCTGCCCCGTCTGGCTTCACCGTGCCGGTGCTGATTGGCCCTTTGAAGTACGCAGGGGGAGGACAAGCCTGTTAGACTGAAGACTCGGGTGGACCCAGGACACCTGAGGGTTCTGGGAGGTTTTGCTCAGCCCTGAGGGGAATGAATGGTCCTTGGATTTGGGCCCGCGCCGCTCATTCCTCATTCTGGGGTGGCAGAGGTTTGGGGAATCTCCTAGTCACATCTAGTGAGTCAGAGCTACTTAGGTGTGTGGGAGGGCAGGCCTATCGTCCTTCTCCCCCTTGTTGGAAGGGGCCGCAGGCCGCTACCATCTCCCATCCACTACACTAATCTTTCCTGTGCCATCCCCGACAAAATGTCAGCTGCAGCCACTAGACCCCAATGCCAGGACGGCACCAGCTGCTGCATGGCTGTTGAACTTTCCTTCTCCCACAGCTCGCAGAAGGTGCTAATGCTGCCTATTTCCAGCTGCTGAGCCTGTTTGCCTATGGAACGTACCCAGACTATATAGGTGAGTCAGTCAGCACCTTTCTGGGGCCCTCTGGGGACAGCGGAGCCACATCCACAAGATAGGGGGTGGTGACTTCTCAGCTCTGCTGTCAACTTCCTGTACCTGTCTCAGTTCCCAAATAGGCTGAATAGGGGTTATGGTCATTCTCATTATCGTTCCAGAGAGAAATAGTGTCAACCAATAAGCATTTGGTAAGCACTTGCTGTATGCCCGGCGCTTGGGATACAAAGACAAAATAACAGTCTATCAGGGGAGACCCCGTGCACACACAATGAAGTTTACAAAACTTCATAGGAAGGGAAAGTTGGTGCCTGCTATCTCCTTAGTGGCACTGTAGATTGGCAAACACATACAGAGAAGAACTTGGCAGGATCTCATTTAGTGTGAGCAAGCCAGGGAGCACATGAGGCCCTAGAGGCCCAAAGACTGGGCTTAGAACCAAAAAAAAGCCAGGGCCTCTCTGACCTGTCCCAGAAACAGTCTGTGGGCCCAATGATGGTGAACTGGCCAAATAAACTGGGGTCTCTCGCTGTCACGGGCTGTTCTGCTGCCATAGAAATTAAAGGGAGGCAGAGCTGTGTGTGTGCAGGTTCAGGACGGATTGGGAAAGGCTGTGGCCGATGTGTGGTTATTGTTCTGAGTTTGTTTTTGAAAGGGTGTGTGTGTGTGTGTGTGTGTGTGTGTGTGTGTGTGTGTGTGTGTGTGTGTGTGTGTGTGTACACACCAGGAGGAAGTGCAGGGCCAGTATAGAGGTATAGACCTGGAGTTTTGTCAGTGTCGAGAACTCCCTTCACCAGTTCAGATCAGCGACTCATCCATAACTGACTTCTAGTCTTAGAGTCTTGTCTTGACTTGCCGAGGATCACACGACCAATATGTGTCAGTGACAGGTCTTGAACCCAGGCCTCCCTGGCTCTGTCCACTATATTTATTATATATGTGTCCTCTCATATTTGCGTTCTCTCATTTAAAGAGTTTCAATTTTGAGATTTTCTCTGGATACTTACAGTTTGGTTAGATTATTTGCTTAATATAATTTTGGGGGGGGGGTGGCGAGGCAGTTGGGGTTAAGTGACTTGCCCAGGGTCACACAGCTAGTAAGTGTTAAGTGTCTGAGGCCAGATTTGAACTCAGGTCCTCCTGACTCCAGGGCTGGTGCTCTATCCACTGAGCCATCTAGCTGCCCCTTAATATAATTTTTAAGAAGAAGAAATTCAAAGCAGCCAGAATGGAGCCATGCATAGACAGCGGGATTCCTGGAGTGGTTCAGTTGAGAATTTGGTCGGGAGTCTAGAGGTTCTTCCCCATAGAGGAAGAGGCCGTCTCACTTTTGTTCTTTCTCTTGTTTGGGGTCCGGGTGGCCTGAGCAGCCAACAAGGAGAGACTGCCTGAGCTCACCACCGCCCAGAAGAACAAGCTGAAGCACCTGACCATTGTCAGCTTGGCAGCAAGAATGAAGGTACAGGCCCGAGCACTTCCAAAAACAGTCACCATGCTGAAGCCTGGTGTGAGGCTGTGTTGGGCTCTCTCCAGCTGTCCTTGCCCCTTGGCTGACTCAGTCGGGACCCTAGGGTCCAGGGGTGGGTCACCTGTTACAGTTGCTCTGCACTTGATCTCCCTCCCCATTCTCTCATTTTCTCTCTCGTTCTCTCTCTTTCCCTCTCCCTCCTCTCTCCCCCCTCTTTCTCTCCCCTCACCCTCTCTTCTCCCCACCCTCTCCCCATCCTTTCTCTCTTTCATTCTCTCTCCCCCTCTTTCTTCTCTTTCTTTCCCCCTGCCTTCCCTCTCTCTCATTCTTTCTCTCTCTTCCCTCTCATCTCCCCCTCCCTCCCTCCCCCAAAGCAGAGTGACCTGTCTGCCCTCCCAGAATAGCTGACTGCTGAGATTTTCTCTCCTTGTCTGAGCTCTCAGCAGTGTCTTGCTTTCTCTCTTAGGTAGCCGTCTCAATACTTGTGATAGTGTTTTGAGTCTAACTCCATCTTTCCGTTACTAAACTTGGTCCTGCTTACACAGAGACCAAGGAGCTGCCACATAGCTGTGTCCCTGTGCATACATTTCCCTAATTCCTGTTATTTAGTCATTTTCAGTCACATTCGCCTCTTGGCAACCCCATGTGGGGTTTTCTTGGCAAAGACACTGGAGGGCTCGGCCATTTCTTTCTCCAGGTCATTTGACAGATGAGGAAACTGAGGCAAACAGAGTGCAGTGACTTGCCCAGGGTCACACAGCTCGTAAGTGTCTGAGGCCAGATTTGATCTCGGATCCTCCTGGCTCTGGGCCCGATGCTCTATCCACTGCAACACCAAGCTTCCCTCATTCCTGCGGTAGAGCTGAGATGCCCGAGAAGCCGGTGACATCGCCTCTGCTGTGTCCTCTGCCCCTCCTCGATGTTGGCCTTTTGTCCCTGACCTTTGGGGGCTGTAGTTCTGCCCTCTTTCCCACCCCCATTTCCCAGACACCTGTGACTTAGGAAGATCTCGAACAAGGTGTGAAAGGCCAAAATGCAATACAGAAGACGGTGGCCGGGTTCTCAGCCTGCCCTGGGAGGGGCCTTTAGAACCCTCCAGGCCGACCCCTCCTTGTACAGAGGAAGAAGCAAAGGCGCGATGGGGCAGCCCCAGTGCTTGGCAAGAGCGCGGCTCTGTGGCTCTGGGGGCTCCTGGGGTCCCTCCCATGGACTGGCTGAGTTGTCCCCTGGGTCAAGGCCTCTCTTGTTGCTTGTGCTGGCAGTCAGATTGGAGGCAGAGCTCTGGTAATTGTGGGGGTGCCTCCTGGCCTTTCCTCTCTCCTGCTTATGGAGAGATGCCCCAGCCGCGGGCAGGGGGCACTCACAGCATCCTGGGTTGGGTTGGGAGGGCCCTTAGAAGCTATCGAGTCCGACCCTCTCATTTTTCAGGTGAGGAAGTGGAGGCACAGAGGAGTTAAGGGACTTGCCTGGTCAGTATCTGAGGCAGAATTTGAACCTAGGTCTTGGGACTCTGAGGTCAGTGCCCTTTTCACAGTGTTGCACTGCTGCTCTAGGTCAGAGAGAGGAGACCCAGAGACAAAGGTTTATGTCCCTGCTGGGACAGAGGTTACTTTCCCTTCTCATCTTGCCCAAGGCACTGGGAGCCTATTGACTGGCCAACGTGCCCCACAGTGCTCTTGCCTGTGTCCCTTTGAAGTCCCGTCTGCCTGCCGTGGCTGGGCCTGTGCCTAAAACGTGGCCTGGCTTTCTTGGCAGTGTATACCCTACTCGGTGCTGCTGAAGGACCTCGAGATGCGGAATCTCCGGGAGCTGGAAGACCTCATCATCGAAGCCGTCTACACGGACATCATTCAGGGCAAGCTAGACCAGCACAATCAGCTTCTCGAGGTGGATTTCTGCATTGGCCGAGACATCCAGAAAAAGGACATCAACAGCCTCGTCAAGACCTTGCAGGAGTGGTGAGGCGGGGGTGTGGGCAGGGCGGTGGGCCTGGCCCTCCTCCAGCAGGACCAGGGGCTTCCACCTCAGCCCTGGCCTCCTCTGGCCTCTTGGGCTTTCTGGGCTCTGGACCTGTTTGCTTTGCAGCCAAAGCCATGGGTCATGGGAAGGCAGTGCTTCGTCCCCCTCCCGGCAGGCCCGGGCAGCCCCTTTGTCATCCCGACTGCTGTTCTAGCCTCGGCCCCCATGGCTTGTGGTGCTGCAGGATGGGCGGCCGGGGAGTGCTAGGCTCACCTGCCTCAGTTTACACCCCAGGGAAATGGGAAGGCCAATTCCTGGACTTGCTCTGCCTCCCAGGGTGTGGCAGGACCCAAGAAGGTTTCTGGGTGACAATGGGAGTTTGAAGGGCCCAGCTTGGGCTCCTGCCATGGGCCGAACTTGATGCCAGCTGTTTCAGAGGCCAAAGAAACTGGTGTCTGGCATTTGGGGTGGTGCCCTCCAGTGCTCGTGCAGAGTAAATTGGAGCCCACTTTCATTTGAATTTGCACTGCAGCTAACCTGTGTCAGCTCTCTAGAAATCAAAGTACCCAGCATCACGGCATTAAGGGACTACATGAGCATTCCACGTGGCTGAGTGGAGCTGCCTGTGGATGTACACAGACCTGTCTGTAGCACTTGTTTTCCCTCTTATTTCTGCATTACACACAAACACACAATTACAGAGTTCATGTGTGTGTGAGATAACAATGCTGCTGTGGTGTTGCTGGGTCCCCGGCTAGAAGCTGGACCAGATTGATGCTCAGCGGGCTTTGGAAAGAGGAAAGCAACCCCTTCTAGGGGAGATGCCGGGGGCTCTGAGGAGGGGGCTTCACCAGGGCCTCTCCAGACTGCAGCTCAGTGAGAAATGAAGGGGCTTCCTGTAGGTCGTAATGCGGCTGTCTTAAGGCACCGACAAAGATTAAACTCGAGGACGGTTGCATTTGAGGTCAGGTGTGGCACCCCCTCCAGTGATTCCGGGGAGCATTCCACGCCCAGCTGCCCCAGCCCACCTTCCCTTGCTAGCTTCTCTTCTTCGGGGGCAAGGGCCCTTGGCTTGAAGGGGCTCCCAGGGAAATGGGTAAATGGACGTTGTGAATAGGGAAGGGCATCTCTGGTCTCCAGCCGATGGCACCTGAGCCTGACTGTCCCCTCTGCAGGTGTGATGGCTGTGAAGCTGTCCTGCTAGGCATTGAGCAGCAGGTGCTGAGAGCCAACCAGTACAAAGAGAACTTCAGCCGGACTCAGCAGCAGGTGGAGGCCGAGGTAGGTGTGCCCTGGGGGGCTGGGGCTCCCAATTACAGACAGCTGTGCTGGTCAGAGTGAAACACGTTTGGGGCCTCTGAGGACATGGGGTTCTGCCAGGCCCCATCAAGAAGTTTGTGCAATCCATCACCAGGAACTGCAGTGATTTGGACTCATCTGGGGAAAGGCCAAGATAAGTAAGAAAGGTTCAAGGTGATAGATCAATGCCATTCAGGTGACCTTCAGGAAGAGCTTGCACAGGACACTGCCTGGAGTGTGGCTGCAGCAGCAGGTTGGTGTCCTCAGCAAGGCCTTGAGTGGAATTGGCACGAGGGAGTGTGCAAGGCCCAGAGTTTGTAGGGGAGGCAGGGAGGCATTCCAGGGACTAGTGGGCAGCCACCTAGAGTCAGCCAGGGTTTGAGGCACCAGGGAGCAGAACCCAGGATCCTGAGCCAGGCCTTTGGCCTTGAGACAAGACCTTTTCAGAGGTCATCACCTCACTGTGGAGGGGGACACCAGGGACTGTGGGCAGGGGGTCAGAGAAAAGGGAAAGTGAATTCTGCAAAGGGATGTTGGGGAAGGAGCTGCCTTGTTCTTGATCCACATGTGCTCAGAGGATAACAGCCAGAGATCTGGTTAGCACCTTGTTTGTGATGTGGACGCCCCAAGCATCCCCTCCACTTCCTGAGCTTATTTACAGTTGCTATAATTTGTTTTACACCTTTTTTTTTTTTATACCACCTAATGTACAGGAAAACTTTGTCCCAGCCAGAATCTGTTGTCACAAATGCTGAGTGAGCCAAGGTTTCTGGAGAGTGGCCTGTTCTTCCCCTGACTCTGAAACCACTTCTGTCGTGGCTCCCAGGTTTTCCTCTTTCCTAGACGTTATCCCCTCATGATCCTGCCCTTTGCACCCTGAGGTGGGGGGAGGATTCAGAAGCCCAAGGACCCCAACCAGGTTTTCCTGGTGAGACTCCCCTCCCTGGCCACGTACATGAATACTCCAAGTTAAGTGGATTTGCTTATTATTTCATTCATTGCTTTGTGGTGTCTAGGAGGGAAGATCATTTCTTGGGCTGAGCCAGATTGGAGCTCTGTGGCAGGCAGGGAGTGGTGCAGGAAAGCCTAAGACCTACCCCTGACCTCAAGGGGAATGCAGTCTATGTAACACGTATTTGGGGTGTCAGGTGATAGAGAATGCTGTGGCAGTGAGCCATGAGGAGGGGGAGAGTGTGCCAGGCAGGTTTGGGGGGGAGACAGGTGTGTCAGGAATGCCCACAGTGTGTCCAGTGGACAGTGAGTCAGCCTGGAGTGGAGGCTTCTGAATCCTCCCCCCACCTCAGGGTGCAAAGGGCAGGATCATGAGGGGATAACGTCTAGGAAAGAGGAAAACCTGGGAGCCATGACAGAAGTGGTTTCAGAGTCAGGGGAAGAACAGGCCACTCTCCAGAAACATTGGCTCACTCAGCATTTGTGACAACAGATTCTGGCTGGGACAAAGTTTTTCTGCACATTAGGTGGTATTAAAAAAAAAAAAAGTGTAAAACAAATTATAGCAACTGTAAATAAGCTCAGGAAGCGGAGGGGACGCTTGGGGCGTCCACATCACAAACAAGGTGCTAACCAGAACTGGCGGTTATCCTCTGAGCAAATGTGGATCAAGGACAAGGCAGGATTTGAACTCAGTCTCCTCTCTCCACCCATGTGTTCACAGCCCTCCCCATTCCCTCTTCTGAGGTCTAGCCCCCTTTCTCAGATGCTAGCTCTTGAAATCATTCAAGCCCAGCCTCATTTCTCCAAGTCCTTTCCAAGCTAAACATCCTGTGTGAGGATGCTGGAGGATGGGGCCTTGGCATATAGAATATTTGGAAAGATTCTGTGTTTTCTCAGATCGCTTCCACTGACACAAAACACTTCCATTTCTCAGCTGTCTGCAACAATTGGGCTGAACCTAGCAAAGAGGAGATTTTAGATGGATCGTTGACCAGACTAGGACTTTTGCAGTGCATTTTTTGACCCAAGTACAGGATGAAGGAGGCTTTGTGGCTGGATTGGGGTTAAATGAACTACATCTGCACTGTGAGTGAAGAGCCCAACAGCCCCCCTGCCTCAGGGGGTGGTGTCAGTGGATGCCCTGCCCCACTGTAGCCCCTTCATCCAGGGTGGGGGGACTCAGCTCTGGGAATCGCTGGATGTCTGTCCAGGATGGAGAGAAGATTGGAAACTGTTTAGGAGCCTTGATAATTGTTGTAAAGTCCAGCAAAGGTCATCACACTTGTTGGCAGGACCAGGAACAGGGTGGAACACTGCCAAGACACAGATTTAGGGTCCATGCAATAAGATTTGAGGGGGCTCTGAGAGGCAGCACCTGCCCTGGAGCCATTAAAGGAGCTCTAGAGGGGGTCTCAGTTGGGGCAGGCTGTATTAGATGATCTCTGAACCCGGCCCAGCTCTGACATTCTGTGATTCTTTGACCAGCAAAGCTGCTTGTGCCTAACAAAGTGACAGACTCCCTGAAGAACGACCTTGTGTGAAAGGACTGGGGAGTGTTGTTCATGAGGGGAGCCATGCCTGGCTGGTTTGCTTAGATCTTTTTGGATCAATAGCAGTGGAAATAAAAGGGATGTGGTAACTTTTGACAAGACCGCACTTTGGAGGCTGTCAGCTAGGGATCTCGAGGAGACCAGTTCCACTATTGTTGTGGCTGGTGAGTCACAAAGGGCAGGGATAAAGGGCATGTTCTTAGATGGGGGATCCGGGTAAGGACTGGGCATTTAGCATCTCTGAGAGGATTTGGAAGAAGGAGCTTCCCAGAAGTGCGGCACCAGGCCAGTGGGCAAGGACCGTAAGAAGTAGAGTTCATGTGAGTGAACAGAAAAGGGGCTGGCAAACTTGTAAAGGGTCAGCTGATGGCAAACTGCATCTGCCGTCAGTCCTTCCAAATGAGTCATCCCAACAAAAGGCCCTGAGCTCTTGGTTCTGACCCAGGACTTGGGTTCTGGGTATGCTTGTAGCCCGTTTCCTGACAAAGGCCCATTGTGCTGTTGCACATCAAAGGTCAGTCAAAATTTACCAGATTCCTCCTGGGTGCAAGGCCCTGTTGGACATCATTAGGAAGTATTGAGAACGCGCAGCCTAGGAGCCTCCTCTGGCTTATCTACAATTTGATCGAGTTGCTCAGGGCTTGGAAAAGAGCAGCTCAGAGACGGCAACCTCGTCCTGAGAGGGTCTGGATGCGGGATCAGCGTTAGGATTCCTCCGACTGAAATGGAGCCTCCTCGGGTAGAGTGGCTATGGACGGCCCACATAAGGGGGATGAAGACCCCGTGTGGCTGTCACAGGGCTGTTCTCCTGGGTTTGCTTTAAGGCCCGGAGATCCATCAGATGCTGTTTGAGATTGTTGGAGGCATCTCTGGAGCATCCATGGTATCCCGGGGCCACACTCATGTAGCAATGGCATTCCCTGCACTGTCAGCTGGCCTTGGCTCCATTATGATCTCCAATCTAGACTCCACTCATGCCCTTATTTCATTTCTCTCACTTGTTACTCAATCTGTCTCTGTTTCCCAGTGTCCTTCTCCCCTGGTTCCCCAGGCAGGGTTCTTTTTTCTTCTTCTTTTTTTGTTTGTTGTTGTTTTTGGCAGGACAGGTTAAGTGACTTGCCCAGGGTCACACAGCTAGTAAGTGTCAAGTGTCTGAGACGGGATTTGAATTCAGGTCCTCCAGGGCCGGTGCTTTATCCACTACACCACCTACCTGCCCCCCCCCCTTTTTAACTTTAAAAAAATTTATTTTATCATATCTTAATGTTTCATGGAGTCATTAGCTTCCACTTACTCAAGTTTATTTTTTTCATTAGTTACCATTTTTTTCAATTTTAATAGTATTTTTTCCAGTTACATGTAAAGATAGTTTTCAGCATTTGTTTTTATAATATTTTAAGTTCCAATTTTTTTTCCCTTCCCTCTCCCCTCCCCAAGACAGAAAGCAATCTGATATAGGTTATCTATGTACAATCACATTAAACCTATTTCTGCATTAGTCATGTTGTGAAAGAAGAATCAAAAAAGGGAAAAACCTCAAAAAAGAAAAAAAGACCAAAAAAATAGCAATAGTATGGTTCAATCTGCATTCAGAATCCACAGTTCTTTTTTCTGGATGTGGAGAGTATTTTCTATCATGAGTCCTTTGGAATTGTCTTGGATCATTGCACTGCTGAGAAGAGCAAAGTCTATCACAGTTGATCGTCACATAGCGTGGCTTTTACTGTGTACAGTGTTCTCCTGGTTCTGCTCACTTCACTCAGCATCTGTCCACTTAAGTCTTTGCAGGTGTTTCTGAAATCTGCCTGCTCATCATTCTTACAGCACAGTAGGATTCCATTACATTCATATACCACAACTTGTTCAGCCGTTCCCCAATTGATGGGCATCTCCTTGATTTCCAGTTCTTTGCCACTAAAAAGAGAGCTGCTATAAATATTTTTGTATGTTTGGTGGGTCCTTTCCCTTTTTTATGATCTCTTTGGGATACAGACCTAGTAGTGTTATTAGTGGGTCAGAGGGTATGCATAGTCCCATAGCCCTTTGGGCATAGTTCCAAATTGCTCTCCAGAATGGTTGGGTCATATTACAACTCCACCAATAATGCATTAGTGTTCCAATTTTTCCACAGCTTCTCTAACATTTATTATTTTCCTTTTTTGTCATATTAGCCAATCTGATAGGTATGAGGTGGTACCTCAGAGGTGTTTTAATTTGCATTTCTCTAATTAATAATTATTAAGAACATTTTTCCACATGGCTATAGATAGCTTTAATTTCTTCATCTGAAAACTGCCTATTTGTATCCTTTGACCATTTATCAATTGGGGAATGACTTATATTCTCATAAATTTGATTTAGTTCTGTATATATTTTAGAAATGAGGCCTTTAACAGAAACACTGGTTGTAAACATTGTTTCCCAGCTTTTTGCTTTCCTTCTAATCTTGGTTGCATTGCTTCCATTTGTACAAAACCTTTTTAATTTAATATAATCAAAATGATGTATTTTGCATTTCATACTATTCTCTATCTCTTGTTTGGTCATAAATTCTTCTCCTCATAGATCTGAGAGGTAAACTATTCCTTGTTTCCTAATTTGTCTGTGGTATCACCCTTTATCTAAATCATGTACCCATTTTAGCTTTATTTTGATGTATGGTGTAAGATGTTGGTCCATGCCTAGTTTCTGTCATACTATCTTCCAGTTTTCCCAAGTAGGGGTCTAAAGCTGGCTGGGGGTGGAGGCCACACAGGGTGCCAGTGAGACCAGACTCCTGTAGAACACTGGTGATAAGGACAGGCGGCGGTCACCAGATGCTCAGCGGTCATTTCTCGTGTCTCCCCCAGGTCACAAACATCAAGAAGACCCTCAAAGCCACAGCATCGTCATCTGCCCAGGAGATTGAGCAACAGCTGGCAGAGCGGGAATGTCCCCCTCATGCTGAGCAGCGGCAGCCCACCAAGAAGATGTCCAAAGTGAAAGGTCTGGTCTCCAGCCGCCACTAGGGCTGGCTGGGGCAGCCGGCACTCACTGAGCAGGGGAGGGGGAATAGCAGGGGCCATATTCCTCCCCTCCTGCTCTCAGTGGCTTCCGGAGCTGCCCACCAGGCAATCCCAGGTCTCCATCCTTTCATCGCCTTCCCCCTGCCTGGTACGGTTCTAGCTACCCCAAGCTTTCCCTTGCCCTTGTCCCCTTCAGACTCAGGGGCTCCAGGGATGCCATCTAATAGTGTCAGACACTGCCCTGCTTCCCCTCACACTCCTCTCCCTCTCTCCCTAAGGACTTTCTCCCTCCTAGCCTCTCTCTGCACTATTCAGTGGTGATCATAGGTCAGAGGAAACTTTGGCCCACACGTGTTCCTCCTCCAGAGATAATGACCTGTAGGAGGCCCTTCTCTGGGTGATGCCCTGGGTCCCTCCTTCCCACACCAAATGCCCCCTAGACACGTCCCTCCACAGTCTAGCCAGGTGTCAGCAATCCAGGAGTCTTCTCCCTGCCTCGTCACTAGTTGGCAGCTCTGATTCAAGCAACAGAGGGATGTGTTCTGGGCTGTGTTTACTAAACCCCCCGGGTTTCTTGCCTCCTAAGCCTAGTCCATGTTTCTCACCTGTTGGAAAGCACTGGCTCAGCTGCTGCCCGGGGAGGTGACTAGGCCCCAGCAGAACGGTGCTCTGTGTCTTTGTTCAGTGTGGTGCTGGCTGGCAGAAGCTGCCTCTCCGGTGACATCCCCGCTTCTGGCAGCCTGCTGCCTCTAACTTCTCAGACCTCCTTTGTCTGGCAGGGCCGTCTGCAGATGCCTCCCCTCCGAGAGCCTCGAATGCCAAGGGACTCCATCCTTGGTGGGAGAGTTTGCTGCTGTGCCCCAGCCCTCTTACTTCTCCTCACTTAGCAGTGGCCCAAAGCCCTTTGATGGTGGCATTCTGGCAAAGGAAATGGACTTGACTAGCATTTCTGAACTTGAACTGTTTCAGGTTGTATTTTAATTTTTTTGTACAGGTTTTGACTCTAAGACATTTCAACATTTTGTTTTCCTCTTTTTTCCTTTGTTGACATTTGTTACAGAGCAACAGCAGGTGATTCACACCTAGTTGGAGGGTTTTGTTTTTTCAAAAGTGGGAGGTGGGGATTCTGGCCTGATGCTGAAACAACAGCTCAAATGGAGGAAAAAAAGCACACTTTAGAAAAAAATAAAAACGCCAATTTAATGTACTCAAGTGTGGAGCAGGTTGGGTTCCACTACTGCTGCTTTGGGATGTGGAAGTCACGTGGTTCAGTGAAATTCATCAGTGGAGAGTGCCCAGCAACTGTCTACCATTGATTAGTGAGAGGCAGGAGGGGCACAGCAGTGTGCAGGGTTGTGTGCTCATAGCTCAGTGAGAAAATGTGCATTCAGTGTGTGGTCTCTGTTCCACTATAACTCCAAACCCTGAATGTTCTTCTGCTGGTTTGCTAGACCAGACTTCTTAGACTAGTTAGACAAGCTCTCACATTCAGAATTTCCCTCTGGTCCTTGTCTTTTCAAGTTAGGATGTGATCTTCGGCCCATAGAAAGGCACATTCCGAACGTTGTGGCAAATAGGAAATTCACCTCTGAATTTCCCAGTATTCACTGACTGCTTCTTTTTGGATTTATAAACTTGCTTGGGAACTAAGGAGTGGCGGGCCCATTCCCTACATGGTTTTGCTGTTCTTGTTCCAGGAGACTCAAGTGAGTTCAGTGCCCGCCCCCCATAGTGACTCCTTAGTCCCTTCCTAAATTTCATCCAGCCGCCCTGCTGAGGGCTGTCTACAACATGTGACTGACCGGCTATATCCAATTTCATGTCTCTCCATAAATAAGTACTTTCATTAGCATGGCATAGCAAAATAAGCAGAAGTATAGGTGTTTTTAGGGCTAATACATTAATTTCGGGAGAGAAGTTTGGGGCCCTTAGGCACCCCACAAGAAGGAGGAATGTTCCAAAGCAGACATTTTAGAGGTTCCCCATCCAGAGGTCAAGGGCTGGCTTGAGGTATCCATTGGTAGCATGACTGATAGTCTGTGAAAGCTCAGTTCAGGTGCCAGGTGGTATTTTCTAATCCGTGGATGCCGGTAGCACCGCAGACAATATACATGTCCAGCTTACTTGTAACCGGTGAAACTTTCTAATGAAACACAAGTTGGACCAAATCAGAGGTGTCAGATACGTGGACTCTGAGTGCAGCCAGAACCATATTAAAATGCAATTGAAAAGTATTTAACAAAGTAAAAAGACACTGAAACATGACATTTTAAAACGAAGTCAATATGTAGCTCTCGGGGATCCTTATGTATGGATTAGTGGTCCCTGTTTCTGTTTGACACCACTGGGCTGGCCCTCTCCACTCTAGCTTTAATGTGCTATGGTCTTGTCATAAAGATGAAAGAACTATAGATGCTAAGCACATGGTTTAGAAGAATGTATGGGTAAGCTTGGTGCCTGGCACAAAATAGGTGCATAGTAAATGTTTATTGATTGACTGGCTTAGGACAGTCTGGAAAATATCAGTAAAACAATGGACATATTGAAACAGGAAGAAGAAATTCCAAAAATCTGTAATCGAGTAAAGTCAAAAGACAAAATAGGAAGAATATGGGAGAAATCGGCAATGAAAAATAATTGACCTGGCCTCGGGGCTGGGGGGTAGGAATCACCATAAGGAAACTTCAAATACTCTTGCTTTAAGAAAGTTTAAAGGAAAATTACTTAGAAGTTTTGGAGCCAAAGAACAAAGTACACATGAATTCAGAGGGTGCAGAATACTAAGTTTGTCACCAAGAAATGAAATTGCCAACCCCCAGAGATCGTAGGTGAAAGAAAGAATATTGTAAGTGGTTGGGAGGATTAAGACTTGGGGAATTCTCATCAGAATCATGAAGAATTACTTATCAACAACATGAAAAGAAGGGAAATGTTGGAATGTGATATGCCAAAAAGTAAAGGAACATAACTTGCACTCAATTACATCCTGCAAAGTTGATTGTGATAGTATATTGGGAGGGGCAGCTAGGTGGCACAGTGGATAGAGCACCGGCCCTGGAGTCAGGAGGACCTGAGTTCAAATCCGGCCTCAGACACTTAACACTTACTAGCTATGTGACCCTGGGCAAGTCACTTAACCCCAATTGCCTCACTTAAAAAAAAAAATTATATGATAGTATATGGGGGGGGTGTAATGGATTTTTAAACAGAACTGAGGTCTTCTAAGCATTCTTTTTTTTTCTTTTTTTTTTTTTTTTGGTGAGGCAATTGGGGTTAAGTGACTTGCCTAAGGTCACACAGCTAGTAAGTGTGAAGTGTCTGAGGTCAGATTTGAACTCGGGTCCTCCTGACTTCAGGGCCGGTGCTCTACCCACTGCGCCACCTAGCTGCCCCCTAAGCATTCTTTATGATAGAACTAGAGTAGGACAGAGGTACAGATGAGTGGTCAAAAGAAAATTGAGGTAAATTTGAGTAACTCAAAGGCTTAGGTGCTTGCAGTACTGACAGGCACTTGCAGTACAAAATCTAGTACTTAAATTGTGAAGAGAAGACTTCAGACTTCCCCTTTGTTTAAAGGTCATAGAAGCAAAGCTATGAGCCAGAATGTCTTTAAAAATAGCCTAGAATGGGGGGAATTGGAAAGATGAACTTGGTATTTCTTATAACAAGGGTCCAATGGGGGGGGGGGAGGGAAATGGAGAAATTCGAACCTCACCCTTATCTGAACCAGACAAGGGGGGGAGGGGTGGAAAGGATTCTAATGCTAGAAGCATAGTAAGAAGCAGAGGAGAAGGTTGGGATAAAGGGAAAGAGGGTAGGTATTTCAACCAAAATGTGGTAGAGAATCATGTCAAGTTCAACTAAAAGTGGTGACAAGTCAGTTTTGGTTGTTTTAAAGGGGAGACCCAGTAATTTATGTCTGAGTTGAGAAGAGAGAAGATTAGGACTAACTTTCAAAAGATACAAATGGATATATGATCTAAGTATAAAAATGGGAAGAATCCAAGGTTATATTCACAGCTATGGATAGGGTAAAAATTCATAACCAGGCTGGAAGGAAGAAATTTTTTGTGTGTTTTTGTTTTTTTGGTGAGGCAATTGGGGTTAAGTGACTTGCCCAGGGTCACACAGCTAGTGTCAAGCGTCTGAGGCTGGATTTGAACTCAGGTACTCCTGAATCCAGGGCCAGTGCTCTATCCACTGCACCACCTAGCTGCCCCTAGGAAGACATTTTTTAAAAAAGAAAATTTCGATTATATAAAACTAAAAGTTTTGCACAAATCAGTGCAGCTAGAATGAGGAGGGGGAAAGTCTCCCCATTAAATGACTTAAAGGTGTGACAATCCAAACTCTGTAGGGATTTGGTTTTTTTTTTTTTTAAATAAGAGCCATTCCACAAAGTATGGCTGATCAAAGGATGTAAACAGTATTTTAAAATACAAACCAGTATCCAAATGACAAAATGTATGAAATAATCAGAGAAATGTAAAATGAGAATAAGTTATTACTTTATACCCACCAAACTACTTAAAATCTTAAAAGATGGAAAGACGGGGCAGCTAGGTGGTGCAGTGGATAGAGCACCGGCCCTGGAGTCAGAAGGACCTAAGTTCAAATCTGGCCTCAGATACTTAACACTTACTAGCTGTGTGACCCTGGGCAAGTCACTTAACCCCAATTGCCTCACCAAAAAAACAAACAAACAAAAAGATGGAAAGACTTAATAATGGAGGGGCTAACATACGTTGATTTTCTGTGTTCATTCTGGAACACAAATTGGAATTATGCCAAAAAAAATTAATGACTATATTCTGACCCAAACATTGTACTGCTAGAATCATATCCAACGGAAATTGATAGAAAAGATCTATATAGCTACAAAAATGTTCATAGCAACATTATTTGTGATAAGCTGGAAACAAAAGATTTGCCTAACAATTATAGAATAGCTGAATAGATTATGGTATGTTAATGTTATGGAATATAACTGTTCTATGAGAAATAAGAAAACTGCTGAGAAGTCTGAAGCAATGCCTAATGAAGAAAGCAGAGCCAAGGAATGGCTGACTGTGCTTCAGTATATAAATATAATAGAATGTTTTTGTAAGAAATGAGGAATATGAGAAATTCAGAGAAACATGGGAAGATTGACATGAACCAAGACAGAGCAAATTAAATAGTACTAGGTGAACAATGTGTGTGATTATTATGATAAGTGAAAAGCATTAAAAGTCATGGTCCTAAAGAATGAACAATTAGGAGCATCGAAGTGGCACAGTGGTTAAAGCACCGGCCCTGGATTCAGGAGGACCTGAGTTCAAATTTGGCCTCAGACACTTGACACTTGCTAGCTGTGTGACCCTGGGCAAGTCACTTAACCCTCATTGCCCCGCAAAAATAAAAAAGAACAATGAAACATCACACTCATAACGGAAACCAGGGGCATGGAATGGTGCATACAACGATAGACATGGTCTCTGCTGTTTTTTGTTTTCCTTTGTTCACTCTACAAACATTTAATGAGCATTTATTAAGTATTATTGTGTGCCAAGTGTTGTGGTAGTCATTGTAGGGTGCAGAGGAAAACAAAAACGGAACCTGCCTTCAGGGAGTCTACACTCCAGTATAACATGTGAACAGTTAAGTTGATGCCCCCCCCCACAATTTTTTTTCCCATGTACTAGTGTCTTTATATAGTAGAGGGAAATAAAATACCAGTGATAAAACAATTGCTACCAATGCAGGTCAGCCTAAGCTTCTAGTTTTTTGGAGTTACCATGGATACAGAAAAGTTAAGTGACTTGTGCAGGGTCACACAGCCAATATGTCAGAAGTGAGACTTTTACCCTGGTTCTGCTGACTACTTACCATGCCACACTGTCACAGTAGATAACATCATGGACTTAGAATTAGGAAGACTAATGTTCAGGTGTTCAAATCTGGCCTCAGACAGTAGCTGTATGATCCTGGGCAAGTCACTTCACCCTGTTTGCCTCAGTTTCCTCATCTGTAAAATGAGCTGGAGAAGGAAGAGGCAAACCACTCTAGAATCTTTGCCAAGAAAACCCCAAATGGGGTCATGGAAAGTCGGACACGACTGAAACTGGAACAACTAACTGCAGCCCAAAAGGTGAAGTGATTAGCCCAATGTCACAGAGGCCTTAGGGGCAGAACTGGGATGCAAATTCTGGTCCTATGTCTCTGAATCCAGTGTTCCCCGTGCTGACCAGGGTTATCTCCCAATAGCTCATATGCCGGATGACAATACAAGGATCCAGAGACCAAGTCACTCTCTGAAAGGATGCAACAACAACACAAGACTAAGAACAAAGTTTGGTTTTTGGGCAGGGTCTGGGGTGGGGTAAACTGAAGATTCCAACACTGAACGGAACGGAGCATTTCCAAAAGTGGAAGTAAAGAGGTGGCCTGTTCTGCTGGGTGATAGCAAGACCACATTGGGGATGGAATACACACTGCATTTGGGGAACAATGTGAAATCAAATTTGGAAGTGACCTTGGGGGCCTCTGATCCAGTCAGGCCTAAAGGAGAATTCATCCCTACCTATGAGCTGGGCACCAGAGATGAGAAGGACAGACAACTTCCAAGATACCTTCTAGGTGGTTGTGCTGTGATGCTCTGCTCCTAGACAACACGTCTGGGCGTGGTGACGTCCATGCCAAAACATCACATGAAAATAGCTGGGGATAGAGCCAGTTTGGGGAGAACCAGGGGCCCTGCCAGCTCTGTGAAACACGGCATCCAGGATGTCTGGCTCCAAGGAAACGTTGGGGGAGCTCCTGTCCCCAGGAGGCCAATGAGATCGGGAGTTTGGGAGGTGTGATGAGGAACAAGATGTGCTGGGACCTTGTAATGCAATTGATCATCAGGCTGGGCTTTGTTTTATGCCCCTCTTGGTGGAATAGTTTCACGTTTTGGGCTCTGAGCATATAATCAATCATCTTCATTGTCACAACTGGCATTTCAATGGCTCTTGAAGGTTTGCAAAGCCCTTTACGGATGCTATTAAAGCCTCACAACCGCCCAAGTGGTGGACTAACAAACATTGGTGCCATTCTCTAGATGACTGCAAAAGGGCCTTTGAATGCAACCTCCCATTTTACAGATGAGGAAACTGATAGCAGGCTCATAGTCCATACCTGGAAGGGATTTCGTTCCATCCCTCTCGTTTTATAGAAGAGGACCCCATCACAGAGCAATGAAGTGACTTGCTAGCCATTATGAGGACGTAGATTTAGAACTAACGGGACCTCAGAGGTCATTGGGTCCAGTCCCATTTTTAACATTTCAAACTTTTTTCTTTCTTATTCTGGACTTGACAAGCCCCAACGTTTCCTCGTGCAAAGAAGAATTGTAAAAAGAGGTTTGCATATAACATCGTGCATCCCTATTATGTCCAGCCTGGCTTTAAACAAGTGTATTACTTTTCACTTGGTAGTTGCAAAACGAAGAGTGGTATGTTGGCTATTATGGTGGTTGTTATTGTCTCTGTGTCTCTTCTGGGTGTTTCCAAAAATGTCATTGCTGTTCTTTCTTTTCTTTTTCTTGGGGGGGGGATCACTATTAATGCCCCCCTCCCATTTCCCATCAGAACTCTCCCCCAACCCCAAGTTCTCCCCCATAACAAATAAACACAGTCAAGCCAAACAAATCCCAACATTGGCTATATCTGAGAGTGGGTGTGTCATTCCACCCCCCCACCCCACCCCCCCCCAGTCATCACTCCTCAGGCCCAAGGCAGACACGAATTTTCCCATAAGCCTTTTGGAGTCATGGCTGGTCACTGCACAGCTCATGCTTTCTCAGCCTTTCAGAGTTTTCCCTTTACATCATTATGGTCATTGTGTAAATTGTTCTCCTGGTTCTCATTTCACTCTCTATCTGTTCCTACTAGTCTTTTTAAGTGTCTTTAAGCGGGTCATTTCTTATGATACAATGGAAGTTCTCTCACCTGGAATCGAACCTGGGCCATGATGGTAAGCAAATCCTGACCACTAGGGAACACACGAGATATACATCACGGTGACTGGAGACAGCCCTGGTTTAAGGCAATTGGAGTTAAGTGACTTGCCCAGGGTCACACAGTATCTGAGGTGAGATTTGAACTCAAGTCCTCTTGACTCCAGGGCCACATTCAGACTCTCTTCTTTGTCATCCTTATCGTATCTCTGTCCTCAAGGAGCTTACATTCTACTTGAGGTTGGTGGGAATGGATAAAACCAGGGCACAGATTAGTAGAAGACAATGTCAGGGGTGACAAGGGGTTTGTGTGTAGGGGGAGAGCAAAGGAGAAACCTCAATAAAGTGCTCTAGATGATTTTTTTTTGGTAGGGCAATGAGGGTTAAGTGACTTGCCCAGGCACATAGTAGGCCCTTAATAAATAGACTCATTGATTCATTGATTGATTGGTGCTTTTAGTCTCTTGGATAGTCTCCTCCTACCTATGCACCTGCCTTTCCATACCTTCATAATAGTCTTCCTGAATTGGACCAGAAACCTCTTCCCCTTAATAATGTGATTTGGGAGAGACCATCCCCTTGATGTTACGTATGGAAGGCTTAGCTTATTGCAGTCCTCAAACTGTTAGTCTATTAGCTAAGACATTTGTGGATTTTGTTTTTTCTTTTTTGTTTGTTTTTTCTTTTTAAAAATAAGGTTCACAAGTGCAGGATGTGACGACGTAGCAATTATTCTACTCTCCCGAGATAAAGAATTTACAGTCCCTGCAGGGTATGTCATCCACACGTGTAGGGACATATTCTGTGCTTCATCTATACAGTGATTCATCACTGCAGTTACCTCTGTTCTTCCAGATATGGAGGGGGCGGCAGGGCGGGGAGAGAGACAGAGAAAGAGACAGACACAGAGAGAGAGAGAGAGATGCAGTTGCATGTGTACAACATTATGCACCCCTTCCCCATTGACCCCAACGTGCCACATTGGGTCACACAGCGAAGCAACAGCTATAGTGTGCTGTTCTTCAGGACACCCGGTGGTGCTGAAAGCTCACAGCCCACTCCTTCCCTGCACACCACCCTTGTAACTGCTCACCTTTCCTGAATGCTCCAGGTTCAGAAAAACTTCTTTCCACAAGATGCTGATCCTCTGCCCTTTCAAGTCACACAATTTTCCAAATGGACTATTTTTTTATAAAGTTGATTTCTCTTGCATGTAGCTTTCTGGTCATATTTCTCAATAAAAGTCTCTTAAGCCTGTAATTAAATTAGAGCACGTGGGTCTCTTCTGTTCTAGCATGTGGTCGGTACAGAATCCCTGCCGTACAGAGCTCCCGTGTATTAGTTTCATTTTTAAATCTGTCAGTTATGTAGACAATTTCTCTTGTGGAATTGTCATCAACAGACTCTCGTGTAACAAATGTCTCCCAACATCGGTTTCAACAACAAATGGAGAAACTGAGGCGGGAGAGGTTCAGTGACTTAGATCTTAGGATCACAGATTTAGAGGTACAAGGTGCCAGCTTCAACCCCCTGATTTTACAGATGGGGAGACTGATGATTGGAGAGGGAAAATAACTTGTGTTCAAGGTCAGTGTCGGTGAGATTCAAATGCAGGCCCCGTGACTCTTCATTTGTCACTCACCTCATTGCCCCATATTGATTCCAAGAGGCTTGATTAGAAACATATTATCCTTGAAAGAAGTCAGAGGACCCCATTCTGCTCACTGCCTTTATTTCTGGGTCTGTCTCAGAAAATCTCTGTGAGGAGCTGATAAGGGGACACCTGAGGGATGAGATGACCCCTAGAAGAAGTGATCAGAGGCCAGGCCAGGTGGGCCGGACCTCACGGTGCACACCAATCTAGGGCAGGGTCATGGTCTGGAGTGCACCTCCTGCTTGCTTCCTGGGGAACACTTGGGCCGGCTCTGCCCATGGAGCCCCATTGTTAAGTCCCTCCTTGTCTCTTAGCTCTGGGGGGTTGTATAGCATCATGACATGAGAGAGAAGGGGCGTTCGTGCGTATGAGATGCATTCACTAGCTTCTGCTTGTCTCGGGTTCCCCATCTGCAAAGTTGGGATAATAACAGCACCTACCTCCTGGTCGCTGTGAGGATTAAGTGAGATAATGTTTATAGTTGTTTTGTTCAGTCACGTCTGATTCTTTTTTTTTTTTTTTTAGTGAGGCAATTGGGGTTAAGTGACTTGCCCAGGGTCACACAGCTAGTAAGTATTAAGTGTCTGAGGCTGGATTTGAACTCACGTCTGATTCTTTGCAACCCCTTTGAGGATCTTCTTGGCACAGACACCGGAGTGGTTTGGCCATTTCCTTCTCTGGCCCATTTTACAGATGAGGGAACTGAGGCTGCTGGACCTAGGGACCCATGCTGTGACTTTATGGAGATGCCCACCATCAGTGGTGATTTTGGCATGTCTCGGGTGAGGTGGGAGCCCAGTGCCATCCCAAGCCCCAGGGGAGCTCTCCCCCTCCCTCCCCCAAGCCCAGGTGAATCTGCCAGAATTCCCAGCTATTTCTCTCCCTGGCTCCATTATTTACTACCTATCTGACTTTTAGCAATTCACAACAGAAGCCTCAGTTTCCTCCTCTGTAGAATGATGATGATGAAATACCTGCCTTTTTGATGCCACAGGGAAGTTGTGTACAAGCAAGGAAAGGTAAAACTTTTTGGAAAACAGTAGAACACCATGCCAATCGATGTGGCATATTCTATCAGTGCCACCAACCAAGTGATAGCTCTGAGTTAGGGTACCTAGCCCAACCAATTAAACTTTTGGAAAGACTCAGAAAACAGAGACAAAGTACACATGTCTTTACCAGAATATGCTTTTCCTGTGCGATTAAATTAAACAAGCATTTATTAAGTGACCACTGTATGCAAGGCCCTGGAGATACAAAAGCCAAAACAATATAGTCCCTGTCCTCAAGCAGCTTACACTTCCCTTGGGGGTGGGGAGAGGAGCAGAATGTATATGACAAGTTTACAAATAACAAAATAGAAGGTAGGGTGTGATGGGGATCAAGCCAAGTGTATTAGGACAACTTAAAATAGGAGAAGATGTTTTCTTCTTCGGGGGGAGGGGGCTGCAGTAGCTTCAGGGAAGGGGTTGATGGAGGGGGACACCTGAATCAAACACTGAAAGGAGATAAAGATTCTAACCAATTAGAACTCTTTTCTTATGCTTGAGAGAGAAATCAGGATTTGAATCCAGATCAGCTAACTCCACATTCAATGCTCTCTCTCTCTCTCTCTCTCTCTCTCTCTCTCTCTCTCTCTCTCTCTCTCTCTTTTTTTGCAGGGCAGTGGGGGTTAAATGACTTGCCCAGGGTCACACAGCTAGTAAGTGTCAAGTGTCTGAGGCCGGATTTGAACTCGGGTATTCCTGAATCCAGGGCCGGTGCTTTATCCACTGTGCCACCTAACCGCCCCCTCAATGCTCTTTTGACAGGTTGAAGTTGGTCCCAGTGAGCTAGGTTCAGGGTATGCACCAGGGTCAGGGTGTGCACCTGATTGACTCATGACTTCCTTGGGGAAATCCCAACTCACTGTGGCATAACTGCTCCAGTGTGGGGAGTAGAGTCCACACAGCAAAGTGGCTTTTGTAAAATTCCTGGAGCATAATTGTTACTGCATGTAAGGCCTCCTTGGGGCCCATTCACTCACCTTGCACTGGTACTGGTGGGTTGCATCCCCAGAGGGGTGGCAGCTGTCTTCCAAACATTATCTCATGAGTCCCCCCCCCCCCACCAGGTGCCTCCCTTTAACACTTAGCCACTTGACTTGGTTATTTAGCAAAGGTATTAATTCAAATGTAACTGGAGTCACAAAACATTCCTCCTGCAACACAAGGGACCCACTTCCTCACAAATCCATCCAGAGTCTGGGGGTGGGGAAAGAGAAGCAATGAACTTGAAGTACAATAATAGTGAGGCACATATGTAGGGAATATGTGGTCAAGGCAACTCACAACTCAGAAGGGCAGAACCTCGTGTCTTTTCTTTTCCAGAGGGTCCTCATGATGCTGACAGTGGAACATGGTGTTGGTACAGAAATTTCACAAATGGAAAGATACAAAGCTTGGGAAGTCAGGAGCATTTCCCTTCTGTTAGTAGAGAATGACGGTGAAGCCATCTAGGCTGTTCTTGCTCCATTCTGGCCATTATTTCTAAGGGAGTGTCCAGGTGGGTCCCTGGCATCTGATAGCAGAGCCATGAGCAGTGAGGAATAGGGTTCAGGAGCAGGACTCTAGACCCTTGATCGGGGGTACTTGACTCCTCTGCGGGTACTCCATGATCCAGTGACACTGGCTTCTTTCTTCTTTCTTTCATGACTCTTGTTCCCATGCCTGGAATCCTCTCCCTCCTCTCCTAGCTACCTTCACATCTCAGCTGACATCCCCCCTTCTTCTAGAAGCCTTTCCCAGGACCCCTCATGGCTAATAGGGCTCCTTACCCTAAAGTCCAAGGAGATTGGATTTTTATTTTCACTAACCTCTAACTGGAATTTAGCATTTCTTTCAGTGGCTTAAAAGCAGCCTTAGGAGAAGAGCCTCACAGCTTTCACCAAACTGCCACAGGGATCCTGGCCACCAAAAAGATGAAGAGCCGCTAATCTAGAAGGACCTGAGGAAGACATTGGCAGTAGGAGAGGAAGCAGGACTGCAGCTGCCTAGAGGGAGAATCAGACTCAGATGAGGGTGGGACCAGACATGGAACACTGAGGCTGATTAGGAACATCCTGAGACAAAACCAATGGCAGGCAGTGAGGCTAGAGGAGAGGATGAAGGGGTCCCTCCCCTCTGTGAAGGTTAGAGGGATACAGGGGCAAAGCACCCCATACGGCACACACAATGTTAAGATGTGCAAAGCAGTGAGCTAATGTGCGCTTGGGGCCACTAGGTGGCGCCATAGTGCACAGATAGCCAGGCCTGGAGTCAGGAAAACTCATCATCTTGAACTCAAATTGGACCTCAGATATTCAGTAGCTGTATGACCCTGGGCAAGTCACTTCACCCTGTTTGCTTCAGTTCCTTACCCTCCCTACTCAACAAACTGCAGTGAATCCCTATTGCCTCTAAGATCAAATACTGAATGCTCTGTTTGGTATTCAAAGCCCTGCATTACCTAGATCCCTGCGACCTTTCCAGTCTTCTTGCACCTGGAAGAGAGATTGAGGCTGATATTTTTCCCAGCTAGGCCTCACTCAAACCCAATTCACTCCAAAGTCAAGACATCGCCCCTGTGATGCCATTGGTCCCCTTCGAGAACAAAGGACAGAGAACACCACCCCCATAATCCCCCGGCACATACTCTTCATCCGGTGACACAAGACCCTCCATCTCTGGGTCCCAGGCCTTTTCTCCCGCTGTCCTCCATGTCTGAAATGCCCTCTCTCCTCTGCTCTGACCACTGAGCTTTCTGG
The DNA here is from genome assembly GCF_019393635.1 of Dromiciops gliroides. Taxonomy (NCBI): domain Eukaryota; kingdom Metazoa; phylum Chordata; class Mammalia; order Microbiotheria; family Microbiotheriidae; genus Dromiciops; species Dromiciops gliroides. Next base: position 484,582,604 of record NC_057864.1, on the reverse strand, counting down.
TCTCTTTAAGCCCCTTCTACAGGGAGCCTTCTTCATTCCAGCACCTTCTCTCTGTCCATTATTTCGTATTGATCCTGTATATAGCTTGCCTTGTGTATATTGGCTAGCATCTCACCCATTAGATTGTAAGCTCCCTGAGGGCAAGGCTTGTCTTTTGCCTCTTTTTGTATATCCCCCCCCCCCCCCCCCCGCCTCCCCTGCCCCCACATAGCCCAGTGCCTGGCACTTAATATTGATCTACTGACAGAGGGGACAAGGACCCTAATGTGGGAAGCACAGCCCCCCCTTCCCAGCCTTGGTGCTTGCTTAGCAGCATCTGTGGGCACTGTGGGCATCACTTTCTGGGAAAGGCAGTGCAGCTTGGGGTTAGATGGGGCCTCTGAGGTCCCTTGTACCACCTGTGTCCATCTCTCCTGTGTTGGTACTTCTCACGGCCAGCAGAGGGCAGCAAAGCCACGCTCCTGGGGGTCCCTAACCGGCGCCATGGCAAGAGAATTTTAAGCTGATTCGGGGGTGCTTAACAATAATTTCCAGTATTCTGCTAACTGATTTCCTTTGTAATCCTGTGTATTTTGTGCATTTAAAAATACTGTTTGGAGAAGGGTCTGCAGACTTCAAGGGGCTTCCCAGCCTCAGCTCTAGTCCAGCTCCCTCAGTCTACCAAAGAGGACACTGAGGCCCAGAGAAGCTCAGGGGCCTCCTAACATGTCGTCCAAGGCCGCCTTCTTTTTTTAAAAATAATTTGCTACCTGTATTTCAATATAATTGGCTTCCTTTGCATCCTGTGGATTATATTTTCTGTATTTAAAACCATGATTCTGAGAAGAGTCCCCATAAGCTTCCTGAGACTGCCTGCCTAAGGGTTCCATGACACACAAAAGACTAAAAATCTTCAGATTTTACAGAGGAGGAAACAGGCCTGGAGAGGAGAAATGGTTTGTTGGAGGCAGCTGATGGCACAGAGGACAGAGCACTACCTCAGACATTTATCTACTAGATGTAGGATCTCGAGCAAGTAACTTAAGTCCTGCCTCGGTTTCCTCAAAAGTATAATGAAGATCAAATGAGCTGTTATTTGTAAAGCGTTCAGCACAGAGCCTGGCACATAGGAGGCGCTATGTTGATTGGTTGATTGATTGCTCCACACCTTCCCCAATTAGCCTAAGGTCAAAGTCTTTGTGCTCAGCCACAAACAAACCTATCTCCCTGATGGGTCAGCAGAGAACGAGGAAGTCACTGGAGGTTAAGTTTAATTGGGAAAGGAACATGCAAGACAAGGAAGTGTACCGCCTTCCTCATGGAGGAAAGATGGTGGGAAGAATGATTATATGGGGGTGGGGAGTGATGGATAGAGCTGGGTTGTTCAATTTTCAGTGAACTGTTATATCTCATAATCAGCAAACTACAAATCAAGGCTTGAGTTACTGCTTTGATAATTACCTGTACTTAAGAAAGTGGTGGGTGCACTAGGTGGCACAGTGGATAAAGCACCGACCCTGGATTCAGGAGGACCTGAGTTCAAATCCAACCTCAGACACTTGACACTTACTAGCTGTGTGACCCTGGGCAAGTCACTTAACCCCCATTGCCTCATCAAAACAAAAGTGGTGGGGAAAATGTTTATACAGATGTGTTGTTGGCACATTTCTTCTCTCAGAGCTGGTTATTAAACATTTAATTAGCACACCACTGATTGTGTCATCAGTCACAGTCCCTGTAATGAAGGTTGTTGCTTGTCTTTGTCACAAGGAAAGGTTCAAAGTGGAAGGGATAGAGGGAAATTACTGAAGCAAAGACAAAAAAGTCAGTAATTTTTTTTAAAGGATAAGACTCTTCAAAGAGTTACAATTTACACTCATTGAGCACTGATAGTGTCTTTTTTTCTTTTTTTTGCAGGGCAATGGGGGTTAAGTGACTTGACCAGGGTCACACAGCTAGTGTCAAGTGTCTGAGGCCTGATTTGAACTCAGGTACTCCTGAATCCAGGGCAGGTGCTTTATCCACCTAGCTGCCCCTAACACTGATAGTGTCTTAAAGGCAGTATTGCCTAGTGGCTACAGATATGCTCTGAGTTCAAATCCTGACCTGGACACAAACTGTCTGTGGGATCCTGGGCAATCCCTTTCCCTCTCAGTGCTCCCACTCAGAAGGCTATCAGTTGCAGAGAAGAGGCTGACCTGCACTGGAGGGGGGAGTTTCCCCACCCAACGATTCCCTACATCAATGAAATATCAGGTCTCATCCCTATAATGAAATTCCTCGAAGTGTCCAGAACCATTGCTCAGGTCTCTTTCATGAAGAGGAGTGGACTTCACATTCTCCTCTCAGTTAGTTCAATTTAGTTGACCAAATGTCTATTAGGCACCTCCTAGGTACCAGGGACTGTGCTAGAGGCTGGGGATGGAGAAGAGGATCTGCTCCAAACGCTGCCCTAGACACCCACTCCCTGAGTGATCTTGCCCAGGGGCCCCAACAGCCAGCCCTGCGCCTCATTTTCAACACCTAGAAAATGACGGGCTTGTACTAGTGGGGCACTGGGGTCCCTTCCTACTCAATGTCTATGATGTTATGAAAGACAAGATGCCCCCCACCCTCGAGGGGTTCACATTCACATGGGAGAAGTGTCCATAGCTAAGAAAACGAGATAAATTGAGAAGGAAAAAAGTACCCACAACTGAGGAAATCTGGGAAGGCTTCATGGAGTAGGAGGCATGGGAATTGAGCTTTGACTTAGAGGTGACAAGGAAGATCATGCCAGACACAAGTAAAAGCTTATCTAAACATATAATTACACTATATATTATATGTGTATATACAAGATATAATTAATATATAATATGCATTACATAATGGTTTATATAAACTATTATAGATAAGAGATGGTGTTTCAAGTTCACAAAATAGTTTCATTTGTATGGAATGTAGAGTATGTGAGGGGGAATAATGTGAAATAAGGCTTAAATGTCAGGAGAAGACTGTTGCTTACTTTATGTTTTTTTATTTTATAAAAGTATTTTATTATTTTCTAGTTACATGTAGAGATAGTTTTCAACATTTTGTGTGTGTGTGTGAGGCAATTGGGGTTAAGTGACTTGCCTAGGGTCACACAGCTAGTAAGTGTTAAGAGTCTGAGGCTGCATTTGAATTCAGGTCCCCCTGACTCCAGAGCTGGTGCTCTATCCACTGTGCCACCTAGCTGCCCCCTCAATATTTGTTTTTATAAGATTTTTAGTTTCATGTTTTTCTCCCTCTCCCCTCCCCAAGACAGCAAGCAATCTGATATAGGTTATATATGTATAATCACATTAAACATATTTATGCATTAGTCATGCTATGAAAGAAAAATCAGAGCAAAAGGGAAAAACCTCAAAAAAGGAAAACAAAAAAAGTAGAAATAGTATTGTTTAATCTGCATCTAGATTCCACAGTTATTTTTTTCTGGATTTGGATAGAATTTTCTATCATGAGTCCTTTGGAACTATCTTAGACCATTGTATTGCTGAGAAGAGTCAAGTCTATCACAGTTGATCAACACACAATATTGTTGATCCTGTATACAATGTTCTCCTGGTTCTGCTTATCTCACTCAGCATCAGTTCATGTAAGTGCTTCCGAGTTTCTCAGAAATATGGCTGCTCATCATTTCTTTTCATTGATTTCTTAAAAACTTTGTGTTCTAGGGGGCAGCTAGGCAGTTCAGTGGATAGAGCACCAGCCCTGGATTCAGGAGGACCTGAGTTCAAATCTGGCCTCAGATACTTGACACTTACTAGCTGTGTGACCCTGGGCAAGTCACTTAACCCTCATTGCCTCACACACACACAAAAATATCCTGAGGGGCAGCTAGGTGGCGCAGTGGATAGAGCACCAGCCCTGGAGTCAGGAGTACCTGAGTTCAAATCCGGCCTCAGACACTTAACACTTACTAGCTGTGTGACCCTGGGCAAGTCACTTAACCCCAATTGCCTCACTAAAAAAAAAAAAAAAATCCTGGCTCTCACATCCAATGCATTCAAATTAAAAAAAAAACAAACAAAAAAACTTTGTGTTCTAAATTGTCTTCCTCCCTCCCTCCTCACTCCTCCCTATGGAATCATGCAATTCAATATAAGAAATACATGTGCAGTTATGCCAAACATCTTCATATTAGTCAAGTTGTGAAAGAAAATAGAATAACTTTAGAAAGAGGAACTAATAAAATTATACTTCAGTCTGTATTCAGATACCATCAGTTCTTCCTCTGTTGATGGTTTGCATTTTTCATAATTCCTTGTGATAGCATCCTGCTCATCATTTCTTTCACAGTTACTATTGCTAACTGTATTACCCTCCATCCTATTCTCTCCCCTTGATATTTACTCTATTTTCTATCTCCTTTCACCCTATCCCTCCTCAAAAGTGTTTTGCTTTTTACTGTCCCCTCCACCAATCTGCCCTCCCTTCCTTCACCTCTCCCCCCTTTTCCCCTTCCCCTCCCACTTTCCCTCAGGGCAAAATATATTACTATACCCACTTGAGTGTTTATGTTATTCCCTCTTTGAACCAATTCTGATGAAAGTAAGGCTCACTCACCCTCCCACTCCTTCCTCATCTTCCCCTCCACTCCATAAGCTTTTTCTTGTTTCTTTTATGTGAGCTACTTTAGACCCTTCCACCTCTCCCTTTCCCTTTCTTCCAGTGCCTTCCTCTTACCCTTTAACTTTATTTTAAAGATGTCATCATGGGTCAGCTAGGTGACACAGTGGACAAAGCACCAGCTCTGGACCCAGGAGACCCTGAGCCCAAATCCAGCCCCAAACATAAGCCACCCCACCCTGGTTGCCCCACAAAAAACAAGGATAAATGCTTTATAGATATCATGCCTTCATATTCAATTTACACCTGTGCCCTCTGTTTAAGCATATTCTTTTCAGCTGCCCTAATACTGAAAGTTCTTATGAGTTGGAAGTATAATCTTCTCACATAAGAATGTACAGTTTAACCTTTTAATGTCCTTCATGATTTCTTTTTCCTGTTTACCTTCTTATACTTCTCTAGGGTCTTGTATTTGAAAGTCAAATTTTCTATTCAGTTCAGGTCTTTTCATCACAAATGCTTAAATGTTCTCTTTTTCATTGAAGTCCCATTTTTCCTCCTTAAAGATTATACTCAGTTTTGCTGGGTAGGTGATTTTAGGCTGTAGTCCCAGTTCCTTTGCCTTCTGGAATATCATATTTCATGCCCTCCAGTCCTTTAATGTAGAAGCTGCTAGATCTTGTGTTATCCTGACAGGGGCTCCATAGTACTTGAATTCCTTTTTTTCTAGCTGCTTGCAATATTTTCTCCTTGACCTGGGATCTATGGAATTTGGCTATAACATTCCTGGAAGTTTTCTTTTAACTCCTTCTTAAAGTGTAGCGCTGCTTCCAGGATACACTGTTCTGAGCTACAGCTTGGCCCAAGGGTTGATTGGCCTTGTTCTCAGCCTGCCTGGCCTACGAGTAACCACAGCCCACTTCCTCTGTGACCTGGAAACAGAAGTTTGATTGAAATCTGATTCTTTATGGTCAGAAGCTTGGCATGCCTATGCCCCTCCCCCACTGGGTGGTTGTCCCTCAAGTTTGCTTTCTGGTTCAGAATGTGGGTGCCCTGCCCCAGTTCCAGCAGAGATTGAAGCTATTCCCCCCAACCACTGGACTCCCTCACAGGTCCATGAGCCAAACTTCAGAAGAAGCAGCTGAAGATTCCAAGGCTCTGGAGGCGCTGCCTGCTCAAGGCTGGTCCTGCTCCGCACACTGCGCTCCTCTCTCAGTACGAACAGCAGGTGATCCCAGGTACCTACTTAAGTCCTCTTTGGCTGGAAAAGAGTCTCACTCTGTTCTTATGTGGGTTATGCTGTTCCAAGAGTTGTTTTATGGCATTGTTTTTGGAAGTATATGGACGGTTTGTCAGGAGCCGGGAGAGTCACAGCCTTTCCTCTGCCATCTTGGCTCTGCCCCCACTGTTGCTTACTTTAGAGGCAATAGGGAGCTATGGAAGACTTTTGAGTAGAGCAGCGACAAGGCCAGATTAGTGTGGCCCAAGAGTCTTCACCTTGTTATTTTGGAGATCTACTGATTTATGTGTATGCTCACTTGGCTATCCAAAACAAGGAAGAGAAGAGACGAGAGGGGAAGAGATAGGAAGAGAGAGCGGAGGCCAGGAATAGGTGGCATCTGGGTCGTTGCCAGTACTAGAGCTGGAAGTCTATGTTCCATGGGCCTGGGAGGGGGTCCTTGAGGGGATCACACAGTCAGGGAAAGGCCACCCAGAGCCTGAGTGAAGTCTTTTTTATTTTTTTATATTTTGTCAGGGCAATGGCAGTTAAGTGACTTGCCCAGGGTCACACAGCTAGTAAGTGTCAAGTGTCTGAGGCTGGATTTGAACTCAGGTCCTCCTGAATCCAGGGCTGGTGATTTATCCACTGTGTTACCTAGCTGCACCCCCCCTCTCCAAGTGAAGTCTTAAAGGAAATGAAGGAATAGAAAAAGGTCCAGGCAAAGGGATAGATCATTTTCAGTGTAGGGAACAGCTAGTGCAGGGCAGAGAGCAGAGTTGGGGTGTTCAGACTCAAGGAACCTCTCATAGGCTGTTGTCGCTGAATTGTCCAGTGGGTGGAAGGCAGTTATAGAATGTAAGCTCCTTGAGGGCAGGGACTGTTTTTTTTTTTTGCAGGGTTAAGTGACCTGCCCAGGGTCACACAGTTAGTAAGTGTCAAGTGTCTGAGGTCAGATTTGAACTCAGGTCCTTCTGAATCCAGGGCCAGTGCTTTATCCATTGGGCCACCTAGCTGCCCCTGGTTTTGGTTTTGACTTGTCTTCTTGGAGCTTACTACCAAGCCAGGTACATAGAAGGCATTTAATATATGCTTGTTCATTGATGATTTGAATGACAACATATGGAACATTCCATATTCATACCCTCTTCTCTTCAGCAAAAGAGGAAGATTACTTTTTCTTTATATACAATGTTACCCCATCCCGCCGCCTCCTCTTACATCTCCTGCATCTTTTTATTTTTTATTTTTTTGAGGGGCAATGAGGGTTAAGTGACTTGCCCAGGGTCACACAGCCAGTAAGTGTCAAGTGTCTGAGGCCGAATTTGAACTCAAGTCCTCCTGACTTCAGGGCTGTGCTTTATCCACTGCCCCACCTAGTTACCCCATCTGCATCTTTTGAATAAGGTATCACCATCCAGAGTTGTGTTCCAATCTCCATCTCATACTCATGATACCCATTAGGTCCAGTTTGCCCCCTTCCATGAGGACCTCTGGTTTTACTTACACGTTGCCTAACCCTTGGGGCATTTATGTAGAGACAGCTGAGTCCCTGGAGTTTATCGCTGGTTCCCTTCTTGGATTTTGGCTCCTGTGAACTTCTAGGGATGGATACTCCTATTCTTCCCAACTTGTAGCTATGTTCTAGGCTGGGGGTGTCAAACATACAGCCCCAAGGCCACATTGACACCTGAAACACTAGTGTGGCCAGAATTAGATTAAAATGTAATTGGGAAATATTTTAAAATCATTTATTTTGGACATTCTTTTTTTTTTCTGGTGAGGCGATTGGGGTTAAGTAACTTGCCCAGGGTCACACAGCTAGTAAGTGTTAAGTGTCTGAGGCCATATTTGAACTCAGATCCTCCTGACTCCAAGGCCAGTGCTCTATGCAGACATTCATTTTTTAAAAAAAAATTTGTTTCACATTCTCTCCCTCCCTCCTGTCCCTCCTCCATCCATTGAGAAAGCAAGCAATATAGTGATTATACATGTGAAGACATGCAAAACAAACTTCCATATTAACCATGCTACAAAAACCCTGAAACAAAACAACCACACAAACAAGAAAAAGCAAGAAAAATTTTAAAAAGTGAAAAATGTCAGGGGCAGCTATGTGGCACAGTGGATAAAGCACTGGCTTTGGATTCAGGAGGACCTGAGTTCAAATCTGGCTTCAAACACTTGACACTTAATAGTTGTGTGACCCTAGGCAAGTGACTTAACCCCCATTGCCCAGGAAAAAATGGGGAAAAACTCTTCCTCAGTCTGCACTCAGAACTGATGAGTTCTCTTCCTGGAGGTAGATAGCATTTTTCCATCATGAGTCCTTTAAAATTGTCTTGGATTCTTGTCTTGATTGGAGTTGCTAAGTCTTTCACAGGTGGTCACTAATACAGTATTGCTTTTACTGTGTACCATGTCTTCCTGGTTCTGCTCACTTCATTCTGCATCAGTTCATGTAAGTCTGCCCAGGTTTTTCTGAACCCATCTGGCTTGTTTCTTATAGAATGATAGTATTTCAACTCAATCATATACCACAACTAGTTCAGCTATTCCCCAATTGATGGTCATCCCTTCGATTTCCAAAACTGTAATTGGGAATATTTTTTAAAATAAATACAAATACAATAAAACATAGATAATGTTCATTTCTAGTTTTCTAAGTTAACATGGGGGCTGCAGAGATCCTTATGTATGGATTAGTGGGCCCTATTTTAATTTGAGTCCAACACCACTGTCCTAGAGTGTCTAGGTTGGTTGGATATGCAGAGATAGTTTTCCCCTCATTTTTCCTTTTCAGTTTGAAGCTCTTTTTAAAAATTAGGTTTTCAAGACTTCAGGCCAACACATTTTTCTTTGCCCTTGTTAGGTGTATGCCATCCCATGGTCCAGAAATACAAAACCTCGTACCAGGCACCCTCTTCTTTTCTATTCTCTCACTCCCCAAACCGGCTTTTCCTTTCTGACATTGCCTTGGATCAGCCACAGTAATGACAACACCACCTGTGTCCCTGAGGGTTTGAGTTTCTTGCCCAAGCCATCTGGATCCTTAGTGATGCTTTTTGAATTCTTCCTGGCAGGATCAATGAATCACCAGAAGTGTCATTCGTAGTCATTAAGTTTGACAGGGTTTGGAGTTCTGTTATTACCTCTTGGATACAGTCTCCAGGGAGACCGCCCCCCTCCTTGTTATGCCTATTGGGCCATCCTGAAATGAGCCAGGAGACAAGAGAGGCTTTAGGTGGCCTGATTAGCCTTGGCCAGGAGGTTGCTCACCTCTTCCACTGAGGCCAGAGGCAAGGATGAGAGCCATGTTAGAGACTCCTGGGGGAGAGGTCCGTCTATAGAACTTCCCTACTTTTTAAACTCCAGTGGCTTCCTGTGACCTCTGGGATCAGCTCAGAGCGCCCCTGTTGGGCATATGAAGCCCTTCTCCAATTGGCCCCAGTGTCTCTTTCCAGCCTTATGTCATTTCCTTCACTCACTCTGTGGTTCAGTGAAACTGGCCTTTGCAATGCCGATGCTTGACATTCATCTCTCACCTCTGAGCTTCTGCCTCTCATGCCTGGAAAGTGCTATCTTCTCTGCCTCTTAGAATGCCACCTTCTTCCAGAATCATTTCACATACTTCCTCTCACAGGAGGCCTTCCCTGATTCTCTCCCACCCCACCCAGTTGTTTGTGCCTTTCCCAGTTGCCTTGTTTTTATCTATCTACCTATCTGTCCTGCCTGGCTGGCTGGCTGGCTATTTGTCCTGCCTATCTATCCATCATCTATCCATCCATTCTCCTCCCTCTCTACCCACCACCTTGCTTATTATTGTCTTTGTGCCTGAGCTCCCAGCACAGTGTCTGGCAGTTTTCTTGGTGACGTTGTTCACTTGTGTCCCCCTCTTTGTGACACTGTGGACCATAGTACACCATTGGGGCCTGCAGGCTTTTCTTGGCAAAGATGCTGGAGTGGTTTGCCAGTTCCCTATTCAGTGGATTGGGGTAAACAGAAGTTAAGTGACTTGTCCAGAGTCACAGAGCTAGGGAGTGTCTGAGGCTGGATTTGAACTGTGGTCTTCCTGACTCCATGCCCAGCACTCTATCCACTGAGCCGCCCAGCTGCTTCAATTTATACCTCGGAAATTGACAAATGCTATAACTCAAGGTCTTGCTTTATTGTTTTGCTGATTTTTTAGACTTAAGAAAGTGATGAAGAAATGACTGATAATGCAGATTAAATTTAAAAGTGCATTTGCACATGTTTCCCTCCTGGAGAGCCAATTGTTAAACACTTCACAGAACACTACTCATTGTTGCAGTCATCATACCTATTGTTCTCTTGGTTGTTCTTATTTCACTTTGCATCAGTTCATAGAAATCCTCCCATGTTTCTTTAAATTCTTCATGTCTGTCATTTCTGACCAGTACTGGAGTGTTGCTGTTCAAGTGCATTAGTGCTTGAGCTCCCTAATCGTCCAGGTATCCAAGAAGAGCTGTATGAGGACTAGCTGCATTAACTAAGACAGAGTGAGTGACTTGACATACCAACAATCCTTTGCAGTGACCAAGAGTAAACCCAGATAGAAGCTCATATCAGCTTCGAAGCAGATCCTGAGCCATTTGGTGGTTTATGGATCTTCTAGAGACATCCCTATCTTCAAAGACTTTCCTGATTGCAGGTTATGGGACTCTTGGACACATCCTATTTTTATGGATTTTGGAGGCAACTTTATCTCCAGAGACTCCCCTAACTTTGGTTATGGGGTTCTCAAAATATTCTGGTTTTGGAGACATCTCATCACATCTTGAACTGTGGTCTCCTTATCACCAAGAACACCTTCTGATTTATTAAAGGGCCACAGCTTTGACACCTGGAATTCCTCACCATCCTCCACACGGTGAGTATGGACTCACTGAATCATTGCTTTCTAAGCACACCTTCCCCCTCCCCCCCACTTCCTTGCCTTCTTTTGTTTAAAAGGTATATAAATTCTTCCCATCCATTACTTTGCATCCTGTTCAGCACAGGCTGGACAGCACCCATGTGCATGGTTTCCCCCACCTGCTTAATAAAAACTTTTCTTTGATTTCACAGGCATAACATTCCTCTGGTTTTTTCCCTTTAGGGAAAAGGGGGATTTAAATCTCAAGAACTGACCTGTGAGTTCTTCAGGCATCTTCCCCTTTGGCCAAAAGAGAGCCATAAATTCCCTCAAGAGAGCACCTGCCTTGGTTTACATTACAGACCTGGAAATGAATCCGGATTCCCTCTAGAAATAAAATCATGAGAACTCCAGGCTGCAAATTGAGCAAAGAGCAGTCATTTTTACATTACCCTTTATGGGGAAGGTGCCCTTCTTTCCTGTGCTGGCATTTGAAAAGAAACCCCAACCCATGCTGGGAGAGACAGTGAGTTGTTTGGAGAGGGACTCCCCCTGAAAGGGAGGGAGCTACTGGGGAAACTCCACCCTGATGAAGTGAGGGGAGTGAGCTGTCCAGACATGCCTCAAACCAGTCCTGGGCCCAGGGGATAATGGCACTCAGCTCACCCTGCTGGCCAGCCCCACCCGCTGCTTATACATCTGTATGAGTGCATTATCAAAGGGCAAAACAAAGTTTTGTGGGAGGTCTTAAGGTGAAGGTCGCACCTGATGGTTGGGGAATGAGGAAAAGATTCATCCATCCATCCATCCATTCATCCATCCACTGGACAAACCTACTATGTGCAAAGCACTTGGTTAAGCTCTGGGGATACCATAGTAAAAATGAAAACCACCCACTGTTATCAGGGGATTTATATTCTACTGGAATGGATTCATGGAGGATGGGGATTTGAAGCCTTTAAAGAATGGAAAGGAATTCATGGAACACCAGAATTGTATTGAGAAGAGATCTCAGAGGCCATCCTATCCAGCCTGCACCTTCCTGAAAGTCCCTCTACAACATTCTCTCCATCGTTCATCTGAAGACCTCATCCCCACCCCATGACGCCTCCCACTCTTTCTTCTCCAGGATAAAATTCTCAGCCCCTTCTCATAGACTCATAGAAGTCTCCTGTCCTCTCGCCATTAAGATAACCTCTTTCTGGGTAAGTTCTAGCTCAGCAATGCCTTGCCTACAATGTGGCACCAAGGACCGAACACACTGGTTTGACTGGGGTCTCCCTTGTTCTGGACATTTCTTTTAATGCAACAAGAAGGAGAGAGGATGAGAGGCATCTGTGAGCTCTTCCAAAGGTGGGTGTGATAGGAATTATTGGGTAGGAGAGGTGAGGAAGAGGGTTTTGAACATGTACCCTAGAATGAACAAGGGCAGGGTGGGCACTCAGCAGGGGGAGCTGGTTTACATTTTTCAAAGACCTGGTCCTGGAAGATCATCCAGTTTATGGGCTCAGGGAGCCTGCCTAGAGTCCCTGTGGGAACAGGGCTCAGGACGGAACACTCACTGCCCACTCTCCCTCTCCCCCTCTCCACTTTCTTTCCTATATCTGCACTCTTCTCCCCAACATCTAGCTCTATGCCTGGCACAAAAAAGTGAGCGAACCATTTCCAAGCCTCCAGGATCAACCCTCTTTCCTCAACACATACAAACTGACTCACTTTTCCTATACAACCATTGAATCCCTCCTCCCACTCCATACCCACTCAAGAACTCCCAAGCCGTGCATACAAAGGCTAACTTCAATTCAAGCACTCAACACAAGCATTTCTGTCACCACACCCAGGCCCGTTTCCAGTTCTGAAAACAACCAAGAGCAGTCCTGAGGCCACTTCTTGTGTCTTTAATTAGAGAGGGGGCTGCCTGGCTGTGGGCACCCATTAGCCTTGAAGATGCAGTTATTTCTTCTTTCCCAAATGGTCCCAGGATGTGCCTCCCCTGGCCCCCAGGAGGGTAGGTTTTCTTCATCGTCACATCCTTGGATCTCATTTTAAATCTAACACTGGTGTTGCCTGGGTCTTCTTGAGAATCAGAGTCTTGAGACAGGTGGCTAAGATTTCCCCAGGACTCCTCCCCTTCAAAGTGACTTCCCAGGCTCGTTATCTATATGTATGAGTCAAACGTGCTGTGTCAGCCATATGATTTCACCCCAACCTGCTGGCCATGTCCCTTCCTTTCTGAACCCAACATGTTGTTTCAGTCACTGACCCCAGATCAAGGTCATAGTTGGACAAACAATTTAATTAGATTAGATAAAAGCTTAGTAAAATTCCAAATCAATAGACGCATTTGTCACAAGCATACCACTTACTTCCTTTTTAATTTTCTAAGGGGGGAAATTCCTTTCTAGTTGGGGTCCACTTGAACCTTTCAGTTGCATCATGGGAGTATCAAAGACCCAGTCCAGAAATTCAGTGCGACACAATAGATCTCCTTCCTCTACCTATTATATCTATGCAAGGGACATAGAGAGGGGGGAAGAGGGGGTGGGTGGAGTGGGGGTTGAAGTCATCCCAGCCATGGGCAAATATTTGGGTGTAAGAAGGACTTCTCTATAATGTCATTGCATACATTGTTTTCCTGATTCTGCTCACTTAAGTAAGAATCAATTCAAACAAGGCTTTCCAGGTTTGTCTGAATCTCTTTTCTCACTTTTGTTTAAGTCATGTGCTTCGTGACCCCATTTAGGAGTTTCTTGGCAAAGATACCAGAGTGGTTTGCCATTTCCTTCTCTGGCACATTTTACAGATGAGGAAACTGAGGCAAACAGGGTTAAGTGACTAGCTCAGGTGTCATACAGCTAGTAAGTGTCTGAGGTCAAATTTTAACTCAGGTCTTCCTGACTCCAGACCCCGCTGTCTTCTTTTCTTATAACCCATTTCATGTAAATACCTTATTTATTCTACTTATTCCACAACTCCCTCTTACTTTCCAGTTCTCTGCTCTAACAGAGTATCTGCAAGTGTATAGATACATTTATATAAATATAATTTTTAAATCATAACAATAATTATGTCACATAATATATTATATATTTCTATGATAACCAAACCATCATATGTAATAGGTTATTTTATTATGTCACATATAATAATAATTTAAACTTTATAAATATAAATATATATTTCCACATGGGTTTTTTCTTTCTTTGATCTTTCTGGGGGAATATGCCTAATAGTGGTATGACAGTGACTTTGTGGGTAGAGTCCCCAGTTCCTTTCTAGGAATTTGTATCAATTCATTGCTCCACCAACAGGGCATTCAGTGCGACTTATTTTCCATTTTTGGCATCTTTGCCTGTCTGGCAGGTGTGTGTTTCCTTAAATTGCATTCCTCTTCTTGTCAGTGATTTGTAGTATTTCTTCATGTGGTTGTTGATAGCTGATTCTGGAGAGGAAGACATCCCAGTTCTGAAGCCCCTGGTCAATCATTCCACCTCGATTTGCCCAAGCCTATGGACATCTTCATTTCAACTACCTTGAAATGATTTTAACAGTAAAGATAAAAATAAAAACGAACATTTCCATGGGATTTTAAGGCTTTTGAAGCACTACCAAGTGCACCCCAGTGGCATTCATCAAATCCATCCTTTGGCTCCATCATGAGCAGACACATGTGGTGTTCCCAAAATGTCAGCCTATGTTCTTCTACTACTACTACTACTATTATTATTATCATTGGTTATTTGGGGAAGTCACCACCTAGAGCACAGACTTCTCAACAGCTTCTTTTCCCAAATTTGTTTTCTCTTAGTACTTTTTTTTGTGTGGGGCAATGAGGGTTAAGTGACTTGCCCAAGGTCACACAGCTAGTAAGTGGCAAGTGTCTGAGGCTGGATTTGAACTCAGGTCCTCCTGAATCCAGGGCCAGTGCTTTATCCACTGCACCACCTAGCTGAGCCAATTTGTTTTCTCTTAATAATGATAATGATGAAGGACGGATGGATGATGGGAAGAGGGGTATTCGAACTGTGAGACAGCACTAGTAGAAGAAGTTCTTTCCTTGGGAAGTTCTTCACCCTAAACTGATAAAATCACAAGCAAGTCTGGTCAAAACAAAACAAAAAATCCCCTTAAAAAGTCATTCAGTGGGGGCGGCTAGGTGGCTCAGTGGATAAAGCACCGACCCTGGATTCAGGAGTTCCTGAGTTCAAATCCGGCCTCAGACACTTGACACTGGCTGTGTGACCCTAGGCAAGTCACTTAACCCCCATTGCCCCCCCCACACACAAAAAAAGTCATTCAGTCAAATGTCCATTATTATTATTATTTTATTATTTATTGCCGTGTGTCAGACACTGCCAGTCGTGGAGGTACAAAGAAAGGCAGAAGACAGAACGAACCAACCACAGGAAGGAAGGAACGAGCAGTCAGGGGGATCGGGAAAGGCTTCTGACAGAAGGCGGGAATTTAACTGAGACTTGGAGAAAGTCAGGGAAAACCGATGGTGAGGATGAGGAGGGAGAAGATTCCAGGAAGGGGCGGAGCATCCAGTGAAGGCGCCTGGGGCTGCGAGATGCAGGGTCGTGTTTGAGGAGCTGCCAGGAGAGGGTACTGGCATGGAGTCTGGGGGGAGGGGCGGAAGGAGGAAGAAGACTGGAGGGGGGGGTGGGGGGGGTGGAGGCAGGTTATGAAGATGCTGAAACCCCCCCTGGAGGCAATCAGAAGCCCCTGAGGTTCCTTGAATAGAGAGGTGACATGGTCAAAGGTGAAGATGTCCTGCCCTCTGAAACAGGACTGACACCAAGAAAGGATTCACAAAAATAAGCTTCCTTCTCCTCTCTCCACAGTGGGGCGGGGGCAGGGAGTGGTGGGAGACTGAGGAGGGGAGGGGAGGGGAAGGGGAGGGTGGGGAAAGAAAGGGAGGGGAAGGGAGTTTGAATGCGCTACCCTTCCCTGGATGGAACCTCTTTGGAAACCCTCTAGTCTTGCCATCCCTTTGGACATAGCTTGTGGTCTGCACAGGGCTGCCCCTGCCAAGGAAAGGAGCCTGTGGGCAGCAGGAAACATGCTGTGGTTTAGGGAGTGGGGAAGCGTGGATGCTAGCCAAGCCTTTCCCCTATTAAGTTCTTGTCCTCTGATTTTGGAGAAACCACTGCCCCTGGGTCCCTGGTCAGGGCTGCTTGCAACTTCCCTCTGCTCTCCTGATTCTCCTGGGTTCACTCTTTCCCACAGCCTGCCCCCTGATACCCACAAGCAGGGCTGGTGTGTGTGTGTGTGTGTGTGTGTGTGTGTGTGTGTATGGGTGTCTATATGTGTGCATGTGCGCATGAGTATATCTGTGTGTGCATGTGTGTGTGGTGTGTGTCTGTGTGTGAGGGTGCATGTGTGCATGAGTGTGCATGTGTGTGCATCATAGAAAATCCCCAACATCTTTGGGTGCGCTGGGTCTTTGATGTGGCCAGATTCTGGGTTCTCTCATCCTAAGTAGGAGCTCGAGGTCCCTCTTTCCCCCCCTCCTTTACCATTGCCAAGTCCAGTGGGGAGTGTGAACAAAGCACTGGACCTTGAGCCAGGATTCAAATCTTGGGTCTGAAATCTGTGAGCTGCATGACCTTGGGCAGGTCACATTTCCTCTCAAGCCTCAGTTTTTTCATCTGCGGAATGGAAATAAGAATTCTTAAACTACTTGCTTCACAGAATATTGTGAACCCTTAAGGCCAATAGAATGAGTTGTTATTATTAGTGATTCTCATTATTTTTTTCTCTTTAAAAATGTTTTGAATTTCCAACCTAGTCCTTGAAGAAATGACACAATCTCTCTCTCTCTCTCCCTTTATTGGAGAGGAGGGGGACTATGGGATAGGATTCTAGGAGCAAAGTCTTAGAATGGGGGGGTGCCTCAGGGGTCCTTGAGCCCAACCTCCTCTTTTTTTTTTTTGCGGGGCAATTGGGGTTAAGTGACTTGCCCGGGGTCACACAACTAGTAAGTGTTAAGTGTCTGGGGCCAGATTTGAACTCAGGTCCTCCTGAATCCAGGGCCGGTGCTCTATCCACTGTACCACCTAGCTGCCCCCTAACTTCCTCTTTTTACAGATGAGGAAACTGAGGCCCCGTAGAGAATATTGCATCTAACTAACTTGCTAATTCTCTTCATATGAATTCTGTGTATATTTGCAAATGCTGAGTGTTTGTCTCCTTAGCCAGAATGAAATCTCCTTGAGAACATTCCCAGACTGTGTCACTCTGTGTTTTGGAGTCCTTAGAGCTCAGAACAGGTGTCTGCTGCTTGACTGCTCACACAGACTCCCAGCCTCATTTAATGGCTTCATTCGTTTTACTGAATTGATTTCTTTTTTTAAGGTTAAGCCCTTTTCTTTTCATGATGGTATTCTATTTTGTTTTCTAATTACATATAAAGATTGTTTTCAGCATTTGTTTTTGTAAGATTTTTAGTTCCAAATTTTTCACCCTTCCTCCCTTCCCTCCTCCTCCCCAAGATGGCAAACAATCAGATATAGGGTATATATCCATATTCGTGTCCATATCTATAACCATATACACACCATCATATTATACGTATTTCCATATTAGTCGTGTTGTAAAAGAAGAATCAGAACGAAAGGGGAAAACCACAAGAAAGAAAAAAATAACAACAACAAATAAAGTGAAAATAGTGAGCTTTGATTTGCATTCAGACTCCAAAGTTCTTTCTCTGGACATGGAGAGCATTTTCCATCTTGAGTCCTTTGGAATGGTCTTGGATCATTGTATTGCTGAGAAGAGCTAAGTCTTTTACAGCTGATCATTGTACAGTGTGGTCAATACTGTGTACATTGTTCTCTTGGTTCTGTGCATTTCACTCAGCATCCATTCATATAAATCTTCCCAGGTTTTTCTAAAATCTGCCTGCTTATAATTTCTTATAGCACAATAGTATTCCATCACATTCATATACCACAACTTGTTCAGCTATTCCCCAATTGATGGGCAACCTCTCAATTTCTAGTTCTTTGCTACCACAAAAAAGCTGCTATAAATATTTTTGTACATATGGGTCCTTTTCCTTTTTTTTTTTAAACAACCTCTTTGGGATATAGACCTAGTAGTGGCATTGCTGGGTCAAAGAGTATATACACAGTTTTATAGCCCTTTGGGCATAGTTCCAAATTGTTCTACAGAATGGTCAGATCAGTCCACAATTCCACCAACAATGTATTAGTGCTCTGATTTTCTCACATCTTCAAAATTTATCATTTTCCTTTTTTATCTGATAGGTGT
The DNA here is from genome assembly GCF_019393635.1 of Dromiciops gliroides. NCBI lineage: Eukaryota > Metazoa > Chordata > Mammalia > Microbiotheria > Microbiotheriidae > Dromiciops > Dromiciops gliroides. The sequence goes on along the minus strand of NC_057864.1, from coordinate 484,564,659 downwards.
GAGGTGGTACCTCAGAGTTGTTTTAACTTTCATTTCTCTAATCAACTGGGATTTAGAGCATTTTTTCATATGACTATAGATAGCTTTAATTTCTTCATCTGGTAATTATCTGTTCATATCATTTAACCATTTCTCAATTTGGGGAATGACTTGTAGTCTTAGAAATTTGACTCATTTCTTTATATATTTTAGGTTGTGAAGGAATTTTTTTGGTTTGTTTTGTTTTGTTGTTTTTTGGTGGGGCAATTGGGGTTAAGTGACTTGCCAAGGGTCACACAGCTAGTAAGTGTTAAATGTCTGAGACCGGATTTGAACTCAGATCCTCCTGAATCCAGGGCCAGTGCTTTATCCACTGCACCACCTAGCTGCCCCCTTCTCTATATATTTTAGAAATGAGATCTTTATTGATTTCTTTTTTAAAAACTTTTTTTGTTAAAAGGGATTATTTACTGGGGAGGGATGGAGGGACAAATCAGGGATATATAAAAACAAAAGACTTCAATAGAAATTTAAAACAAACAAAAAGGCTTAACATGGCTCTTTTCTTTTTCTTGCTTCTTCTCTTACTGCTCCTTCCCCTACAAAACAAATCCAAACCCTGGTCAGCTCTGACCACGTGTGCCTCCTTCTGCTCCAGTGGTCCAACAGCTCTGCTAAGAAGCAGAGGCACATTTCTTTAATTGTCAGTCCCCTGGACTTGATAGGTTGCTGCATTGATCAGAGCTCAAATTAATTTCAATGTTTTTGCCTTTGCCTTCCTGGAAATATTCCTGTTTCTTGACCAGACTTTGTGAAAATCCAGCAGGAGAAGAGCTGGGGCTCTGATCCCAACCACTTCCTCAGGCATCATCGTCCATGGCTCCCAAGTGAATTCAGGAGAAGAAGACAACAGATAGGAAGAGCCTGTCTGAACCCTGGGACCCGAACCAAATGGCCCCCCATCCATTTAATGAGTCCGAGAGGCAGATGCCACCCAGATGAGGGGCCGAGCTGATCCTCGGGCTCTGAGGAGGGCTTGGGCCCTTCTTGGAGGAGAACACAGCTTTATGTGTGTCTAAAAATGTAAGTTGTATGTTTACATATATACACACAAATCTGCATACGTCGTTAGCTAATATATGTATTCTACAACGACGTATGCAGATTTGTGTGTATATATGTATATAGCACAAACGTAGCTACTTGATGGAGAGAACAATTGGGGAGGGGTAGGAAAGATGCTTCCTGGGGCAGCTAGGTGGCATAGTAGATAGAGCATCAGCCCTGGAGTCAGGAGGACCTGAGTTCAAATCCAGCCTCAGACACTTAACACTTACTGGCTGTGTGACCCTGGGCAAGTCACTTAACCCCAATTGCCTCACCAAAAAAGAAAAAAAAGAGAAATTTACAGGAAAGATGCTTCCTGTATGTGGTACCACTTGAGTCGAGCTTTGAAAGGAGCAGAAATGAGGAGGGAAACCATTCCTGGCATGGAGGCAGGAAAGGGAATACCTTGTATTGGGAACAACAAGTAGACTTAACTGTTTGGAACGTGAGGTTAGAACCAAATGCTGGGGGCAGCTAGGTGGTACAATAGATGGAGCACTGACCCTGGATTCAGGAGGACCTGAGTTCAAATCCAACCTCAGATATTTGACACTTACTAGCTGAGTGACCCTGGGCAAGTCACTTAACCCTAAAAAAAAAAAGACCTCTAGAACCAGATGTTAACCAGAAGAATTTGACTTTTATCCAAGGGGGCGATAGAGAATCTTTCAAATATCTTGATTAGGAGAGTTACATGATCAGATTTGTTTTGGAAGAAAATGGATTTGGTGACTCCAGTGTAGAGGCTGGATTGGAAAAGGGAAAGGCTGGAGGCAGGGAGCCTACAGTAATGAAGAGACTACAGTAATGGTCTAGGTGGGAGGAAATGAGGCAATGGTGATGATGCATGTGAATGGAGGGAAGGGGGTGAATTTTAGAGATGGTATGGAGGTAGAAATGGCAGGCAACTGATTGGCTATAGGGGGTGAGAGAGACAGAAGAATCAAGGATGCCTCTCAGGTTTTGAACTTCAGTGATTGGAAAGATAGTGTGGCCCTCAATAGAAAAAAAGTCAGTCAGAGGGGAAGGCTGAGGACCTTAGACTTTATGGGGAAATAGAATTAATTCTGTTTTGAACATAATGATTTTGAGATGTCTTTAGGGATATCCAGTTCAAGAAGTCCAACAGGCAGTTGATGATGCCAGACTGGAGCTCAGAAGAAAGGCTGGGGCTGGGTATAGAAATGTGGAGTCACCTGCACAGAGATGACAATTAAATCCAACTGAGGTTTGTGAGGACAAATAGACATAAAGGAGGAGGACCCAGGGCATACCTCTCAGGAATGCATGTGAAAGGATGCTAAAATGTTTTAGCTTGTACTGTTAGGAAACAACTCTATTTTCTTCTCTGGTGCCCAAGAGAGTTGTGTCTCCTAGGCAGAACCATGGACAAAGCCTCAGGACAGGTAGATTCTTTCCCAGCTGCTTCACTATGGAAGGCCAGGTCTATTCAATTATCCGCAGGAAAGTGGCAAGTCACAAATTAGCTCATGGAGCCCCTCTGTAGCTCACAAGACATTTGGAGCCTTTAAATTGGACTCTCTCACCTATCATTAGGGGGAAAGAATTTGGAATTTAGGGAAACTTAAATCAGCACTTTGAAATTCCATTTATCAAATAGAATATAGGTGAGCTCAAGGTGCTTTTGAGGAGAGACCCCATCCCACCACCTCTTACTACCATACAAGCCAATTCCTCCTTAGGAAAAAAAATGGGTTGAATATGAAGCAAAGCAATTGGAGCAGCATCTTTTTGAAATAGTAAGAAATAAAGCCAGATGCTAAACAACTGGGGAATGACTGGAAAGATATCCTGCAATATTATTGCCCTCTGAGAAAGGACAAATGCCAATGACTCAGAGAAGCATGAAATGATTTGTATGAACTGATGCAGGAGGAGAAAATGGCATCAGGAAAACAATATATACAAATACAATGATGGAAATGAGACGCCAAAAGGTGGCTGAATTCAGATTAAATGTCATGAACAATATTAGCTTCAGAGGACAGAAGAGGAACTATTTTTTCTTCTCTTTTGAGAAAGCAAAAGGTAAGGGGTTGGTATGAACAGGTGCGGGGTATGGCAAATGCTGTTGCTGAGCTAGCTGTTTTTCTTTTTCCCAAAGGACGGTTCTATGTCGGGGAGAGGACAAAAAGGGATCATAACAAAGAGATATAGACCTGGAAGGGAATGTATTCATCCAATCAGCATTTATTAAATTCCTATTATGTGCCAGGCATTGAGCTTAGTGCAGGAGATACAAAAAACAGCAATCAAATAGTTCCTGCCCTCAAGGAGTTTACATTCTACTTCAGAGGTGATCTAGTTCAACCCCTTCCCTCTCATTTTACAGATGAGGGAAACTGAGGCCCACAGAGATTCAAGGACTTACCTAAGGTCATATAGGTAAGACAGAAGAACCAGGATTTCAATGACCTGGGGAGGCCATCACACCTAGCCCTCTTTGTACCATACCACAGTCTAGCAGAAAATGATGGAGACATTAAAAAAAATAAGGACATTGATAAAACTAAAGATCAAGAACCCATGGACCATTCTGTCCTTCCAAAAGAAACACATAGGTTGAATAAATAAAGACAGCTGTCCAGATATTCATGAGATGTTTTTTACATTTTCCAACTATTGAGGACAAGTACATTACAATGATGGACTCCCTTCATTTAGTTACATAAATAAAATTTTTATAAATATCTCTTTATAAACAATATAAATAGCTTTACAACATAAATACATTTATGCATGACATGAATTTACAAACAGCAAGGTTCGATATATTGATGGCCTCGTCAGTGTCGGAAAAACTATTTCTTGTCTTCGTGTCTCCATAGAGTGGGGGTCAGGGTGTGGGGGGTATTTCATGTATATAATATATATATAATATATAATATATAACTTTTATTTTGAATTTTGAAAAACAACAACAACAACAACAAGAACTCAAGGACAATAAGAGCGCCCCTCCCCAAACAATAATCAAAGAGTTGGTGGTACCTCCCCATACCAGAAACAAAACCCCAAAGAAATGTAAAAGCCACAGTTGTTGGAGGTGTTTCCAGATGTTTCAGGGCAGGTGACCAAAGATGCTTCCTTTCATTGAGCCGTGCCAGTGGCTGACTGCTCCTGAAACACACAATTCGATAGTCATTGATTATGGGCCCTCTGGTGCCAAGCCCACACAAAGTCCCTGCTCTCGAATAGCTTCCATTCCAAAAGGAGAGAGTGTATATATGAAGATGAGTGAATTCAACATATTCCTAAAGCAAAACCTAGTAGCTATAAGTTAGAGAGGGGCAGGATCAGGGAAGGTGTCCAGTAAAAAAGCACAGAGAGGGGGCGGCTAGGTGGCGCAGTGGATAGAGCACCGGCTCTGGAGTCAGGAGGACCTGAGTTCAAATTCGGCCTCAGACACTTGACACTTACTAGCTGTGTGACCCTGGGCAACCCAGGGTTAACCTGGGGGTTAACCCCCATTGCCCCACCAAAAAAAAAAAAAGCACAGAGAAATTAATTCAGAGCCTTCTTAGCTGACCCACTGGGACCATCTGACTATAGGGCACACCATGTGAGTCACAAGCTTAGAGCTACAAGGGATCCTGTCATCTGACAGACTGAAGAAACTGAGGCTTCATGGAATCACAACTTTGGAGTTGGAAGGGACCCCAGAGTACATTTAGTCTACCTTCCTCATTTTTCAGAAGAGGAATCCGAGGTTGACTGACTTGCACAAGGTCACACAGTTTGTAAGTGCCAGAGGCAGGATTAAAACTCAGATCCTTTGATGCGAACCCCATTTCTCTTTCCATGGTGTAGTTAGAGTTTACAAAGCACTGTTCTCCCAACCTTCCATGAGGAAGGTATTATTAATCTCTTCTTTGCAGATGGCAAAGCCAAGTTATGTGCCCAAGGTCACCCAAGGTCATGCAGCTGGTGGGAAATCCCGGGCTCTGTCTACGAGCCAAGGCCTCTCCCATGACTAAGACTGATCTTATGGTGAATGGACAACATAGGATGCTTTTCATCCATCCAGTCCCTCTTGATGGAGGGTTCTGGGATTTCTGGACACACTGGTCTGAACCCTTAGATGCTTTGAAGAAGTGAGGGCAAGAAAGCTTGCTGGAGGCTTCGGGTATGGACTCATCACTTCCCAGTTGTGTGACCCTGGGTAAGTCATTTAACCTTTTTTGGACATCAGTTTCTTCATTTGTAAAATAAGGGGGTTGGACTAGATCACCCAGTAGGTTCCTTCCATTTCCAAATGGATGATACTTTTACCCTATGATCTATAAAACAGATGAGAATTCTCTCCCCCTCAAAGCTGGGGAACTCAGGAACAGAAGTGTTTGGAGGGGCAGAACAAAGCCCACCTTTAGACCTCTGGTCACCTCTGAGCAACCAGGCAGAGAGTCTGGGTCTCCCCCCAGGTGGAGAGTTCTTTCAACCAAAGCAGACCTCAACCCACCCTCGACTTCAGTTATTACTCAAAATGCTGCTTGGGGGCTCAGAGAGGTTGCTCGGTCACACAGCTAGTAATAATGAGAGGTAGGACCTGAACCCAAGTCTTCTAGCCATAGTGCTTCCCTGGTAACCTATGCAGTTATTGTCAAAACAGATAAAATGTTAGTTCCTTGAGGTCAAGAAATATTTCAAGTGAAGACCCAGGTTCACCAAGAGGGATAGGATCAAAGTTCTAGAGCTGAAAGGGCCCCAGTCCAATCCTCTAATTTTACAGAGGAAGAAACTGAGGCCGGGAGAGTTTAAGTGACTTGCCCAAGGTCACACATGCATAGTAAGCATGAGAAGTGAGATTTGAAGCCAGGGCCTGTGGTTCTATAAACAGCGCTCTTTCCTCCTGTACCATTCTGATTCACTCAGATTTACAACTCCAGAAATGATCGGAGAAGGAGGTGGGCAGGTCATGTGATATGAGTGACAGGTAGACAGGCCAAGAGCTGCCTTAGTAGCATTGAAATGCACAAAGACACAGGTCAACCATCACTGCTCTCTTTCTCTGAGCACTTTGAGGTAGACAAAGCTCTTTCTTTACAACCACACAGCTATTATTCCCATTTTGCAGATGAAGAAACTGAGGCTTAGAGAGGACAAAGGGACTGGGAGGTTGTTCACTGCATGCTGGCACTTAGCATATGTCCATAGTTCTGTTGTAATGAAGGCCAAAACCTGGGTGACCTATGAGATGGATGAGAAGGCTAAGCTAGTTTATATAAAGGCTAGAAATCTCAGTCCCCAGCCTTCTGTACTCCTATTATTTTGGATAGATTTGGATTTTTGGGACTTGAAATCCATCAGTCAGTCAGCAAGTGTTCATGAAATGCCTTGTATATGGCAGGTGCTGTTAGGTCAATGTTAGCCTGAACACTGAGGAGTCACTTATTTATCTCCATTTCCCCATTTGTGAAAGGAAGAGAGTAGCAGGGAATGAAGAGGAGAAATCTGTTGTCTCAGTCTCAGGAATATTGAGGGTGGGAAGGAGAAGATAAGTTAAAAAGAAAAAAAGGGAGTGTGGCACAATGCCCAGAAAGCTAGCCTTGGAACCAGGAAGTCCTGCCTATGGCATGTACTGCCTGTGTGCCCCAGGTAGCTCTCTCATACCGGGAGCTACTGAGGAGCTGGAGCTGCCATTCTGTAGGGGGAAGGTGTTTCCAAACTGGTGGCTTTGGATGCCGTCCAACAAATCCAGGAAGGAAGGGAGCAACATTTACATCTGGTGGGGCAGCTCACCTACTTTATTTGAAGCTTCCTTAAGCTGGGCTAGGGAAACCCAGGCATTCCTCACCAGAGGCACAGAGGGAGCATGCGTTAACATCAGCACCTAGGAGAGGGGTCCAACTGACGTAAGTCTTTGTTCCTGCTTAAAAAGAGGCTAGGCTTGGTGGGTTGGCTTTTAATACACTGTCCTAGGACAAATTCTGGTAGAAGACCTGACACAAAGTCATAGTTCCACCCCTTTGGGCACTGGGCTCTCAGAAGACTTCCCTTTTGCATGGGACAGACTATTTTCTTCTGTCTACAGGTTATTTGAATTGTTTATATGTGTATATGGACATATATACAGACATAATTGTTTATTTTGCAGTTAAAACAGGGAGAGAGGGAGTGACTGTTTGCTGAGGAGCATCTTCTTTATAAATGTGGGACTTATGAACTCTTCCAGCCCTTGCTCCTGGCCTGCTGGAATTCATGGGCACCCTAACCCCTGGGACACCAGCTGCAACAAATCAATCCTTTTTGTCCCCCAATATGCTCATCTCTGGTTTTGCAGCAGTATCCTTAGAGCTCCTCCCTTAGACATCTTCTGACCTCTCTGCTCTTAAACAGAGAAAATGCACCATCAGAGACCAGAGAAGACCCCCTTTTCCTTTCTGCATCAGGATCTGGGGCACGAGGCCCAGACCATAACTGGCTTCCCCGAGTCATGTGCTAGCTCTTTGCCAAAGCTGGCTCCAGCCATGGCACTGAGAGCCCTCCCCTGCAGCGAAGGGATCATGGAATGGGAGGGAATCATGGGAATATGGTCCATTGGTACAGCTGTGCCTTTGGGCTTGTTCTCATTTTACAGAAGAGGTGGCTATCTTCAGCCTTTTCCCCCAGAGGGTAAGATGAGGGGTAAGGGATGAAGTCTTTTAGTCAGGGGTTGGAATCTGGCTCTCCTACTTATTAGTTGTGCAAGCTCAGTCAAGTCCCTTCCTTTGTGCTGAGCCTCGGTTTCCTCCTCTGTAAAATGAAGAAGTTGGACTAGATGATCTCTGAGGTGGCTTAGGGTCTTCATGTGGTACAATGGAAGGAGAATCAGGCTCTGAAGTCAGAGACCCTGGGTTCAAATCCTGCCTCTGATGAATACTACCTGACTGACCTTGGGCATTCCTCAGTTTCCCTATCTATAACAGGAGGGGGTTGGAGCAGAGGGTTTCTGAGGTCCTTTCCAGCTCTAGGTCCAAGCATCTATGCTTCAGCTCTAACTCACTGACCCTGTAACACAGGGACATACTCCCAAGGGTCTGTACCCCCTTACCATTGGCTCACGACTCACCTAGTCCAGGGAAAAGAGCTTGGAAATCAAGGGACCTGAGTTCAAATCCTGGCTCTGCAACGTGAATTCATAGATTTAGGCCTATAAAGGCTCCAACCCCTAATTTACAGATGGGGAAACTAAGACCCAGGGATCACACAGGGAGAAGCCTGGATTTGAACCTGAGTCTTCAGACTCCAGATCAGCACTATCTCTCTCACTTATCACTTTGTGACCCTGGTCAGCTCTCTGGCCTCAGTTTCCTGATCTATAAAATGGGGGTTGCAGAGACTCGGGACAGGGAAGTACTCTTACAGCCTCGAGATCGTGGACCCTCTGCGACTGCTGCAGCACCTGCTCCAGGGCGGACAGGGCTCAGAGGAGGGGTCCGAGAGACTCACCGCCGCCAGGGGTCGCCGCCTTAACATCCCAGGCCGCTCATGGAACCGATGCGGTCCAGCTTGAGGCCGAAGCACCCCTTGGACAAGCCCTTCTTGTTGACGCCTCGGTACTTGCGCGCGTTGGGGTAGTCATGCAGCAGGCGCGCCCAAGCCGCCCTCGAGCGAGTGTCCACGCGTAGGTCGCGCAGTAGCCGAGCGTTGGAGCCCTTGGCATTGGCCCCGCCGCCGCCGCCGCCGCCGCCCCCCGGCGCCTTGTCTCCCTTCTTGTCCCCGCCGGCTGCGGCCAGGACCCCCGCCGGCTCCTCTCCAGGCGGGGTCCGTGGGGGCTGTCGGAGGAGAGAGGGAGGGAGACGTGGGACCGTGAGGACCATTGGAGGAAGGGGCTCTTGCCCCCTTTCCAAAGCGCCCCCACGGCCCCCGAGCCCCGGGAGTGGGAACCTCCCCCTCAACCTGTGCCCGCTCTCCCTCTGGGGAGAGCAGTCATTCACCTGCTGTGTCATCCAATGCCTCTGCCCTCTTTCCCTCCGAGTGAGCCTCTGGTCGGGGGCCCCTCGGGCACCCTGTCTGCGCCTGGGCGCACACTAAGCTTGGCCAAGCGGAGTTCTGCACGGGCTCCCGTGACCCTGCTTCTACCACCCGGCAAATGAAGCAAGAGGGATTTCTCCCTTCTGCTCTCCCCCGGGCCCCGGGGATCCCTCGGGGCCGGCCGACTGTCTAAGGTACTTCCTGGGGACCGGGATGGACCTTCCTTCTCCCCACGCAAATTTGCCCCCGTCCCCACCTCCGCCGCCCTGGGGAGGGCAGGGCACCCACCTTCTGCGGCGCGGCTGGCTTGGCCTCGGGTCGAAGGGAGAGGAGCGTCAGCAGCAGCGTCCAGGCCAGCAGTTGGGAGACGTGCATGATGCTGGGGGACCCTGGGGCCCACGCAGGAGGACAAGGGTGCAAGGACTGCGGAGAGGGATGGCGTGCCGGGCTCCGGGCTGGTGGTAGGCGCTCGCAGCTGAGCGCAGCGCCCCGGACGGAGAGCGGAGCTGAGCTGCCCGGCGCTAGGCTGCCGGCGCAGCGGATCCCCGGAGTCCGAGTGCCGCGGGAGTGCGAGGTGGACTTGCGCTCGTTTGCGGATGCTCAGCTGCGCCGGCTGGGAGCGCTCTGCACCCGGCTTCTCCCCTCCGTGCCTTTATAAGCCAAGCGGCCCACTGATGTCATCCCCCCGCCCACCGGGGCTGGCGGAGCCTGGGGCTCCGGCTGGCGCTCCCGACCAATGACAAGCTGGAGCCGCAGTCCCCAGGGCCTGGGAAGGGGGCCTGGGAGGGAAGTGGGGGGAGGGGATGGGGGGGATTTAGTGCTGCCGCTCGGGGTGGGGGGGAACTCTCTAGTCCAACTCCGCCCCATGGCCCCCAACCCTGGGTAACAGGCTGCCAGGGCCCCAGCGGGGCTCCTGCTGGGGGCTCTGGAGACTGGCCAGAGCTGGGCAGGGTGTGTTGGGGTGGTGGAAGTGAGGGGGCCCGTCCCGCACCTGTTTGAGAGGTTTCTAGGGTCCAGTTTACACCTCGTGTAGTAGCAAAAGGAAGGCTGCGTCATGGAAGGAGTCGGCGACTGAAGTCCGAAGCCCCTGACTTTGACCCTGGGCTGCAAGCTCCTTTCTTTGCCAGGGCCTCAGTTTCCCCGTCACCTGCAGGCTTGCAGGTCTCTAGAAGGCTCCTGGTGTGTGCGCGCGTGTGTACGTGTGTGTGAGTCCTGGATTGGAGCTTGCAACTCTCGGACCGGAACTCCGTCGGTAGCCGCCACTGCTGGTTCTTCTTCAGTCAGGGATCACCGGCCTGGGGGCTTGGTGCTGCCCCCCTGCCCCGGGGACTTTGGCAGACTGAAGGCGGGGGAGGGGGGGCAGCACTTTGGCCCCACGGGGGGCTGTCCGCGCTGAGCGCGTGTGCCTGTCTGCACGTGCGCACGGGCGTGGGTGAGTGGGCTTTCTGCAGAGCCGGCAGCCCTTCGATTCTGACCAAGTGGCTTCTAACACTCCGTGCTCCCAAGGAGAAGGGACAGGCGCGGGCCCTGGGCACTCCCTGGTCTCCTCCGCCCGCCTCCTCTTCCTCCGAGCCACGTTTAGTAAGAACTGGTGTTTGCATTGAGCTCCAAGGCTGTGCCCACGAGATTTCATTTGAACCCGACAGAAGGCGGGCGCCACAGGTGGCATTCTCTCGATTTTACACTTGAGGAGCTGTGGCTCGAATAGGGTCGTTAGCCAGTCAGTAAGGGCGGCAGCAGGTACTGCCGAGAGAACTTGCGTTCAAACCCCACCCAAGATACCTCAGACATGGCATTCAATGTCCCTGAGCCCAGGTTTCCTCAACTGCTTCATGAGCGAGTTGGCTCTAAGGGTCACGAGTGGTCCCTCCCGACTCCCGAGTCCCACGCCACCACCCTGCGCGGCCTCTCGGACCACACCTCAAGCTAGGAAGGCCGCGACCAGTCCTGTGCCTCCCCGGGGCTCAGAGCTCAGAGCGGGCGGCAGGAGCTTCCCTGCACCTCAAACAATCTAGAACCCGCCAGCCAGGCTCTTCTACTTGAAGTCAAGAAAAGAGAAAAGGAAGGGAACTAGCGTTCCGCATCCCGCCCCCCCCCCCGCCCCAGGAAAGAGAGGGTCGCCAGGGGATGCAGATGGTGACTGAAGAGGAGGGGGATGATCCCACAGGACTGCTGGGAGCTTCCTTGAGGGATGCCGGTCGACACTTCTCTTGGCCTCCGTGAAGCCCCTTCAGTGGCTTGGGGGTGGGGGACATATCGGTGCCCCCATCCTTTCCCCTAGGGATCTCCCCTGAAACTTCCAGGCCCCCCAGGGTCATCTCTGGAGAGGCAGGCGGCCTGTGGGGCTCATTTTCCCGGGGCGCGGGAGGAAATCCCATAAATCTCATTGGAATTGGCGGGGCGTGGTTGGGATTAAGAACGGAATGGCCGAGCGTGGGGGAGGGGGGGTGCCCTCTCGTACCCTCGCCCCCCGGCTCGTTTTACCGAAATGCTCAACACTGGGCCAGATGCAAGGTTCCAAGGCCATGGTCAGGGGGCTTCCAGTTCCCTCTTCCCTGCTCGCAGCTGCTTCCCCAGGGTCGCCCTCTCCCCCGCAGCTCGAGTGTTCGCTGGCTCACCTCTTTTCCTTTGGCTCCAGCCTCTCCCGGGACAGTGGCTTCCCTTCCCTCTCGCTCTCTCCTTTCCTCTCCAAAGCCCGAGAGCAAAGGGATTCAGGCTAGCCCAGACTCCCCCTTCTCCCGGAGCTGCGAACAACTAGGGGCCGTCGCCTCGCCTCGCCTTAGTCCCCAGGGCACGTCGAATTAGAGTGAACTTCGAGCCGAGGAGAAGGGGTGGGATGCTAGCCAATGCCCTTATTTTAAAGAGGAGGAAACTGAGGCCAACGAGGAGTAACTTGCCCCGGATCGCACAGCTAGTCAGTGTCTGAGACTGGATTTGGAGACTGGGTTCCCTGTCCAGTGCCCTAACCACTGCACAGTACTGTGCCTCCTTTTTAAATGGTCGTCTAAATGGAAAGAGCCTCAATCGACTTCGAGGTTTTTGCCTGTGTTCTGCAGTGAAATTGCTTTGTGGTTTGTGGTTAATCAGCAACCTCTCTGGGCCTCAGTATCCCCAACTGTATAAAGGGGCGGTCCTTCATGCCCCAACCTTATCTCATAGAGTTGATGAAAGGCAGGAATTGGAAATGTATCTAAACTCTAGAAAAATGCTACAGAATCAAAGTATTTCCACATTGAGGATTACGTGAATACTCAAGAGTTTACACTTATCCTTGCGGAGGGAAAGGCTTTTTTCCTCCCATTGGAGAGAGGACCTCGGAGTTATGGCTGGAGCCAAGCCCTAATCCTGTATCTAACTCCTTACGTGGGTTTATGCAGACCACATTCAGTCTCTCTTTTAGGCTCATGCCCTGACCCAAGGCTTCCCTTGAGAACATTATAAAAATACACTTTATGTCTGTCTGTACAGAAAAAGGAACCAAAAAAGAGTCTCACCTTCCATGCAGGCAGTTAGATTGACAATATATGAAACACAGGATGGGTTTTATTTAATCCAACAAAAATCCACACAGAAAAGACACACCTGATCTCATAAATAGTCCAGACTTCTCCTTCCTTTCCAGTGAGTCAAAAAGCATTTATTGCTATGAGCCAAGCATTATGCTAGGTGCTGGGATACAAATAGGAAATCATGACAGTCTGCTCTCAGGGAGCTCACATTTTAATAGGGGCAGACAACATATACAGGAGGGCCCAGCTGCAGAACAGATGGAAAGGCCTCTGTGGTTCTTAGGGCGCAGCAGCAAGGCAGATGGTAATACATCTTCTTGAGTGTCATTTCCACTGATAAAAGATCTGTTTCTGATTTGGAACCACTTGATGGTGCCAAGGATTCTGGGGGCAGGAACTTGTTTTCTGGGACTTTGGCAGCCCCAGCTTCTAGGGGTGGGTCGTGGGGGAGTGGGAGGCTGCAGCACCTGCAGAAGCTGTGGCCAAGTCTTGTTTTCTCAAGGGTTGTTGGATGATGGCTGTGGGGGCTGGCTGGTGGTCTCTGGGTGGGGAGGTGCTACTACTCCCAAGGTCCTGGGCTACCTGAACTGAGATATGAAGGTAGGTGGGTGGCTTCTTTTCAGGTAACCAGAGTCTACATATCCCACAGGCTTTTCTCTAGCTTTCTTAACTTTGGTTCTCTCCTTGTTTGCCACAGCGATTTTCCTTGATTGGCAAAGTCTAACCAGTAACTCCATTACTCAGTAAACTCCAATGACTCCCTATTACCTCTGGTCGAATGCAGACTCTTTTGTTCCACATTTAAGAACCTTTACAGCTTGTCTGTAGTCTACCTTTCTCGCCTTCTTGTGCATATGTTGCTCCACTCCACGCACTCGATGGTTCAGTCAAACTGGTCTTCTTTCTGCTTCTCTGGTACTCTCCAAGTCATCGATAGATGGTCTCCTTGCCTAGAATACACTTCCCATTTAACTCTGAATCCCTCCCTTCCTTCAGTTCAGTGAGTCACCTTGACATGAAGCCTTTCCTGATGCCCTCTCCCAATTCTGCCTAGACCTATATATGCTTATAACCCACCTCTCCAACCTTCCCACAATAAAAAGTCACTTTGAGGGCAGGACCTCAGCTTACCTTGTTTTAAGCAGAACCCAGATCCCAGCTAGTTCTCCACTTCACCTCATTGCCTCCCTGACCTTTCCGTGTGCATGTGGGTCATTCAAAGTTTCAGCCTTAGCAGGCTGACAATTCTGGGAAGGCTTCCCATCCTTTGCCTTTTGCTGGTCTCTGGAAAGCACCAGCTGATGAGTCCAGCTGTTCTCTTCTCCCTGTCCTGGGGCCCCTTTCACTGCCTACCTCAGATGGTGCCCAGCCCCTTTATCCCGCAGCAGATGGTGTCATTATTTATTCCTTTACTTTGTTTTTAAATTTAAAGGCTAAAAACGGGGAAAGCTTTCTCATCTTCAGCAGGCTTGCTCTCTCCTACAGGTAATGAATGAGCAACACATTTATTTAGCACCTGCTAAGAGCCTGGCATGCTGCTAGGCACAGGGGAGCTGATAAGGACTAACGGAACCCTGCCCTCTGGGATCTTCTGTTCTGTAGGGGGAGGATCAGCCCCTTCGGGGGATCTGGGGAGCATGTGAGGACATCCAGAGGCTCCAGGGGTCAAGAGCAGCAGCCCAGCTGTTCCAAATGCTGAGGGACAGGGAGGACTCATGCCAGAGAAAGATCCATTTCCCAGGCGAGTAAAGGAGGCCCCCAGAGTCAGGACGCTGGGACTCAGTTCTTAGTTCTCTGGCAATGCTCCAGACCTGGGGACTCTCCACCCCTCAGGCTCTTTGAACCCCTCACTCCGTCCTCTCCCTATTCCCAAATTAGACTCTCCATGCCCTTGCCCCCAGGCATGAACTTGGGCTTTGGTGGGGAGTCCTGGTGTCTGTTCTGAACAAGCCCAGACCTCAGGGGGCCCTGAGTCCTTTGGGGATTTGATACTCCCATGCTCCCCAGTCTCAGAGAGAGGTCCTCCCGTGACCTGACAGGCATCGGCCTTGCCTCTGGCTCTGGGGAGCCCTCACGCACCAGCCTTCCAAATCAAAAGACCAGATGTGATAGACGGCAGCTCAGGGAACCACTGACATGTTCCAGTGACCACATCCTAGCCAGCCAGCTGGATGAGGGCGCTCAAATAACTCTGCTTGACTGTGAAACGACTTCACAGATCTCTCTCACTCTCTTTGGCTCTCTTCTGCTGGCTCTCTCTCTCTCTCTCTCTCTCTCTCTCTCTCTCTCTCTCTCTCTCTCTCTCTCTCTCTCTCTGCCCCCTTACACACACACACACACACACACACACAGTCTCAAGCATGCTTTCCCTCTCCCTTCCCTCCCTTTCTCTACTTCTCTTTTCTCCACTTTTCCCCCTCTCCCTTCTTTCTCCCTCTCTCTTCCCTATCCCTGCCTGTCTCAATTCTCTCCTTTCCTCCTCCTCCTCCTCTCTCTGCCTGTTTCTCCCCTTCTGTCTCTATCTCTGCTTCTTTTTCTTTCTCTCTGTCTCTCATGTAGAAGCATGATTTCCCTTTCCCTCCCCTCCCTCTCCTATTCCTCCTCTCTCTACTTCTCTCTCTCCCCCAATTCTCCACCCTCCCTTCTCTGTCTCTCCCTCTCTCTCCTCTATCCCTGCATGTCTCTCTCTCTTCTTCTGTCCTTTCCTCCTCCTTTCTCGTTCTGTCTGTTTCTATTTCTTGGCCAAGTCACATTTCCTTCTAATTTCTTCATCTGCTAATAAGGACCCCTGAGGTCCTGTCCAGTTCTTATAGGACAAGAACCCCAAGGTCAGTTCCTAACATTGGGTGAAAGTGGGAGAAAGGGAGAGAAGGAATCCCATGGAAAGAAGAAAGGGAACCCACACATGGATGCTTGTCCTGTAGGAGGAGATAATTGAGGCAGCCTAGGAGAAATGAGTCCCAGGGTGAGTGTCAGTCCTTATGGGAAAGGAAGGGAGTCACTCAGTATAAGCATTTATTAAGTGGTGATGGTTGGTAGGGCCAATTCAGGTCGGCACCTCTTGGTGGCTTAGAGGACCTGGACCCTACGTTGGTCTGTAGTGCTTTAGATGCAGAGAAGCAAATGATCTGGGTAGGAACCTTCCCATGCATTTAGGTTGGGGACTGATCCCGTAAGTGGAGCCCCGACCTTGCTCATCTGACTGCAGAAAAGCCCCTATTCATTGCCCATTCTCAAGAGAATTTTATTTCAGAGAATACAAGCCTGTCCCATGGAGGGATTGCCATTTCTGTCCCGGGCAACCAGCTTTCCCAAGCCTTTGCAAATGACCTTCTACAGGGAATGATGGGTGCATTTATTTAGTTGTTTGAAACAGTTGAGAGGTGTCCTTGGTCTCTCCTCTAATGCCACCTAGTGTTTGGTGCTGGGTGGTTGAGCCCAAGTCAAAAAAAAAAATTGGAAGAGGGGAGCATTGAAGGACTCTCTATGTAGCTAGGTAGGGAGAAGGAGAGAGCCCTGGAGTTCGCCTCCATAAGCCCTGAGTTTGACTCCTGCCTCAGACATTCACTAGCTGTGTGGCTAGATAGACAAAATACTAGATAGGACTTTGATTAAACACCTACTGTGTGCCAGGCATTGTGCCCAAAACAAGCGAGCCAGACAGCTGCAGCCTGAGAGAGGGTTAAAGGAGGGGCTGGAGGGTGGGCTCTGGGCCTGGTGGGAGGGAGGGAGATGTGGATCACAGCTTGGCTGGAGTGAAGGCATCAGGGGATGGCTGGGAAGTGTCCTAATGATAGGCAGTGTTGACACGGCAATTTAAGGCTTGTAAAGTGCTTCACATGTATTAGCTCATTTGATCCTCCCCAAACCCTGTGAACGAGGTGCTATCATTTTTACCCATGAAGAAACTAAGGCTAAGAGAGGTTAAGTCCCTTGCCCTAGGCTCACATAGCCAGTATGTGTTAGAGTAGGAAAGACTGGGGTTCAAATACAGGCTTTTCTGTCTCCAAGACTGGCACTCTATCCACCGTCATACTGCCTTTGCCTAGTATACAACAAGCACTTAATAAGAAAAACCTTAATCATTAGAGTTGTCCAAAAGTGGAACAGGCTTGGAAAGTAGTAGGTGTCCTATCATGGGTGGTCTTCAAGGAAAGCTCTGTCCTAACTCTTGGGTCCAGAGTGGGAAGGGTGGAGGTCATCTAGGCAACCCCCTTATCAAGCATTTATTAAGCACCTTTGTGCTCACAACTAGGCTAAGTATAAACCAAAAAGAAAGACATGAATTACCCTCAGGGACCTTACATTCTTTCTTTCTTTCTTTCTTTCTTTCTTTCTTTCTTTCTTTCTTTCTTTCTTTCTTTCTTTCTTTTTTTTTTTTTTTTGCAGGGCAATGAGGGTTAAGTAAATTGCCCAGGGTCACACAGCTAGTAAGTGTCAAGTGTCTGAGGCTGGATTTGAACTCAGGTCCTCCTGAATCCAGGACCGGTGCTTTATCCACTGCACTACCTAGCTGCCCCGGGAACCTTACATTCTTTTTTTTTTTTTTTAATAAAAGCATTTTATTATTTTCCAGTTACATGTAGAGATAGTTTTCAACATTTGTTTTTATTTTGTTTTTGTTTGTTTTTGCAGGCAATGGGGTTAAGTGACTTGCCCAGGGTCACACAGCTAGTAATTGTCAAGTGTCTGAGATCGGATCTGAACTCAGGTACTCCTGAATCCAGGGCCGGTGCCCTAACCACTGCGCCATCTAGCTGCCCCCAACATTTGTTTTTATAAGATTCCCAATTTCAAATTTTTCTCTCTCCCTCCCCTCCCTCCCCTCCCTCCCCCCCTCCTCTAGACAGCAGGTAATCTAATATAGGTTATATATATATATATATATATAATAACATTAATCATATTTCTGCATTAGTCATGTTTTAAGAGAAGAATCAGAGCAAAAAGGAAAAACCTCAAAAAAGAAAAACAACAGCACCAAAAACAAAAGAAATAGTAGGGGTCAATCAGCATCCATATTTTACAGTTCTTTTTTTTTCTGGATTTGGAGAGCCTTTTCCATCACAAGTCCTTTGGAACTTTCTTGTACTGGTGAGAAGAATCTAGTCTATCACAGTTGATCAACACATAATGTTGATGATACTGTGTACAATGTTCTCCTGGTAATGCTCCTCTCACTCATCATTGGTTCATGCAAGTCCTTCCAGGTTTCTCTGAACTCCACCTGCTCATCGTTTCTTACAGCACAATAGAATTCCATTACATTCATATACCACAACTTGTTCAGCCATTCTCCAATGGATGGGCAGCCCCTCAATTTCCAATTCCTTGCCACCACAAAAAGAGCAGCTATAAATATTTTTGTACATGTGGATTCTTTTCTCTTTTTTATGATCTCTTTGGGAAAAAGACCCAAAAGTGGTATTGCTGGGTCAAGGGGTATGCACAGCTTTATAGCCCTTTGGGCATAATTCCAAATTGCTCTCCAGAATGGTTGGATCAGTTCACAGCTCCACCAACAATGCATTAGTGTTCCAATTTTTCCACGGAACCTTACATTCTAATTAAGGAAGACAATACAAAAAAGGGACCTGAAAATTAGGAGGGGAGATTAGGTACCTGGGACCAGGTGGGGATCAGAAGCAGAGCTGGGAGAGGACTGAACCTGGCCTGCTAGCCTGGGCGTTTCCTCAGGTGGAGGTTACCCCAATCAGAGGAGGCCTCCAGGGATGAAGTTACCTTCCGGGTAAGAAAGCAGTATGAATTTACAGATAGCGGGAAGTCTAGAGGGTCTAGAGTGGAGATGATAAGGAAAATAAGACCCAGAAAGGGTAGCGACTTGTCGAGGTCACACTGGCTACACAAACTCAGGCACCCTGGCTCTTTCCATTGTACCATGTTATCTTTTGTCAGAGGCTCATGGAGGGGATTTCTGAAAGGGCTCCCTTTGGGGCGAGCTGCTAATATTAAGAGGCTACAAAGTGCTTATTGGGTTGAACGATCATTTGTTGGCTAAAGGGATGGAGATGCTCCTTCTGGTCCCTCCCAGGCTCCCAAGAGCCCGGGCTCTCGCCCCCCTGTCCTCTGATGCCCTCAGCCCCGTGGTGCTTTCCCCTTGGAAAACTCTCCTGCCTTGCTGGGGCCCCGCCAGTTCTCAGCCTCTGCCTTGGGCTGGCTCAGCAGGTTGTTCAGGCCTCCCCAGTCGGCAGGCCTGCAGTGAGTCACAGTGATCAGCTGGGGGGCCTTGCTGTTGCCCTGGGTGGACACCTGCTACTGGGAAGCAGCTGTCTCCGATCCTTGCTGACGCCACGGCCGGGCTGGGAAGGGAACGTAAAACTCAGGCTTGGCAGGGGCCGTGGAAGCCCCTCTGCCTGGGGCCGCCAGCTCACAGGCCCTCGGGCCTCCCCTGCTCAATCTCTCTCAGCCTTTGCAGGCGATGGACCAGCTGTTTTTTCTCTCTTTCCCTGGCTCCAGGGCTCCTCAATCCTGTTTCCATCCTTCCTGATTGAATTACGCCTGGGATCTCTGGGAAAAGGAGGGAAGGGGAGAAAAGGGGACACACGGATGGGGAGAGAGTCTTGGGGCATAAATGCTTGGGAAAGCCCCTGTCCCAGATGGGTAAAGTGTGAGGAAATTCACTGGAGGGCTTGGAGCCTTTTAAATAGGTGAGGAGACTAGAGCTGTGCCTAGCTGGGGAGGGGAGTGGGGACGGGGAGGGAGACAAAGAATCCAAGTGGAAGCTTCCTCATTTGTTCACTTGTTGGATATGTGTTCATCCTCATTCTTGGAGCCTGCTAAACTGGCTCTCAGCTCATTGGGGGAAGCTCTCTTGTTCCTTCCTACCAGTCAAGTCCTTCTCTGCTGCCCTGAGGCCTCCTGAGAAAGGCAGCCAAAATTCGCAAGCCAGTCAGGGCCCGGCTCATGTTCCCAGGCCCAGAGGGCCACTTAGAACCTCAGATCCTAAACACTATTAATAAGAATAGCTCCTTTTTAATAGGACCTTCAGGATTGCAAAGTGCTTTATATTCACTATCTCATTTGATCCCCACCATCACTCAGTGGGTTGGTGCTATTATCATATGACAGATGACGAAGCTGAGGTTCATTTGAAATAACATACCCAGGGTTACCCAGCTAGGAGCCATCTGGATTTATAGTAAATTCAAACTCAGGTCAAGCACTGGGCTCATATTCAGAGGACCTGGGTTGGAATCTCAGCTCCACCACTTTTTGCTTGTGTGACCTTGGGCAAGTCACTTTCCCTCAATGGGCCTCAGATTCCTCCTCTGTGAAATAAGGGGGCTGCCTTAGATGGCCTCTGAGATTCCTTTGGGCTCCAAACCCTGGCTTCCCTAACAATGCTCCCTCTCTGAACTCTGCCCACAAGCTGGCTCAGGAGAATGCCAGCTTCCTGAAGGCAGGGATGGAACCATATGCACGGCAGGCCGCTGGGTGGCACAGAGATTCAGGGTCAGAAAGCCCTCAGTTCAAATCCTCCCTCAGACACTTCCCAGCCGTGGGACCTAAGCTCTCCCGGCCTCTGTTCCCTCATCTACAAAAGAGGGATGAAAACAGCCCTGGCACCACAGGGCTGCTGGGAGGATCAAAGTGCTGGAAGGCCTTACAGAAATGCTAACTATTATCATTGTTGCTTGGTGGTAGTGGGCTGATGAGGGAGTGAATGAAGAGCTCCCAGGCTTCAAACAGGGCCTGCTGAGCTTCCCTGCTCTCCCCCCCCCCCCCGCCGTGCAGATGCTGGGGCCCAAGCAGGGCTGTACCCTTAGTTCTCCCAGGGGAGCCAGCAACCTCGCAGTCAAGGTTAGATGTCGGCGTTTGCCAAGACTGTGGGGCTGCTCTGGAAAACAAACAGGAGCTAATCTCCTGCCCAGGGCTTTCTATGGGAAAGAGCCTGGGAAGGGAGCTGGTCTTGGCCCCCCAAGAGGATGAGCCTGCACAATCCCCAGCCCACCCCCCAACTCGGAGCTAACCTTCCTGTGACTATCAGGAGCGGCCCATGCTCCGTGGTGACTGAGGTAGCCAAGGGGATGGGGTGTTTCCTTGAGATAGGGGGGCCCAGGGCTTTCACATGAGGTCATGCTGAGACGTGGCTCCCTCCCCTGCCCCTCCCCCTCTGCCAGGGAGCCTGACAGCTCTGGCTGGCTAACAGCTGTTTCCAGATGTGACCAGGCAGCTTGGGGCCCAGGGTTTACTGCTGATTCTTCGGGACCACTCTGGCTTTCTCTTCCTCCCCCTCCCTCCTATGATTGAAGCCTTGGGGACCTGGGTGGGAAGACTGTCCAGTCCAACTTCTCCTTTTTATAGGGGAGGAAACCGAGGCCCAGGGAGGTTAACCATCTTTTCCAAGGTCATAAAAGTCATGACTGTCAGAGGCAGGATTTGAACTTGGGTCTTCTGACTTCACCATTGCCCCACGCTGCCTCAATCCACCAGATCATCTACCTTTAAATCCTTTTTCTTTCTTTTTTTTGTTATTTATTGATTTTTATAAAAGTATTTTATTGTTTTCCTTTTACATGCAGAGATAGTTTTCAACATTTGTTTTTATAAGATTTCTAATTTCAATTTTTTCTCCCTCCCTCCCCCCTTCCCTCCTTCCCCAAGACAGCAGGTAATCTGATATAGGTTATATATGTACAATAACATTAAACATATTTCTGCATTAGTCGTGTTATAAGAGAAGAATCAGAGCAAAAAGGAAAAACCTCAAAAAAGAAAAACAACAGCACCAAAACCAAAAGAAATAGTAGGGGTCAATCAGCATCCATATTCCACAGTTCTTTTATTTCCTGGATTTGGAGAGCCTTTTCCATCACAAGTCCTTTGGAACTTTCTTGTACTGGTGAGAAGAATCTAGTCTATCACAGTTGATCAACACACAATGTTGATACTGTGTACAATGTTCTCCTGGTTCTGCTCATCTCACTCATCATCGGTTCATGCAAGTCCTTCCAGGTTTCTCTGAACTCCTCCTGCTCATCGTTTCTTACAGCACAATAGAATTCCATTACATTCATATACCACAACTTGTTCAGCCATTCCCCAATGGATGGGCAGCCCCTCAATTTCCAATTCCTTACCACCACAAAAAGAGCAACTATAAATATTTTTGTACATGTAGGTCCTTTTCCCTTTTTAATGATCTCTTTGGGAAAAAGACCCAAAAGTGGTATTGCTGGGTCAAGGGGTATGCACAGCTTTATAGCCCTTTGGGCATAATTCCAAATTGCTCTCCAGAATGGTTGGATCAGTTCACAGCTCCACCAACAATGCATTAGTGTTACAATTTTCCCACAGCTTCTCCAACATTTATTTTCCTTTTTTGTCATATTAGCCAATCTGATAGGTGTCAGGTGGTACCTCAGAGTTGTTTTAATTTGCATCTCTCTAATCAATAGTGATTTAGAGCATTTTTTCATATGGCAATAGATAGCTTTGATTTCTTCATCAGAAAACTGCCTGTTCATATCCTTTGACCATTTCTCAATTGGGGAATGACTTTGATTCTTATAAATTTGATTTAGTTCCCTATATATTTTAGAGATGAGGCCTTTATCAGAAGGACTGGCCTCAAAAATTGTTTCCCAGCTTTCTGCCTCCCTTCTAATTTTGGATGCATTGCTTCTGTTTGTACAAAACCTTTTTAATTTAATGTAATCAAAATCATCCATTTTGCATTTCATAATATTCTCTATCTCTTGTTTGGTCATAAACTGTTTTCCTTTCCAAAGATCTGATAGGTAGATTATTCCTTCCTCTCCTAATTTACCTATGGTATCACCTTTTATGTCTAAATCATGTATCCATTTTGACCTTACTTTAGTATAAGGTGTAAGATGTTGGTCTATGCCTAATTTCTGCCATACTATCTTCCAGTTTTCCCAGCAGTTTTTGTCAAATACTGAGTTCCTATCCCAGAAGCTGGAGTCTTTGGGTTTATCAAACAGTACATTACTAAAGTAATTTACTACTGTCTCCTGTGTCTAGCCTATTCCATTGATCCTCCACTCTATTTCTTAGCCAGTACCAAATCGTTAGATGCTTTTTCAGCCTAAGTAACATGACCTGGTTTGATTCTTCATCTCTTGATCCATATCCCCAGAAAAATGGATCATGTCTCATTCCTTTCTCTGGTTGGAGGGATGAGGAGTGAGGCTCTGCCCATGCAACACCATAGGAGGCAGGCTATTTCCTAATCTTGTCTTCTGACAAGAGATTGGAACTGGACTAAAAAGGAAGGGGAAGGAGGACTAGCATTTATTAAGCACCTACTGTGTGCCAGGCACTGGGAATACGAAGACAAAAAACAAAATATCCCCTGCTCTCAGGATATTTATATTCCTTTTTTGGGGGTGGGGGAACATGTTTACAGAAAATCCAATGCAAAATACATATGTAATAATTCTTTTTTTTTTTTTTGTGGGGCAATGGGGGTTAAGTGACTTGCCCAGTGTCACACAGCTAGTAAGTGTCAAGTGTCTGAGGCCAGATTTGAACTCAGGTACTCCTGAATCCAGGGCCAGTGCTTTATCCACTGTGCCACCTAGCTGCCTCTATGTAATAATTCTTTCAAACAAGACTAGCAATGCTAAAAGGCTAGAGAGGTGAAACAACAGAAAAATGGAAAAACAAAAGGGATGGCATTCAGATAAAAAACATCCCACACCTTAGAAAGGCTGAGGATCAACTATCTCAACTGTGTATGAAGAGGCCAACAAAGAAAATGGCCCAGCCATCCCAGCCCTTTGTCTACAGCTGCTCATCAGGATTCCCAAGACCCTGGTAAGAATCTGGGACATTTAACTGGTGGAGGGGCTGACTGCCAGAAGCCAAGGTAGGCTCCCTGCATGAGGGAGCTGGCCCCTAAGCTAGAAGGATGGTTGGACCTCTCTTACCTCTTAGGAGGATGGGATGGGGGAGATACACGTCAGAGCCAAGGCTCTGAGGGAGACCAAGGGGGCAGGATTGGCTAGTTGTAGCCTAAGGGTCTTTGACCCAGCCCAGAGAGCATGACCCCTCCAGTGGACAGGAGCATGCAGTCTAGGGGAAGCGGGTAGAGTGGCCAGTCTGGCCAAGCGAGCAGGTAGTGACTCATCCATCACCAAGAGCACTCCCTGAGTGAATTTAGGGAAGATATGGGCTCTGCTCATCTGAATCATGCTGTGCCTCAGCCACATGTATTCCTGATAGGCATGCTTCTCCATGAGTCTACTTTAAGTTCATGTCCACTCTTTCCCCGCTCCTGGACTCTAGGTGTATTTGTGAGATGTATTCCCCTGGTGGGGCAATGGGGTGGCTCAGTGGATAGAACCCTGGGCCTGGGGTCAGAAAGACATCTCCATGACTTCGAATTTGGCCTCAGACACTTCTGGGTAAGTCAGTTAACCCGGTTTGCCTCAGTTTCCTCATCTGTAAAATGAGTGGCAAACCACTCCAGTATCTATGTCAAAAAAAATGCCAAATGGGGTCATGTAGAGTCAACACCAGTGAAAAAATTGAACAACATTCTCCTGGTGAAGGAATTTTTTTTTTTTTTTGCATCTACTGTATTATGTCATTTGAATAAATGCCTTTGCTAAAGAACTGATCTACTGGCTGATTTTTAAAGGGAAGGATACTGGTGGGGACTTGTGAATTACTGTTGGGAAGATAGCCACCCACAGGGCTACGGATATGAAAATGGTAGCAGCCACCCCTTTGGGGGCCCCATCTATCAATGGGTCGAGGGAGAGAGTGGAGAGGGTGGCATAGCACACATCCACACATCCACAATATATACACATATCTGTAGATGTGTGTCTTTACCTACATATCATCTCAGGGAGCGGTCTAGAACTTGGAGGGATTGGGAGAGGATTCCTTTAGAAGGCAATACTGGGGCTATGCTTCGAAGGAAGCTAGAGGTGGGTTCTAAGGGTGGAGGTGAGCACAGAGAAGTTTCCCAGGAATGGGGGGGAAGCCTGTCCAAAGACACTGAGGTAGAAGTTGCAACTTGAGAGAAGGGGTTCTGAAGGACGCCACAGACTGGAATGAATGTTTTGCTCCTCGGCTTTTCCAGGCCATAGATGGGTCTAATCTTCCCCCTGATGCATCCAAAGGGTTTAAGAAGCACAGTGCCTATACTATATGCACAGTAGGTACATATAGTAGGTGCTTAATACTTGCTTACTAGATGGATTGCTCTAGGCTCTGATTTCCTAGGCCACAGGGGCTCAGGACTGTAGGTTCTGAGCCAAAGGCTTCATTCTGAAGAGCTTCTTTGGCTTGTACCCTCTGGTAGGATTTCCCCTGGGAACATCAGAATTTGCCTTGGGGGACCCCTTGGCTCCCTTGAAGGGACTGATATCTCGAGATGTGACCAAACCCATAAATGGTTAGGGCAGCTTGTCTTCCCTCCTAATACCCCCTTTCTTAGAAACCAGCACAGTCGGCATAGCTCACAGTCCAGCAATTGATGGGTCCTCAGCATCTCTGCTTCCGAGTGTCCTGGACAATGCACTTGTCCCTCTCTGGGAAACCCAGGGCAGCTTGGTCTGGTGGCTCCTCCCCTGGGCTCTGCTGGCACTTCGGGTAGGCGGTTTTCTGTCAGCTGCTCTCTCTCTAAGGGGCAGATTCCCTCTTTTCTTTCCCTTATGTTTTTCTTTCTGGGTCACTGTGTACAGGCAGTTCCAAGCCTCTGCCAAGGCTCTTTCTGCACATTCCTAGGTATGGACACACAAAAACTCAACTCCAGGAAGCTGAGTGTGATTCCTGCCCCAACCCCCTTGCTGCTTCCAAGAACATTTTGCAAAGTCAGGCACCAGGGAAAGGGTCCTTGTGGTCCCCTGGATTCAGAGGGTACAGGTTTAAATCTTGCCTGTGATTACCTAAGCATTGTGGTTTGGTTGTTTCAGTTGTGTCCGAATCTCTTGGCAGAGATACTGGAGTGGTTTGCCATTTCCTTCTCCAGCTCATTTTACAGATGAGGAAACTGAGACAAACACGGTTAAGTGAGTTGCCCAGGGTCACACAGCATAGCCTCTGATAAATCACAATCCCCCTGCGTCTCAGTTTGCCCACATGTAGAATGGGGAGGTGGAGTTTGGATTAATTTGCCTCTAAGGTCCCTGGCATTTGGAGATCTAGGACTTGGCTCAAGGGATCCAACTAGCCCAGAGCTTTCAGGCTGACTGAGCTACCTTAGCCAAGCCCTCCCCATAAAGGGAATTTCACCACTGTTTCATCAGGGAGGATCATTTGGGAGGAGCAGCTTCCCATAGGCCTCCTGGGACATGCTCGGGCATACCCACTCCCCTGTGTTTTAGAGGTTCAGCCTTCACAGTTCTGGGACACTTGGCACTCAGCCCCCGTGACTGTCCTCTTGCTGAGTTACCTCAGAGCTCTTAGCACCTGGGACAGAAGGTAAGACCACTTCTCCCTCTCCTCTGGGGGTTTAAACAGTTTAGAAAGGCCCCAAAAGGTGTTGGGCCCTGCCCCTGGTCCCTAGAAGAATCCTGCCTTTGGCACTCATGTACTTGGGGGAGTCATTTTCTCTCCCTGGGCTGCAGGGGGCTGGGCTAGACGGCCCCTGAGGTCCCTTTCAGCTCGAGATCATGGGAGCATGACTTGGTATCTAAAATCAACCTGGAAAGGACTTTGGGGAGCCTCTAATAACATTCCCTGCTCTGCTCCAACAAACTCACCATGAAACAGGCTCAGGGAGGAGGTGCTTTACCTGAGGACACAGGGCCTGCTCCCTCCTCCCTCCTTGTGCTCCCTTCTCCCTCCTGGTGTTCTCTCCTCCCTCCTGGTGCTCCCTCCTCCCTCCTGGTGTTCTCTCCTCCCTCCTGGTGCTCCTCCCAGGTATTTCCTCCTTCCTCTAGGTGCTCCCTTCTCCTTCCTGTTCCTCCCTCCTCTCTCCTGGTTCTTCCTCCCTGGCTGCCTTCCTATGATTCAATCATTTGACACAATGGGATTTCTCCCTATTAGCTGTTCTTTTTAGAGTGACTTGATCCTCTCTCTCTCCCTCTCTCCCTCTCTCTCCCCACTCTCTTCTCTTCTCCCTCCCTTCCTCCCCCTCCATCCCTTTCTCTCTCTCTCTAGTTAGCAGACAGCTTTTGTGGGCAGGTACTAATTCCAGGAGCTGGTTGAGGCCCAGAGAACCTTGCTGGACTGTGCTTTCACCTCCTCCACAAAAGGCAACTTTCTGCCCAGGACACTCTTCTTGTTACTCGTTGGTGTCCCTGTGGGCCCAAGTTTTCTGGGAGGGCAGCATCAAGCTTGGTCTGCCTGCTTTGGAGCTGCTGTCAGACTTCACTTAGGTAGGGGAGGACGGTGGTGATGCATGTCCAGCATCCAGGTGCGGGAACCCTTGTTGTGCCGTCACTGAGATGGGGGGTTAGGGTGAAAGGGCTTTCTTTGGTCCAGACCTGTCTTTTTTGGAGGGGCACAGGTAAAGTCCAGACAGGGAATTCACTCCTGGGGAGCAGCCACTCTTTGGGGACATTCTCTTTGCCCCTGGGGGCTCACTGACTTGCCTCGGGTCCCTCAGTGGCTACTGAGAACCCAACTTTCCTAGTCCGTTCAATGGGGATAACAGTGCCCGATTCATTGGGTGGTTTAAATGAGATGATAGATGTCACGCACTTTGCCAAGCATCACATCCGGTCGACATGAGCTACTCTAAGTGGCATGTCCCAATCCAGGGTTCTTTTTCAGGCTACCAGCCTCCCATCACTCCGTAAACACTGATTAGACCCATACTGTGTGTGTGTGTGGGGAGACATGAGGGGGGGCTGGGGGAGAACGACACCTTGATTTTCACTAACTCTTTGGTGAAATGGAAGACTTCCTTCCATTGCATATTTAGGCAGACAAGGGCAGCAGAAGCAGTGCTTGGGACAATGTCACATTATGGTTATTGGTGCTACCTCGATATTAACATAGTTATTTATGACCTCAGTCTTTCAGACTAAATTTCAATAGAATTTGGGTTTTTTTGTGATGCTTGGCTTAAAGACATGATCCTGGGAAGGGAGCCCAGAGACTTCTCCAGACTGCCCACCCAAGGGGTCCAGGGCACAAAGCAGGTTCAGAACCCGGGGGTCTAATACAACACAGAGAACAACATTAGGCAGTTAGGTGGCACCACAGGGAATAGAGCCCTGGGTCTGCAGTCAAAAGTCCTGAGTTCAAATCCAGCCTCAGGCCCTTGCTAGCTGTGTGAGCCTGGGGCAAGTCACTTCCCCTTTGCCTCAGTTTCTTCAACAGTGAAATGGGTATCATAGTAGCACAGGGTGGGTGTGAGACTCAGAGGAGACATCCGTATACCATTTAGCACGGTGCTCGGCACACAGTAGGTGGGAGGGTTTGAGGCCGTCAGTCAGTACCTACTATGTGCTACCCGGAGGTCTGATGGGGATACTGGGCCTGCCCTCCGGGAGCTTGCAGTCCGGCGACCACACCAGACCCTGGGGAGGTAACAAACAGGGAGCCCCCTTGGGTGGGGTCCTGGGGAGGGGCTCCCGAAGGAGGCCGAGGCGTCTTCCCTTCCTCGGGAGGCCTGGGTTCTAAGCCCGGCTGATGCGCGTTGGGACCTTGGGGAAGGCCCCGGCCGTTTCTGGGCCTTAGTTTCCCCGAGCACGCTTCGCCCCCGGCCCTCTTTTGGCCCAAGCCGCAGCCCGTAGCCGCTCGGCCTGCGACCCGGAAGTGGATTCTCCTTAGCAACCTGGAGCCGGAGCGGCGGCCGGAGCCGGGAGCAGCGGTGAGTGACCACAACCCGTCCCGGGGGCCTGAATTCCGCGGGGTGGGAGCCGGGGCTCTCGGGGTCGTGCGTCCGCTGTCCGTCCGTGCCTCCCGCCGGTCGTACTCCAGGCCGCCGGGCCCCGCCCCCGCTGCCACGGGCGTCTCGGCGCTCAGGGGGCGTCTCCCCTCACGTCTGGCGCCCCCGACTCCGCCGGCGAGGGGCACGCACCCCGCGTCCCGCTCCCCCCGCACCCTTGGGAGGGCACGCGGGCCCCGGGCCCTATGCACATGCGCCAAGTGGCGGTGTGTGTGTACGGGCGGGGGGGAGCGGGAAGAGGCGGTGCGCCCTTCGCGCATGCGCACCCGCGTCTCGCGGCTTCGTGAGGCGATGAGCCGCACGTGGTACCTCCGCCCCCCCCCCCCTCCCGGGGCATGGTATAAATGGGGAAACTGAGGCCTCGGGAGGAGAAGACTTGCTCTAGGTCAGGCAGCCAGGGCGGGGTGGATGGGTCTGGAACAGAACCCAGGAGGAAGCTCAGAGCACAGGGAGGTGGGGGCCTGGGGGGTTGGGGGCTTTGAGTCAGGGGACTCCCAGCTGTCCGGCCTCCCCCCCCTCCCCCCTCCCGCTCCCCCGCCATTAGGAAGATTAGGTTGGATATCTGGGAGGAGGCACCAGCCCTGTGGGTGCCATGTTGGATCTCCCTTACTAGAATGGGCAGGGTGGAAGGGGTGGCTCAGGTCCTTTCTGACCCTGGGATTCTGGATCCTCTTCGTGGTTGGCAGGATTCTCTTTCATACCCCACAGCTCGATTTCTCCCTACGTAAAAGGAAGGGGCCGAACTACGTGGTTCTGAATGTTACTCCCTGCTTAGATTTCTCTGAGGGGGGAGGGAGCTAGGTGGCACAGGACATAGAGCACCAGCCCTCCAGTCAGGAAGACCTGAGTTCAAATATTACCTCAGACACTTTAACACTTACTAGCTGTGTGACCCTGGGCAAGTCACTTAACCCCAGTTGCCTCACTAAATAAATAAACAAACAAACTTATAAATAATTAAATAGAATTCTCTGAGCTGGGACCCAGCCCCACTCCTGGACCTCCCCCCCTCCCATTTTCTTCCCTGCTTTCGTCTGGCCCCAACCCCCCTTGTAGTCTCTTAGCCCAATGAGCCCTGATTGGGCCTTGGTCTTGGCCCCCCGGGGCTTGGCCTTTGGGGTAGGTGGTCCCTCCTGGGGCAGACCTCTTCAGATCTTACCTGGGCCTTTGCTGTGTGCCAGGTTTAGAGCTGGACAGGATCCTCTGCCTTAGTTCATCTTGTGAGAGTGAGGATTTCACATGGTGGGCAATGTTTGCCCGGGAGAACCGCCCCCTCCCACTTGTTCAGCCTTCTTAGTCCTCTTCTACTGGGGGCCGCCCTTCCCAGATGTTGGGACAAGGCCTTCGCTGTTTTCATGGTCGCCTTCCTAGCCTGGAATTTGCTCCCTCTTCGGCTTGACCTAAAAGCCCACCTTCCCAAGAAGCCTCTGCCCACCCCCTCTGATTCCAGTGCCTTCCCTCCATTGTTTATCTGGTCTGCCTCTTGTCTTCCCTCCTGGATTATGAGGTTGAGGAGAGCAGGGACTTTCCCCCTTTCCTTCTATCTCCAGGACTTAGTAAGTGCCTGACAGATGCTTGTAACCTTGATTAGAAATTAGTTTTACCATTGTAATGGAGGTGATGATTTCTTCCTTTACGCTGTGTGGTGATGTGTCTTATCATTTGTCCGAAAATGAAGCTTGTTTTGGGTTGCTCAGATTTCAGGATCAATTTCAGAAGCTAGAGTGTCCAATTAATAACCTTGCTTCCCCGTTCACCTGGAGCAGAGTGAATTTGGGAGAGGGCTGGGAATCTGGGGCTAGAGGTCTAGTTCCAGCTCAGCTACTCATTTCTTGCAGGACCCTTGACAAGTGACTTAGCTGCTTGTTAAGCTTCACTTTTACTTATCTGTAAAATGGGAGGGAGTTGTCCTTCATTGTTTGGACGACTATTTCACTGTAATTGATGTCCTTTCTAATTCTTTGTAATTTGTTTTATGCATTTAAAAACTTGCAGATTGCGTCCTGGACACAGAAAGGGCTGAGACCCCTGCTCTAGATAACCTATAAAGTCTTTGCCAACTGTGAAGATTCTGTATAATACCTTTTCTCTGCGTCTCTCAAAGTCTATTTACACATTTACTCCTTTGTCTTCACGTGTTGGGGGAAGAAATGAACAAGTGTTGCCCATTCTCTGGAGCAATCCTACCTTGTACTGGTCCTATTTTATTTTGTGTCATAAGTATTTGTGCCTAGGATGGAGTGTTAGGTGAGAGGGACGCAGGGAGTGGGAGAATCAGGGCGGAGAAAAGAGGCTGAGGATCAAGGGGAGCATCCGCCAGGGGCACCCAAGCTTGTTTCCCTGCCTCCAGGGGGTTTGGGTGGGGGGCTGCAGGGGAGGGTGGCTGGTGAAAATGACCCAGGGCTAGGATTTGGTCATCTCTGCATCAGCGGATTGTTAATGGCCTCTGGTTCCTTCTCAGTGACAGTGTCTATACTCACGTGTTCTGTGGTATAATCACTCACTGGAAAACATTGGAAAGCAACTAGCACAGTGTCCTTGAGCATGGTGGGCTATAAACAAATGAATTTCTGTTGGGTGAAATCGGGTTGGATAGAATTCAGACTGAAGGAGGAAAGTTAGCTCTGAGCACAGGTGGTGAACCAGGAAAGATGGTTACGATAAAGACAAAGGAAGGTGAGAGAGGGGAAGGAAGAAGCCCATCGTATGGCGTCTGAGAGCAAGGTCCTTGTTCAAGGCTGATTGATGGAGGGAGGGGTATGGGGTGAGCTTGAAGAGGAGGAGAGAAGCTGGGAGAACTGGCACTTGAGCATACTCATGGAATGGGAGACATGGAAGAAAGTCCCCAGGTGCGAAGTGGGGCCCGGGTGCAGAGGAGACTGTGTGGCACCTCTTGAGCTGGAGAAAAGATGGAGAACACCTGGAAGCTGCTTGCTCCTCAACCACAGGCCAGCCACTAGAATGGGAGCCAGCCTCAAGGGGATGTGGTAGTCGAAGCAAGGAGCCCATTTCCTCTCTCAGGACTGGGGAGTGAGGGCACGAGAAGAGCACGCAGGCCTGACCAGGGTTGCCAGGGAGAAAGACACAGACATCGCAAGTAAAAGCTACACAGGCCTGAGATGGGTCAGCCTCTTTTTCTCCATATTCTAGCCAGTAGCAAAAATGCCATTGAAATTCCGTTCGGAATATTTTATTTTTTCTGGCATATTTGTGCTATTTTGGTTGGTTTTTCATGCTATTTTGGGTATATTTTTACATATTATAATTCTATAATAAAATTTCTGACTGAGAAGCGTGTTGTTGGAAATGCGTTCCAATCCTTAATAGAAGTATTCAATGCTGGTGACATTCTCTTTCTGCCTGGCTTCAGTTTGCTTCTGCAGATAGTCCTCTTTACCTGTGATTCCTAGTTGTGACAGTGGAGCGGTGATCTTGGGCAGGTCACGTCATCTCTGAAGGGGCCAAACAACTCTTTAAGCCTTCACGTGGTAGAGAAAGCACCTTCCTGCTTTGGGATGGGGAGTTTTCTTTATGGGTATCCAGCCCCAGCCTGTCTCTGACCTTTGACCTCGCTTGCCTGTCATCCTCTGGTCCTGCCCAAGGGAAGCCATGGAGTTGGGGTGAAACTTAACTCCATTTCTTGGCAGCAAGTTGGAAGCTGACAGCTTGGAGTCTGAGATGTAGGGGAGAAAGTACACATCCCTCCTCTCCCCCTCCTCAATTAGTCTTGATAACAGGCTGGGAGCTGGGGCATCAATCCCATTTCACCTTTGTGTGGCTTGTCTAACAAAAGGACCTGACTGAAAAGCGTACTGCGTAATGACACATTTGTGTTAAATTACAGAAGGCTGAGGTTTGGGGGCTAAGCTTGGCACATCATGCCTTAGACTTGGTATGTATCATGATTCTGTCAAAGCATTTGATAGCTGCTTGGTTTGCTTGTGGAAAAAATGGGAAATGTAGGCTTGTCGGTAGAACCCTGGTGTTGACTGATGAATGAAGGTGTCTGGTTTCTTTTTGGCTGGCCCTGAATTGTTTCCAGTCTCTAGAGTGGTGGCTGGCATGGTGCTTAATAAATGCTTGCTAATTGACTGATTGATGCAAAATAAGGGTCTGAACCGAGGTGGAAGAAATAGACAGGAGTGCAAAGGCAAGGAGAGATTGGAGACATTTGGCCACGTAGAATCATCTGCACTTGATGACTCCTTAGCTGTGGGATGTTTGAGGAGGAAGAGTTAAGAATATGCCACCTGACTCAGAGGATGGAGCCCTGGTTTATTGGCACAGGGCTGTGATGGGAAGAGGAGATGCTTTCAGCCTGGTACTTGGTGATGGGCAGCTGGGTCATCACTAAGGCCTTGGAAATAAGATCCTGGAGGCAGATAGGCTGGCTGGAGAGTCATTTGCATAGAGGTCATAGTTGAAGCCAGTGGTTCCATTGCTTAATCAGTCAATAGCCATTCAGTAAGTGCCTGTTCTGTGTGCCAGGAACTATGCCAAGCCCCAGGGATTCAGAAGAGGCAAAAGCCAGTCTCTGCATTCATGGAAAGCACAGTCCAATGGGGGGGGGGGGGAAGAAGCAAACAAGCTCGTGCGAGTGAGCAAGCTCTCCGGGATATGGATGGAAGGCTAGAATGAAGAGGGCTTGGGAAGGGCTTCCTGTAGGAGGCTGCAGTTTAGCGGCGGGGTCAGGAGTCCTGGAGGAGGAGGAGAGGGAGGTGAGGGAGGGGGAGGGGGAGGTGAAGGTGACTGGGAGGAGGGGGAGGGAGAAGGGAGGAGGGAGGAGGGTGAGCGAGATGGAGAGTGAGTGCACTTCCAAGCATGGGAACAGCCAGAGGAAATGCCTGCGGCCAAGAGATGGCTGTCTTGTGCCCTTGTCTGTCCCTGGATCCAAGAGCCCATGGAGGAGAATGCAGTGTAAGAATACTGGAAAGGGGCAGGGGCTGCTGCCAGCTGCCGGAGGGCACCAGCAGTGGGGGGGAGGTGGAACCAGGGCAAGTTTGAGGAAGGGTGGAAAGGTTTCAGGAGCTGCTGTGAAGAGGGGCACAGGTGGGTAAGGCAGGTACAGGAGGTTTGCCTAGTGGCCGGGAGGGCCCAGTTAAGTTTGGGGAACAGCAATCTGTGGTGTGTGCTTCTTTCGGAGCTAGGCCTTTCTGGGTCACCCCATTTATTAGCACTCCTTCCTTGCTGAAGTCACCTTGGATTACTTTGTATGTGCCACTTGACTTGATGTTGCGCAACCGTTCTCCCTCACATAATAGCAGAGGCTTTTGGGATTTTGTCCTCAGATCTCTGGCTCTCTCAGAGTGCCTCAGACCCAGTACGCTGCTCACTAAATGTTTAATTGAAGTTCAGGGGTCAGCGGGTGCTCTGCTGGGATGACCCTGGTGGGGGATGGACATGGGCTTGAGGGAGGGGTCCTCCATGGGGATATTGACATCTCCATCAATGATGATGGCAGGGAAAGGGTGAAAGGAAGATTGAGTCAAATGCTCAAGTCCTAGAGAATGGTGGGAGAGTGTCTGGGAGGTCTGCTTGTGAGAGGGACCTGAGAGGAGGTCCTGCTGCTGCAGTAAGGCCCAGAAGGGACTGGGAAGAAGGGAGTAGTTGACTGAATTTCCAAGGCTGCCCAAGTGGGGAGAGTGGCTAGCAGAAGGGAGGGCTTCCCAAAATGTGGAAGAAGCCTTGGGAGATGGGTAGAGTCTAGTTAGTGAAAGGAGGTGGCAGACATGGAAGATGAGGAGACTGAAGATGAAGGTAGATCTGTTTCCAGTGGACCACACTGGAAAGGATGGGCAGGGGGACCTTGGGCCTGGTGGGCAGCAGGGCTGGGCTGATGAGGGCGAAGGTTTGGGCCTCAGTGGTCTGTCAGATTGCTTAGGAGGTGAGCAGGAGGATATGCATGGAGGAAGGTGAGGGAGCCCTGAGCCGCTCTGTCTTGTCATTCCATCTGGAATGCAGCTGTGGACCAATAGGGAGAGAAGTTTGAGCATAAGGAAGAACTAGTTACCTGATGGAATCGGCTCACTGGGGAGCACTGGACCTGGTCAGTCATCTGTTAGGGATGGATGGTGCAGATGGGATGTTTGTACTGTCTTGAAGGTTGGCCTAAATAACTTTTACTATTCCTTCTTACGCTGATTCTGATGGTTCTACTCAGTGACTGTCTGTGCACCTACACAAATGTAAAATGATCCAAGGACAACCTGCATGTGGGAATCCCTATGTGTGTGCTCGTTTGCACACAGGAGCACTCGTCAGAAAACTGGGAGATGGTGCTGTCTGTGTACAAAGAAAATCTGATTTTTTAGACCTTAAAAAGAACCTATTTTTAAAAATACTTTCATTGAGTTGTCACAATAAGTGTGACTTTAAAGTGAACTTGGATCAGTCAATTATCCTGAGGTACCTTAAACTCCACATATTCCAAGTAGAAAGCATTATCTTTCTCCCCAACTCCTCCCTTCTCCAGACTTCTTTCTTTTCGGGCAGGCCCTGCCATCCTTTTAGTCACCCAGGTTGGCATTTTGGGAGTCGTATTCTTGCTTGTTCTCCCAGTCCGACAGGTGACCAACAAGGTTGTGAGCCTTTCTCTCTACTTGGCCACCACCTTCCTAGTTAGGCTGCCGTGGTCTCTTCTGGACCTTGCCACAGCATCCTTATCAGACTGCCAGCTGCCCATTGAACAGCCATAATAATCTAAGCACCTCTGATCGTGGCATTTCCTTACTCAAGATCTCTGTGAAGCTTCCCATTCTAGGACAAAAGTGAAATCCTACTCCTTGGCCTGGCAGCTGAAGCATCTCCCAGTGGGACTCCAGGCTCATCTGCCTGTACTCTCCTTCATGCTCAGGCTCTGGGCATGCCACACTGGCCTACTTTTGTCCCCCCATTTAGCCTTCTGTCCTTGGAGTGTCCAGAGCTTGGGTGCCCCTGGGCACTTCATGGAGTGGAGCCTCCTTGAACTTCCATGTCCTTATTTGTAAAACAGGATAATACCTATGAGACCAACTTCACTATGAAGGTAAAACTGAAAATGAAGCCCAACTTAAGTGTCAGTTCTTTGGCTTAGGGATGAAACGGAGGTGACAGATTCTGTAAGGAAGGATAGTGGCTCCACTCAGGATTCCTGGCTCACCTTGGCTTTTATCGGTCCATCTTTGCAGCCTGCAGGGAAGAGACACGTTCCCAGTTTTCCTTTTGTTTATTGTTCAGTTCTTTGTGGCCCCATTTGGGGTTTTCTTGGCAAAGGTAAAAGAGCAGTTTGGCATTTCCTTCTCCAGCTCATTTGACAGATGAGGAAACTGAGGCAAACAGGGTGAAGTGACTTGCCCAGGGTCACAGCTAGCCAGTGTCTGAATCTGGATTTGAACTCAGACCCTCCTGACTCCAGGTCCAACTCTCTATCCACTGTATCACCCAGCTGCCCTTTTGCATACTTAAAAAAGTAGCTCTTGTTTGGGCAATATAAAAGAAATGGATCTTTCCTTCCCTTGCTACAAAGACCAAAAAAGAAGAAAAGAAAGCAAAACTCAGCAGCCCATCAGTGGAATCTTAGTGCATGCAGTGGTCCCCACCAGTCATCCCCTCTCCTCTACAAAGAATGGGGGAAGGGCATTTTCTTCCCTCTTCTTGGGTGCCAAGCTTGGACATTATTATGATGCAGGTTTTCTTTTGTTGTTTCCATAGGAATTGTCGTATAAGGGACCTGACTTTTGGTCTTGGACATCTCTGGGGTATGTGTCTAGCAGTGGGTCAAAGGGTAGGGGATTGTCTCTGTTTTAGACATGTAGGCTTGTCTTAGGACATAAGCCCAAGGCTCCTGGGCCTGCACGCAAGCGCCAAACCCTGTCGATTCTCAATGAGGTTCCTGTTTACATTTTTCTGGCAATTTGAATTATTTGTTTAAAGTTCTTTCTGTGGTCCTTGGAGACAACAATTCATTATTTGCCATCATTGTTGGGTGCCTCCTATGGACAGATTCTGTGCTGGGGAAACATGGTACGGCATAAGTGTAATGGTGCTGAGTTTGAAGTCAGAGGACCTGGCTTGGCTTCCTGCTGTCTCATTTAGGCAACATTTTTCTCTTGTCCTTGTCCTTAGGGCTGTAATGTTGTGGTAACCGAGTCAGGTACCCAAAGGAGGTGTTTTTGTGTTCTTCGTTCCAGAGGGCTCACCATTTGTATCTTTAATCCATTGTGAATCGCATATTGGTTGGAATTTAGGCTGGATCCCTGAAAGAAAAAAACATACAGGTTACATCCTTCAATTAAACCTTTTCTTTTTTTGGCGGCATAATGAGGGTTAAGTGATTTACCCAAGGTCACACAGCTAGTGTCAAGTATCTGAGATCGGATTTGAACTCGGGTCTTCCTGAATCCAGGGCTGGTGCTTTATCTACTTTGCCATGTAGCAATTAAACATTTATTAAACACCCACTGTATGCCAGGTTCTGTGCAATGAGACACTGAAGAAGCTGAGCCACATAGACGCAATGGGGAAGACTATGGGCAAACAAATATAAACAAAGTAAGCTGTGTAAACAGACAGAAAGCATTAGAATGAAGAAGAATTGGGGAAGGCTTCCTGAGGAAGATAAGATTGTAGCTAAGGTCTGAAGGAAGTCAGGAGGTGAAGATGAGGAGGGAGAATGTTTCAGACATGGGGGACGGCTAGAGAAAATGCCCAGAGCCAAGAGATGGAGTGGCTTGTTTGTGAAACAGACAGGAGGTCAGGGTCACTGGATGGAATGAGTACATTGGATAGGGAGGGGTGTATAAGCAATAGGATTGGAAAGGTGTGTGTATGTGTAGGTTAGGTTATAATGGCTTTAAACACCAGATGGAGGATTTTATATTCGATCTTGGGAGGTATCAGGAAACCGCTGGAGCTTATGGGGGAATTTAGGAAAATCACTTTGGTGACTGAACGGAAGATGGCCTGGTGTTGGGAGAGACTTGAAGGCAATAAGACCCACTGAGCCTATGGAGCCGTGGTGATACTTCAGGTGTGAGGTGATGAGGGCCTACACTAGGGTGAGGGCTGTGTCAGAGGAGAAGGGAGGCACATTGGAGGGATGTGGCAAAGCAGAAATCTATAGATCTTGGTAACAGATGGAATATTGCTGGGTGAGGGGGTGGGGCAGGGAGACTGATGAGTCCAGAATGACTCCTAGGTTGTGAGTCTAGGGCAATGAGAGGGTGCTGTTGCCCTCTCTAGTAACACAGAAGGTAGGGGTAGGGCAGGGAACGTTTAGGAGGAAAGAGAATGAGTTTGATTTGGGACATAGCGAGTTTAAGATGTCCATGGACGTCCATTTAGAGATTCCTTTTTTTTTTTTTTTTTTTAGTGAGGCAATTGGGGTTAAGTGACTTGCCCAGGGTCACACAGCTAGTAAGTGTTAAGTGTCTGAGGCCGGATTTGAACTCAGGTACTCCTGACTCCAGGGCCGGTGCTCTATCCACTGAGCCACCTAGCCGCCCCCATTTAGAGATTAAAGGCTGGAGGTTAGAAGAGATCCTGGGGCAGGACAGGTAGATTTGAGAATCATCACCATAGAAATGGTCATTAAATCCATGGGAGCTGATGAGATCACCAAGTGAAATAGTATGGAGGGTGATGAGAAAGAGGGCCCAGGTCAGACCCCTGAGGGATACTAATGGTTAGAAGGTGTGATCTGGAGGAGGAATCAGCACAGGAGTAGAGAAGGAGCAGCAGGGAGGAGGACAACAAGGAGAGGGGATGTCCCAAAAACCTAGAGAGAAGAGAATATTTCTTCTTTTCTTTTTTGGGGGGGGGGTCGATGAGGGTTACGTGACTTGTCCAGGGTCACACAGCTAAGTGTCTGAGGCTGGATTTGAACTCAGAGTCTCCTGAATCCAGGGCCAGTGCTTTATCCTCTGTGCCACCTAGCTGCCCCTCAAGAGAACAGAGTATTAAGGAGGAGAGAGTGATCAACAGTGTCACAGGCTGCAGAGAGGTCAGGGAGAATGAGGATTGAAAAAAGACCCTTGGATTTGACAACTAAGAGATCATCAGTCACTTTGGAGAGACAAGTTTTGGTGGAATGATATGGTCAGAAGCCAGCTTGGCTCAAATCTTCCTCCAGATCTTTTCTGCCATTGCTTCTTTATTTTAGTTCCTAGATTTCCTTGAATGAATGAATGAATATTTACTTTATTTGGAGCTGTGGTTTCCTCAGTGTCGATTTTAAGTGGTTCTTATTCAGTTGAGCCAGCCCTTATCTTATATGGCCATTGGGCACATTGGGGTCTAACAGTCATAGAGGGAGGGTCTTTTGGGGGATCTCTTTTTTTTTTTTTTTTTGGTGAGTCAATTGGGGTTAAGTGACTTGCCCAGGGTCACACAGCTAGTAAGTGTTAAGTGTCTGAGGCTGGATTTGAACTCAGGTCCTCCTGAATCCAAGGCCAGTACTCTATCCACTGTGCCACCTAGCTGCCCCATTGGGGGATCTCTTGACGTGGAATGAGTACCAGAGAGGTACATGGACTATCAGTTTCCCCTTGCTCTTGTT
Source organism: Dromiciops gliroides (assembly GCF_019393635.1). Taxonomy (NCBI): domain Eukaryota; kingdom Metazoa; phylum Chordata; class Mammalia; order Microbiotheria; family Microbiotheriidae; genus Dromiciops; species Dromiciops gliroides. The sequence continues at coordinate 484,525,715 of NC_057864.1, read as the reverse complement.
TTTTTTTTTTTTTTTTTTTGGCGGGGCAATGGGGGTTAAGTGACTTGCCCAGGGTCACACAGCTAGTAATTGTCAAGTGTCTGAGGACGGATTTGAACTCAGGTACTCCTGAATCCAGGGCCGGTGCTTATCCACTGTGCCACCTAGCCGCCCCCTCCCCTTGCTCTTGATACATGACTGACTCACTTCCATTTCCTTTGTCTAATATCTGTTATGCCACTTTTACTGAATAATTTTTTTTGTTGGTAATGTGCTAAGCTTACTCAAGCTTACTATATATCTTTCTATTGTTCTTTGGGTGACATCTACCTTTAATTCTTTAAAAGACAATTAGAGGGGCAGCTAGGTGGCACAGTGGATAGAGCACTGGCTTTGGATTCAGGAGGACCTGAGTTCAAATCCGGCCTCAGACACTTAACACTAGCTGTGTGACCCTGGGCAAGTCACTTAACCCTCATTGCCTCACCAAAAAACAACAACAACAACAAAGACAATTAGAGAAATTTTCTTTGTGTTTTAAAAAAAATAAATATTTTTGATATCTTTTGTTTTTATATTGTTTATGTCTTTCCCTTAATTAATTAATGTCTTGTCACTTTCCTATGTCTCCTTTTCCTGGGGAGTTTGTAAGAAATATATTTGAGCAAAACAAACCAACACATTTTCTCCATCTGAAAACTTGCTGGTTTGTTTACCTGTCTATAGGTGAATACCTACCTCTCTTTCCCTGGAGGAGTGTGGAGTCTTTCATTGTCATTCAAAATTGGCGATTGCATTGATTAGAGTTCTGAAGTCTTTCAGGGTTTGTACTTTGTTCTCTTGGTTTTGCTTATGTGACTGTTAATTCCTACCGGTTTTCCGTTTTTCTCTCAATTCTTAATATGTTTTGTTTTGGACGTCGTAATAATATTGTGTTACATTCCTATACCACAGTTTCTTTAGTTATTTACTGATTGATGAGTGTCAAGTTTATTCCCTCTTTTTTTTAACCACAAAAAATTGCTACCATAAGGGTTTTATTCATTGCACTTTCCCCAATTTTCGACCTCTTGGTAATTTGTTTCTAATAGTGGCATCTCTGGATAAAAGGATATGTATGTAGGAATTCAGTATTTGACAAAAACTGCTGGGAAAACTGGAAGATAGTATGGCAGAAATTAGGCATAGACCAACATCTTACACCTTATACTAAAGTAAGGTCAAAATGGGTACAGGATTTAGACATAAAAGGTGATACCATAGGTAAATTAGGAGAGGAAGGAATAATCTACCTCTCAGATCTTTGGAGAGGAGAACAGTTTATGACCAAAGAAGAAATAGAGAATATTATGAAATGCAAAATGGATGATTTTGATTACATTAAATTAAAAAGATTTTGTACAAACAGAAACAATGTATCCAAAATTAGAAGGGAGGCAGAAAGCTGGGAAACAATTTTTATGGCTAGTACTTCTGATAAAGGCCTTCTTTCTTTCTTTTTTTGGCAGGGCAATGGGGATTAAGTGACTTGCCCAGGGTCACACAGCTATTAAGTATCAAGTGTCTGAGACCACCAGATTTGAACTCAGGTCCTCCTGAATCCACGGCTGGTGCTTTATCCACTGTGCCACCTACCTGCGCCGGCCTCATTTCTAAAATATATCGAGAACTAAATCAAATTTATAAGAATCCAAGTCATTCCTCAATTGAGAAATGGTCAAAGGATATGAACAGGCAGTTTTCTGATGAAGAAATCAAAGCTATCTATTGCCATATGAAAAAATGCTCTAAATCACTATTGATTAGAGAGATGCAAATTAAAACATCTCTGAGGTACCACCTGACACCTATGAGATTGGCTAATATGACAAAAAAGGAAAATAATAAATGTTGGAGAAGCTGTGAAAAATTGTAACACTATTGCATTGTTGGTGGAGCTGTGAACTGATCCAACCATTCTGGAGAGCAATTTGGAATTATGCCCAAAGGGCTATAAAGCTGTGCATACCCCTTGACCCAGCAATACCACTTTTGGGTCTTTTTCCCAAAGAGATCATTAAAAAGGGAAAAGGACCCACATGTACAAAAATATTTATAGCTGCTCTTTTTGTGGTAGCAAGGAATTGGAAATTGAGAGGCTGCCCATCCATTGGGGAATGGCTGAACAAGTTGTGGTATATGAATGTAATGGAATTCCATTGTGCCGTAAGAAACGATGAGCAGGAGGAGTTCAGAGAAACCTGGAAGGACTTACATGAACTGATGATGAGTGAGATGAGCAGAACCAGAAGAACATTGTACACAGTATCAACATTATGTGTTGATCAACTGTGATAGACTGGATTCTTCTCACCAATACAATGGTACAAGGAAGTTCCAAAGGACTCGTGATGGAAAAGGCTCTCCAAATCCAGAAAAAAACCAAACTGTGGAATATGGATGCTGATTGAACCCTACTATTTCTTTTGTTTTTGGTGCTGTTGTTTTTCTTTTTTGAGGTTTTTCCTTTTTGCTCTGATTCTTCTCTTATAACACGACTAATGCAGAAATATGTTTAATGTTATTGTACATATATAACCTATATCAGATTACCTGCTGTCTTGGGGAGGGGGGGAAGGGAGGGGGAAAAAATTTGAAATTGAAAATCTTATAAAAACAAATGTTGAAAACTATCTCTACATGTAACTGGAAAATAATAAAATACTTTTATTTTTTAAAAAAAGGGTATGTATGGTTTTTCTAATGCAGTTCGAAGCTATTTTCCAAAATGATTGGACCAGTTCATAGCTGCACCAAATAAATAGTGCACTCGTGTGTGCAGCTTCTTGAATCTCCTCTAACATTGATCATTTTTATATTTACATTGTTTTGTCTTACCGTTCTGATAGTAGGAGATGAAACCTTTGTCATTTTAAATTGCATTTCTCTCATCATTAGTGATTTGGAGCATTCTTCTGCATGGTTGGTGGTAGATTGCATTTTTTGTTTTGAGCACTGCCTGTTCATATCTTTGATCATTTATTTATTGGGAGATGGTTCTTATGGAATATGAATTCTTCAGGGACAGTGGTATTCTTCGCACCTCAGCTGGATAGTGTTACTGGAAGAATCTTAGTGTTAAGTAGCTGTGCCTTTTTGTTCCAGGGAGAAACTTGTCATTAAAAGTGCTGCCTTAATTCCACAAGCAGTCCAGCTCTCCTCCTCCTGTTTCAGTTCTGAGCCAGTTCACTGCCTAAGAGAGGTGGCTTCCATTCACCTGCATCTCACATGTGGAACAATGGGCAGCCTTCATCTGCTTGAAATTTTTTAAAAATTTCTTTTTTTGCTTGCATTTCTTTTGTGAATGTTGGTGAATTGGTCTAAAATCTTGAGTAATGGTAGAGCCTTATTGAGGAGGCTTTGAAGTCACTGAATATGCAAGAACATGAGATTCACTGGGATTAACTCTTGCTTGACTAAAATATATTTGATTTGGTGGAGCACAATTCTGCTTTAAACTAGATTACGCTTCAGTGAGGTTTGTGCTGAAATAACTCATGATTTCTTAAAAGATGTTAGGAAATTGTAGCTTCTCTCAAACATGAGCTTCTGGCTGACCATTTGTGGGGATGGGAGTCATCTGGTTTGACGTATATTGGCAGGGAGTTTTCCTGTACCTGGACACAGACTGACCCCAAACTTGTCATGTTCTCCCTCTTTAGCTTGAACTCTTTTTGGGGGGGGCAGGACAATAAGGGTTAAGTGACTTGTCCAGGGTCACACAGCTAATAAGTGTCAAGTGGCTGAGGCAGGATTTGAACTCAGGTCCCCCTCAGTCTAGGGCCAGTGCTTTATCTACTGCGCCACCTAGCTGCCCCCTAGCTTGAACTCTTGAAGGCCCTAGTTCCCTTCAAGGCTCAGTTCAAGTCCCATCTACTTTAAGAAGCCTCTCCTGATTCCCACCCCTACTTCCCTAAGTTCCCAAGAAATCATGTTGTATTTATAAAATAGGTCCTGAATTTACTCATCTCTGAATGTGTTGTATTCTTCCCATGGGATGTAAACTCTTTGAGGACAGGTTGAATCGCTTCTGTCTTTAAGGCAGAATCCAGTCTCTGGATTCTGAGACTGGCTGCCTGTCTTTTGTACCATGCTGCCCCTCATGTATCCCACATCTGGCACATAGCAGGTGCATAATCAATGCTTCTTGATTGACTGGCCCTTATATCACTTGGCAGATAGGACGAGCAGTTGCTTATTCCTTAGAGACAACAGTTCAGGATTCACCTTGGCCTTTTTTTTTTTTTGGATTCTCCTTTCCTTTGCTCTCTTCTTCCCTTTCTCCTTCCCTCCTTTCCTCCCCCCCCCCCCAAAGGAATACACCATTCATGCTGCCAACCTAGTTAGTGGCGAGGTAGGCCACAAGCCCTTTGACCTTCTTTTCTAAGAAGGTCTGTCTTTAGTCACTTAGTTAGGGCAGAAATATGAATTAGGGTTAGAGTTAGGGTTAGGTTTGCATCCTGCAGGATGTAGGTCTGGAAAAAGTTACCCTGGCTCCCCAGTCTTGGATGTGAGGCCACTCTGGTTGGGAGCCCCCCTGGATCCAGACCACTGTGGTAAACACTTAGATAGAAATAAGGAAGGCAGTTCATTGTGTAAGATAGGTCTGAGATCATATTTGTGCCTGGTAGTTTGTCTTTAGCTAAAAAGAGTTTGAATGGGTCAGGCTTTGGGAAAGGCAAAGTAGCTTCAAGGCTTTTCTTTTTTTTCACTCTGGGCCCAGTCCATTTTGTTGACACCACATGACTGGACTGAGTCCGTTGACCGTAGCTTGGCCACATTCTACATCAAAGGTTAACCAGTGGCCCTCCTACGTGAAAGCTGATGTTACGTTTCTTATAGTTAATGCTATAAGAAGTCTGAAGCAGACTTTGACAGGAGTTTTGGAAAAATTTTAAAGAAATCGCTTTTACTTTTAAACCTATTATTATCATGACTAGATTATTTCAGACTTAAGATTCCTATTCTGTTCTGATGTAGTATTCAATTTACTGCTCTTGTGTGCTAAAAGTAATTTATGTTTTTCTATTTGCATCACTTTAAAGTGTGGGCATATCCCTTGGAGCATGGATCATCTGGGGTATATCCGAAGCGGAGTGAGAGAGAGTGCCAACAAGCTCGCCGTCCCACAGAAGAATGCCTATGCCCGGCTGGTCCAGCAGCACCGCAGTGGCCGCTTCCGCTCCTATTTAAATCATGTCGCCCAGAAGATGCAGTTGGAGGAGATGGGCGTGACTGATGCTGGTTCGGATGCAGACCTGCCTTTGAAAGGGGGGATGGTGCGAGAGGCTGTAACAAAAAACGGGATGAACATGCGAGGTGCTTCGCCAAATAAAGCCTCATTGTTGGAAAACCCTGAGCGTATGGGAGTGGAGATGCTTCCTAATGATGGGCCCGAAGCCTTCAGGAAGGCCCCGGCTTTGGCTTGTCCAGAGGCACACCAGCTCGGTGCGGGAGAGTTGGAAGAGGCCTGTGGTCCCCATCCTGGAGAGGGTAACTCAGAGATGGAGGGCCTCAGCCGGGCTTTGAGCAGCTGCAGGTTAACACGAAGCCCGAGGCCGGGCCATGCTCTCCAGAAAGCTGGAACCTCTCAAGAAAAGGATGTGCCTGAGAGTGGACATAAACTGCAGAAAAACAAATGTGCTGTGAATATGGGAAGGGTGCGGGAGGTCTCTGCAGCAGAGCAGCAGCCCCCCTCACATTCAGAGAAACCGGGGCCTCTTCCTTGTGACCAGCTGCCAGGTGAGCTCTTTGTTGGAGGGTTTGGTAATCCGCCTCTTTCCTGGGGCTCGGATGGGGCTGGACCCAAGTTATTCCTTGCCCAGGAAGCCCCAAGAGGGCACACACACTGATGCTGGGGTAGCCAATCACAGGATATCTGGCAGGGCCTGGGGAGGCTAATCAGGGAGTTTGAAGTGAATTTGGTAAGTGCTGTAATCAAAATATTAATTATTTTATTGTCAGTTGGGTCAATATGATGAAATCCAAGACTCCTCTTGGAAATCTGGGAGTTAAGTTATTGCTGCACCTCTGTGCTTCCGCACTGGGATGTATGGGTGGTAAAAGTCAGTCCTCCCATGTCAGGTGAATGGGGGAGGGGGTTTGGCCCAGGGCCTAATTAATTATTGCACCAGTCTCTCATGGAAATAGAAATTTCTGTGGCTGTGAATTTCATAAGAGCTTTGTTCTTTGCTTTGGGCAAATAAATGGGGATGGAAGTGGGGAAGGAAGGGGACAGTAAAAATGTGTCGTGATAAGGATTTTTCTTAAAACACATTCCAAAGACTTCTCCACTGTAGAAGCAATAATGTTACTTAATTGTTGAATGTCTTATCTGAAAATTAGAAAGTAGACCTGTCATGTTACATGCATTTATACAACTTGAATTAGGAAAAAGTAATTAATTATTGCCTCTTTATTGAGCAGGGCAGGTGCGATAATAGGTGGTCTGGTGTAGCATGTTCCTCTTTGGTGCTTTTCTTGTGAATGACTGATGCTGCCTTGGACCTGGCCAGCAGCTGCTACTTCTTCATTTAAAATTTTTCACAGTGAGCAACAGTTCAGCAATGGAGCAAAATAAGGAATGAAATCCTAGACAAAACAACAGATTCCAAATCATTGATTGATAACAGATAATATAAGAATAAAAGAAATAAAGCTATTGGTAAATGTATACACCATTTTAAAATTTGCAAAGAGCTTTAAGTGTATTATCCTTTTGGATCCTCATAACAATCCTGTGAAGTAGGTTCTCTTATTATCCCAGTTTTTCAGATGAGGAAACTGAGGCTTTTTGAGGTTAACCACTGATTGAATTTCAGGGAAAAGAAGTTGGAGACAACATTGAGGTTTTGAATGTCTTAATCCTCTGGGTTTAATGAGTGGCCAGTAAGTGTCAGAGGTTCCCACTTACCTCTTCAGAGCTCCAAGTTCAATTTTCTATCAAATAAGCTATGTGCTCATGTGTGTGCTGTCTCTTTCTCTCTGTATTTCTCTGCATATGTTTTAACAAAATTAGGTCTTAACTTGTTCTGTGTCCCTTTCTTTTTTTAAAAATAGTATTTTGTTTTATTTTTTTCCAATTACATATAAAGAAAGTTTTCAACGTTTATTTTTGTAAGATTTTGAGTTCCAGGTTTTTCTCCCTCCCTCTCTTTCCTCTCTCCTCCCCAAGAGAACAAGAAATCTGATACAGGTTATACAGTAGGTTGAACATATTTTCTTTTCTTTTTTTTCTTTTTTTTTTGGTGAGGCAATTGGGGTTAAGTGACTTGCCCAGGGTCACACAGCTAGTAAGTATCAAGTGTCTGAGGCCAGATTTGAATTGGGGTCCTCCTGAATCCAGGGCCGGTGCTCTATCCACTGCGCCACCTAGCTGCCCCAGAACATATTTTCATATTAGTCATGTTATGAGAGAAGAATCAGAACAAAAGAGAAAAACCTCAAGAAAGAAGAAACAAAAAAACTCCAAAGTGAAAATAGTGCGGTTTGATCTGCATTCAGACTCCAAAGTTCTTTCTCTGGACATGGAGAGGGTTGTCCATCATGAACCTTTTGGAGCTGTCTTTGATTTGTGAGACTTGGAGTGACACCCCTGCCGGGATGGACATTGTGAGCTCTGGCCTGAAAAGAAAGCATGTGACTTTAGCATCCAGAAGTGACCTTCTCTGGGCTTTCAAAGATCAGATTGGCATCAGGAAGTGATGTTTGCCGCCCATGGGTCCTGTCAGTCAGAGCTTCCAACCAATTAGCTTGGAGAGGTGTGTGTGTGTGTGTGTGTGTGTGTGTGTACTGCCTTGCTTCCTGTTTCATAGGAGGCTTCTGGGGAGGGAGGCCTTTTGTTTTGGGACTGCGGCTTGGTGGGAGGACAAATGCTGGGCTCTCTTAGATAGTTAGATGAAGTTTGCTTTTTACCTCTCTCTTCACTAACTTCTGATGCACTTTAATAAATACTTAAAAGTCTAAAGTCTTGCTAAAGCTTCTAGTTTAAGGCAACCACTCATTAGATTTTAGACATCATAGCTAGAATTTTAGGCCCCTACAGATCATTGTATTGCTGAGAAGAGCTAAGTCTATCACAGTTGATCATCACACAGTATTGTTGTTACTATGTACAATGTTCTCTTGGTTCTGCACATTTCACTCAGCATCAGTGCACTTGTCTTTCCAGGTTTTTCTGAAATCTGCCTTCTTATCATTTCTTACAGCACAATAGTATTCCATCACAATCATATACCACAATTTGTTTAGTCATTCCCCAATTGATGAGCATCCCCAATTCTTTGCCACCACAAATAGAACAGCTACAAATATTTTTGTACGTATGGGTCCTTTTCCAATTTTTTTTGTGTGATTTCTTTAGGATATAGGCCTAGTAGTGGTATTGCTGGGTCAAAGGGTATGCACAGTTTTATAGCCTTTCTCCAGAATGGTTGGATCAATTTTCTGTGTCCCTTTGTGATTTGTATATGTATCAGATTTTCTTGTAGATCAATAATTTTTAAATTATCCCTCGACCAATAATTTTCAAATTATCCCTCCTGGACCTATTTTCCAGGTCAGCAGTTTTTCCCAGAAGATATTTCACATTGCCCTCTATTTTTTTTTTTTCATTTGGACTTGCTTTATTGTGTCTTGGTTTCTCATAAAGTCACTGGCTTCCATTTGTTCAATCCTAATTCTTAGGCAGTTATTTTCATCAGAGAGCTTTTGTACCTCCTTTTCCATTTGGCCAATTTGACTTTTTAAGCTGTTGACTTTTTTCTCATGTCTTTCCTGCATCACCCTCATTTCTCTTTCCATTTTTTCCTCTACTTCTCTAACTTTATCTTCAAAGTCCTTTTTGAGCACCTCTATGGCCTGAGACCCATTCGTATTTTTGGAAGCTTTAGATATAGGGGCATCTTCCTCTTGAGGGTGCGCCTCGATCTTCCTTATCACTGAAGAAACTTTCTATGGCCCTCACCTTTCTCTGCTCATCTTGCCTTTCTTTTACTTGACTTTTAGATCTTTAAAGTGGGGCACTGTTTCTAGGCTGCATTATCCCAAGCTTCAGGAGGTGGTATAATTTAAGGAGGATCAGGTTCTTCCCTCGCCCGGCCTGTTTCCTGGTCCATAGATGACCCCAGACCAACTTGCTAATCAACCAGCTTTGTGTGTTGTGGTTGTTATCTCTTATGAGCCTGTGCCCCTCCCCAGCCTGGGCCACTGCTCCTCAAGCCTACCTCCTGGTTCCCATCAGGGGTAAAAAACCCAAGTTCTACCTCAGCACCAGCATAGACCCCTGTAGTCTCCCCCCTGCCCAGGGCTCAGCCCTCTCACCAGACTATGAGCTTAGTTCCAGATGACACTGGTGCTTCAGCTGATTCAGAGGCTCTGGGGGTCTCCTTCTCTGCTGAGGCCTTTCTGGGACTGCATCTGTGTCAGGGTGACTGTGGGGTGGGGCTCTGCTTCTGTCTCAGCACAGCAGCTCCCTCCTTCTGACCTTCCAAGCCGTCCTTGGTTGGAAGATGATTTCAGCACATTCTTCTGTGGGTTTTGCTGCTCCAGGAATTGTCCTTTGGCATTATTTGGATGTTTTTTGGAGTTATCGTGTCATGAGTTCGAGAGTTCACTGTCTTTCCACTGCTATCTTGGCTCTGCCCCGGAAGTCCTCTGTATCAGATTTTCTTGATGTTTTTTTTATTTATGACAATAAGTCAGCATGCATATTCTATTTTGTTTGCTTTGTTTCATTTCAAATGAGTTTTTGGGGCAGCTAGTTGGCTCATTGGATAGAGCACTGGCCTTGGATTCAGGAGGACCTGAGTTCAAATCCAGCCTCAGACACTTGACACTTACTAGCTGTATGACCCTGGGCAAGTCATTTAACCCTAATTGCCTCACCAAAAAACCAATAACATAAAAAAAAACAAACCCAATAACCCAATCAACATAAAAACCCAATAACCCAATCAAATGAGTTTTTAAGTATTTATTTGTGTAAATAAATTGGTAATGTTTTAGGATACCACAATATTCCTTTGTATATATACAAACATATATATATATATATAATTGTTTTAATGTGCATTTCTGTGATCAGAGTTTTAGGGAATCCCAGTTGTGGTCAGCTTTGCCTCTTGCCTGTGCTGCAGCGGAGCTTCCTACCTGCTCCTACAGTCCCCAGTCTCTTCTTCCCTTTCTGATCCTCTGATGGGAAGGGGGTGGGGAGGTGATGGGGATATGAAAGGAATGGCTGCTTGGGACCAGGGAACCTGGGCCTGGACCCAGCTCTTTCACTTCATCTTCTTGGGTCTCAGTTTTCTCATCTGTAAGATGGGGGATTGAGGGATCTCTCGGGTCCTTTCCAGCTCTAAATTAGCATTCTGTTATCCTACCATCTCATTGTGTGGTCGCCTGAAATTAGAAGCTTTAGCACCAGTCTTTGGGCATTAAGCACTTATTAAAGCGTACTATATCTTAGAAAAAACCCAAGTAGAGGTAAGAGAAGGCCTCTCTAGCCTAGAGTTCCGGCCTGGTCGGGTTCTTCCTCAAGTCCTCCGCCACGAGCCGGCTTCAACCACAAACTCTCTCAGACTGAGTGTGGAAGCTTTTTATAGGTCTGGAGCAGAGGCGGTCCTTACACACTGCTGCAAGCTGATTGGTTGGCATCACCCAAATCCATTGGTTCACTGGACTTGAAGGTGGTCTTGCGTTGAGTTCCAAGTCCTCAGCTTCTGAGAACAAAACCTTCTTAAGGGCGGCCAGATGTGGCTCCAGTCTAATTAACTTGAAGTAGGCTCCTCAGCAAAGTCAATCACTCACTTAATTCAGTCGGTTAAGGTTAGTCTCCAGGTGGGCCTTTGAGTATCTGCCAAATCCCATGATTTTCTCACACTAGGAAATGTGAGGCTGGAATGTCGTTCTCCTGCTGCAGGGGATCCATTATATCCTAGTGGTCAAGGATAATGTTCAGTCCTTTGGAGTTTGCCTTTTGGGGCCCTTGACAGTTGGCTTCCAAACTGCCTTGGGCAGCTTGCTTCCCATCCTTGTCTCTGGCTTTGAGGGGCATGGGCCCACTGGCCTTTCCCGGAGATAGCACATCCCATTTCCAGTTTTTGGGCCTTTGCACAGCTGCCCCCAGGGGCCCATGATCTTTTCTCCTCTCTGGGTTTTTGTGTCATTCTTCAGGCCTTGTTCACCTGCTTGCTATCCATCTGACTTCATCATCCATATCGCACCCCTTAAACCTGACTGTTCCCCTGCCTGGGTCCTGGGCCCTTTTTTCTCCTTCCTTTCCATCCTCTTTCTTGGTGGCCACATCAGCTCCTTGCACTTTTATTGTTTTCTCTATGCAGGCACTCGCCGCACTAGGCTCTTTGTAGGCCTTCATCCCTTTATCACCATTTGGCTGTTGGACGTGTCAAACTGAAACTCATCATATCTAAAACCGAATTCATTGTCTTTCCTCCCAAACCCTCTCTTCTGTTGTAGCCTCTCAGGTTCGTAATCTCAAGAGACTCCTCACTTTCCTGCAGCCCATGTTTCCAATCAGCAGTCGCTCCATCTTGTGGTCTCTTTCCATCTGCCTGTATTTCCCGTGTGACCAGGATGCGGTCCTTCTTTGCCTTTAAAGCATGTTTCATTAAAGCCTTTTGTTTTTGACCCTCCCTTACAACAAACTTTGGACCCAGAACTATTTTATCTCATATAGTTCCTTCTCTCTGGATTTTGGTGACCCTCCTTTTTCTTGTTTCTGCTCTTGTGTATTTGGCTTTTCCTCCCTTTCCTTTGCTCATTCTTGTTTGATGCTTTGCCCACTCCCTTCAGTCCCCTGATGACCCCCAGGGTCCACTATCATCCCTGCACAGATGACTGACTCCCAGCTTTCTGCCCTTGATGTTCCCCAGGGGTCTAGCCTCAGGTTGCCAGTTAACTGTGGATGTTTATAGTTAGGTGCCCTGCAGGTCACCTCACCTCTCTCCCTTCACCCCCTACACAACTTTGCTATTTCTCTTGAGGACACCACCACCCTCATCAGCAAGGTTGTTCAGCCTTGGGGTCATCCTTGCCTCCTGGCTCACTCCCCTTATCTCTTAGTTGTCGGATTGTGTTTTCCGTAGCTAAGGTGTCTCTTCCCTGTTCCCTTCCCTTCACTCACATAGCCCTCTGTTCAGTTCAGCTCACACCTTCCTCATGCCTCCAGCTTCCTGGCTGGCTGGCCTTCACACAGCTGACAGAGGAATTTTCCCTAAAGCATAAATCTGAGGAGGTCTCGACCCCCCCATTCAGTAAATCCCAGGGGCTCCCCACTCCTTCTGGGATCAAATAGAAGCTCTTTGGTTTGGTGTTCACAGCTGGACCTTTCTTACCTTTCCAGGCTTCTTCTAGATTCCTGCCTTCCCCAGACTCTGTAGTCCAGTCACATTTATGTCTCTTCAGCATGACACTTATCTCCTAGCTCCATGATTTTACCTTTTCAGTGTCTGTTTTCCGTGCTGCAAAGCTCTCTCTCCTCGCTTACAGCTTCTTTTGAGACTCAGTTCAAGCTGCCTTCTTCTATTCAAAGTCTTTCTTGGTCCCTTCCCCATCTGGTTCCTCCCTGTGCAAGGTTACTTCGTTTCTGCTTTGGACACATCTTCCTGTTAGAATTCAGGCCAGTGGGGGCAGCTAGATGGCGCAGTGGATAGAGCACCGGCTCTGGAGTCAGGAAGACCTGAGTTCAAATCCGACCTCAGACACTTAACACTTACTGGCTGTGTGACCCTGGGCAAGTCACTTAACCCCAATTGCCTCACCAAAAAAAAAAAGAATTCGGACTGTCCCCAAAGCAAGGATCATTTCATTTTTGTATGTGCCTGACACATAGTAGGTGCTTATTGAATGACGATTTGATATCATCTACAAATAGAGATATTTGCTAAGACTCTCCTTACCAGTGCTTACTCCCTAAATTTTTTATAGCTCTTATTGCCACTGCTGACATTTCTAAAACAATGTCTCATTGTCATGGGGCCACTGGACAGCTCTGCTTTAAACAGAGTTCGTGCTCGTTCAGTTTGAAGAGGACCCACAGCTGGGAGGGATCGATAATAACAACACAAGAAGCAGGAAGCAGGAGGCACCAGAAGGTTAGAGGGCGGGCGTGTTGGGGTGAGATGACATTCACTATGGGTAAATACAAACCCTTGGAATCAGGTGGAGAACAGGGGAGGTAGTTTGTCTGAAGATCAGGGGCGACTTAGTGGGCTACTAACTCATTATGAGTCAGCAAGGTGGTATGGCATCCAAAAGCTAATGGGTCTTGGGCCTGCCTTCAGAGGGGCAGAGCTGCCGGGAATAAGGAAGTTGAAGGTATCATAATTTAGGAATGACGTTGACAAATGCCAGGATGTACGGAGAGGATTGGCCAGGCTGGTGAATAGCCTCGATTCTGTGTCATGGTAGGGTAGGTTAGAGGAAAGAGGGATGTTCGCCATGAGAGAAGAGAGGCCTTGGGGTCGGGCGTCAGAGGGCTGTCATGGGGAAAAGGGGTTGGACCTGGTTTGTGGGCAGAACTAGGAGCAGTGGGGGAAAGGAGCAAAGGAGCCAGGGTAGACTTGATGTCAGGAAGAACTTCCTTGTCATTGGCACTGGGCCAGCTCATGGCTTGGATTCAAGCTGCAGATATTATTGTGGGCATCCTTGTTTGGGGATTGGGTATACTTGGAGGCTGCTGAAGCCCCTTCCAATCCTGAATTCCATTCCGTAGAATGGTAACTCTTGGCTTCAGATAGAGAATCTTGATCATTTTTATCATGCTAAGAAAAGTCCTTCTGTTGTTATATGTGCTCATGTGTATGCGTGCCTTTGAAGGTCACAAGTTGCTGTCCTTTATCAGAGGCTGCTTTTGTATCTTTTCATAAAATTCTACGCTGATTTAACTTTTTCTTGGTGTGATTTTATGTCCAGCACTGTGGTGTGGTGGATAGAGTGCTGGGGCCAGGGCAACCTTGGTTCCAATTCATTTGCTGCTTGGGTGCCTGGGCCAAGCCACTTAAGAGAGATGGCAGAAGGTGCGTGGTGGTGGTGGTGGGATTTCCTTTTACTGTGGGCTCCTGAGTTGATGAAATCACAGGGCTTTGATGTTTATTATTTGTTACACTCCCAACATTAAAACATTCTAAAATTCTTGATATAAACCTGACTTGATCAAAATGAATGATGTTTTTTGACATAATTCTCTAATTTTTGGGTGGTGTTTAATTCAGTATTTGTACATAGAGATCTATTAAGTATATCTTTTATCTTAATTTTTTTCAGCTTTATATTTAATGGGGTTGAGGACCAAAACCATAGAAAGAATTAGGTACAGTACTAATAATTTTTCAATACTTGAAAATAGTCTTTGAATATTTGAAATAATTCATTTTTAATCCATCTGGTCCTGATAATTCTTTATGTGATAGTCCATTAATAGTTTAACTGATTTCTTTCTGCATTTGTCCTCTTTTCTGCTTTGTCATTTCATAGTTTATATTTTTGTAGATATTTATTCATTTCTTTTAGATAATCAGTTTTCTTGCTTTAACATAGTGCAAGATAAATCTCAGTTTTCATAATTTCTTGTGTGTTCATTTAAATTTTTCTCTATTAAAAATGAAACTTTTTTTTTTGTGGGGCAGTGGGGGTTAAGTGACTTGCCCAGGGTCACACAGCTAGTAAGTGTCAAGTGTCTGAGGTTGGATTTGAACTCAGGTCCTCCTGAATCCAGGGCCGGTGCTTTATCCACTGTGCCACCTAGCTGCCCCTAAATTAAACATTTTTAATCATCAGTCTTCATACAAATTTATTTGTCATCAGTTTTAAACTTTATATCTTATTAAATTTGTTTTTATCTTGATTTAAGAATTTCTCTTTACTTTAGCATCTTATTTCTGCTTTATTGCATTGCCGCTGCTGCTCCTATTCCTAACTTGGATTTGTATAAGGCTGACTAGGGGCCACTTACTGTACTAAGGAGTCTCCACATATCATCCCATCTGTTCTTCAAGGAAAATGCTGCTATCACTATCTTACAGATGAGGAAACTGGGACAAACAGTTTAAATGACTTGTCCAGGGTCACATAGCTAGTAAGTGTCCGAGGCCAGATTTGAACTCGGGTCTTCCAGACTCCAGGACCAACACTATCTACTGCCACCCATCTGCCTCTTTATCCATGTAGTGTTTCAAAAGATTTATCTTAATTTTCTCATTTCTTTAAATACAGACTTGGCTCATTGAATCTCTCTTTTTTCCTCGTTAATACAGTTATTCAGGTCTGTCGGTTGGCTCCTGCGTACAGCTTCGGTGATGGACAGTGTTGATGCTGTTGTGAACTTTGGGGTAATCTGTTATTCTGCTGTAACTTCTCTTTCATGCAGGCATTGTTGTTTAATTTCCCTATAGGTTGGCACCTTTTGAGTGCATGATTATTCTTGCTTTTGGTTTACTGAAGCACGCTTATTTGTGTAGTGTATAAATCTGTGCCTTTCCACACGGTGACCTGACACAAGGCTGATGTTTGTGATGTTTCCGTGTGTATTTAAAAGCTGTTCCCTGCCTTTACTGAGTTCTCTCTGTAAGTCTCTTAAGTCCCATTTTTTCAACTGTTCAAGTGTGTACTTTCTTTCACTTTGTCGCCTGCAGGCTAAGCTAGTCTTGGTCCTCATGAACTTGGCTCATCTTGTGGCTCTTTTCTACAGTCACACTGGGGGCTCATCTTTCTGCTGAGGGTTTTCCCAGGGACATAAGAATGTGGCTTCTTTGACTGACATGTAGCTACAGCCCCACACCAAGAAGGCATGACACACAGAATCCATGATAATACAGAGAAGAGCTGGGCAGAGGTTCATATGCCTCTCCAGTGAGTGACCTGTACAGTCTTTTGGATTTGTGGCACTGTTTGGGCTTGATCTCCTTCTTTTCTGAGCCCCCAAGAAAGGACAAGCTTGGCGTTTCTTGGGAATCCACAAGCTCATCTTTTCTTTGCAGGAGCTGCTCCAGCTCCCCTGGATTTCTAGCGCTACGCTGGGTCTGCAGTGTCCCACTCCCCCAGTGCAGGGAAACATTCTTGGCTTGGCTGGAGAGTGGAACCCCCTTTATTGAACCTGCAAAGTGTCTGTAGCTCACACGAAGGGAAGGCCTCAGCTTGTTCATTGCTACTCTAGTTCTATTCATTGCTGCTTCTTATTTCTTGTGTGGTCCAGAAACTCCTCTTCTACTTTTAGAAGATGTGGTCCAAGAACTTCCCTTTCATCTGTCACTGTCCCTCTGCTGATGCTCTCACTCCCAGGCAGCCCCACCATTTTGGATCTGGGCTGCTGTGTCAAGGCATTGCTGTCCTCAGGGCTGCATGATTCTATGATACATGGGATTCCCTGTTGGTCAGAGCCTCCCCGCACTTCTTGTGTCTGCACCTTGCTGCCTTCAAGGCCAAGTCTAAGGACATGTGAAATGAGTCCTGTTTCTTTGTCTTTGTTATTGTTTTAATGGGGCAGTGTTATGTCAGATGATGATAAGGTGAGAAGTCAGGAAGGGATTGACTTTATCAAAGGGAATGTCATACCTGGTGAAAGAGACATCAGTGCCCACCCTGGGGGCATTTAGGGTCTTGGTTGACATCTGGCATATACACTATACTTATTTATCCTTTTGTTTGATTGTGTTTTGATGTAAAAAAGAAACCAGGAAGCCTCTCTGAAGCAAAGGTCGGGTCAACAGTCTGCGCAGTACAGTCTAAGACCCTGAGATACAGAATTTACAAGTATTTATAGTTTTCTTAGTTCCTGTCTAGTAAGAAAAAAGTCCTGCTATTACATAAATTTGTTCTTCCATTAGGCTCTTGGGAAAAGGGAGGTCTCTTTTCTCAAGAAATCGGAGTAAACAACTACATTTTAATATCAGGGTGAATATATGGGTATGATTGTTAATACTCACACACTTCATAATGATTTAGTTACACTTCTGAGGTTAACTAAAACAGGAATTTCCCTGTTACTCACAGTCGTTTGTTTTTTAACATGCTCTTACTATAAATCACAGTTATTTCTTATCCTAATGATTATACCTGATAAAAGATAGCAAGGCAATACAGAGCAAAGCACTTAACGCATTGATTATTGATCTTTCTCCTTTCGTTGGCCGTGTATCAAAGTCTGCTTTTACCTTTTTGTTTTGTTATATGGTGAGATTGCCCAGCATAAGGGAAGAGTGGTAGATTTGCAATCAGCAAGGCTCGAATTCTAGACCTTTCTCTGCCACTTGTTATGTGTATGACCCTGGTCAAGATATTTCACCCTTTCTGAGCTGCAGTTCATTGTCTGTAAAGGGGGACCAGTGTAATGGGTACCTATAGTGCAGTGAGATTTTGTAACCTGTAAGGGGACGTGCACACACATAGATGCATGTATGTTTCATGTACATGCATATTATACACACATCTTTATAGAATTGCTACCTTTTCTTGCATAAATTTAACTTGAATCATTATTTAGCTTGAGTAGGACTGTTTTGTAGTGGCTAGAGAATAAGTCTTAGGGTGAGGAAAACTTGGATTTTGGTTCTGCCACTGATAGATACTTGCTTTGTGACATGGGAAAGTCATATAACCTTTCAGTGCCACAAGCAGCTTTTTGGGACTATTAGAGAACAGTTGCCCATCTGTTTTGGTTGAAGAACTTTCCTCACTGGGTGGTCCTTACACTGATGAAATCACAGGTGTGGTCTAAAAATAAATTTAGTTTATATAACTAAAATCCATGTGCTCTCTTTATGTCACACTCTCTTACTATGGCACTATGAGCATGACATGGTTTCTTTGTCGATCGTACTTAATATTTCACAGTTGGAATTGCACATTGTCAGAGAACATCATTATAGTTCCAGATTTTTTTTTTTAGTTAGAATAAGTTTATAACTAAAATCCATGTGCTCTCTTTATGTCACACTCTCTTACTATGGCACATGAGCAGGACTTAAAACCCAGGTATTTCTGTCTCCAAGGGCACCTGTCTTTTCTCTTCCTAGGGCTGCCTCTGTGAATTCTGTTGATTTGGAGTAGTGAATGTTCTTGTTTTGCACACTTCTGGGAGGTTTGCTTGTATTTTCCTGAAATGACTTAGAGTAGACAGGTTCTTTATAGTGTTGGAGGTTCATTTTTGTAACGCCAACATTCTGAAGTTCCATCTTTGTGAGCTGTCCTCAGAATTGATCACTTGTATCCATGCTGCTTCCCAGGCCTTTTCAGCTAATTTGTCATCTGTGTTTGTTTTTGTATCTTGACTGTCCTTCCTGTCATGTTTCCTCCAGTGCATGAATTCTCCTTTAACTGTGTCCACTGATATCCCAGGATTTCAGTGATTTTTTTTTGTCATCACTATTGCTTAACCCTTTCCTCCTCTCCTCTCTTTTCTTGTAACGCAAAACAAATCCGCACACAGTAATCATGTTCAGGAAAGTGTGTTGTGCTTTTAAAAATAGTTTTGTCTTGATGTCTTTTGCTTTTACATCTTTTAGGTATCTCCTTTTAGATTATCCCTCTCATTCCCTCCTCTTCCAGAGAGCCATCCATTATAAGAGTTTTTTTGTTTGTTTTGTTTTTTGTTTTTTGTGAGGCAGTTGGGGTTAAGTGACTTGCCCAGGGTCACACAGCTAGTAAGTGTCAAGTGTCTGAGGTTGGATTTGAACTCAGGTACTCCTGAATCCAACTCCAGTGCTCTATCCACTGCGCCACCTAGCTGCCCCGTCAGAGTTTTTTAAAAGTAAAAAGAAAAAAGAGAAAAATTCAGTAAAATCCAGCAATATATTGAAAAAAATCTGACAGTGAATGAATGACTGAGGGCATCATTGTCAACTTTTTTCAGGATGCTTTCCCTCTCTTAGGTGACACATGACTAACTGATATATGGATTGAATGATGGGGTCAGTGGCCATCTGTCTAGGAAAGCTTAGCTTCTTTCTTGTTTTTTAGAGGAAAATAGATAAAACTGCAAGTCCCAATATTTTATTACCATACCCCCCGTGGATCCCTTCATGACCCTAATGGGTGCATGTGCCCCAATATGGCGAGCACTGTGATCAGGTCTATGTTTTATGGGGAAATAATAGCCCTGTAGAAATAACAGAAAAAAACTTCAGAAGATGCTTATCAGAATTTGTTCAAGCCTCCCACATGAGAATCAAGTCAGATGATATCTGTCAAGTCTTTAGCCCAGCGCTTGGTACATTGTAGGTGCTAGAGAAATGGTCTGTTTTCTTCTTTTTCTGGCACTTGTTACATTCATTTCCTCATCACCCACTCATCCGAAGTTCTCTAACGTACCACTTTCTCTACTCACTCATGGTCCCTCTCCAAGACCTTCAGTGACCTCTTCTTCTTGCACCTTGCCTTCGGCCTTTTTGCATGTACTCTCTCTGGTTTCAGTGTACTGAGAAGTAAGGAAGCCAGCTTAAAGGAGAAGGCCCCAGTCAAGGCTTTCAGAGGTAGGGGCTGGTGATCCTGAAAATTCACTCCTTTCTTGAACTGGAACCTTTGTCAGCCCGCTCTTATCTTGGGGCTGCTACAGTGGTCTTGAACACCACATGGTGGTCTTGAACAGCAGCTTGCATTAATTGGAATTCCTTCTAGGAGGGAGAGGGGGCTTTATTTTCTTCTCTTGTAGCTAAATGAATGAATTAATAAAGAATTTATTAAATGCTTCCTATATGCAAAGCACTGTGCTCGAATCTCTGAGTGGTTAGATGGCAGAGAGCTTCCTCTGTGAAGCCCTTGGGGATAGAGCCTCTGGTACTCGTAAAGAAATCTTTCTGCTCCTGCCAAGTTGGTCAGAAATAAATAGGAATTTTTACACTCAAGTTCTTCCAGGGATCATTTTTGTTTAAACCTCCCTGGAATGAGATATCTTTTCCTTGAGGAATGTTAGAAGCTTCTGTTTTTCCTCTTTCCCACACCCCTAGTTTAGAGTAGATTATGGAAGATAATTTCTTGCTTTTGAAAGTTTCCCACAGTATTTAACAGGGTCAGTGTCCGATCTCTAGTGGAGTGGCCCTTCTCAGCATCCTGCTCAGTGTGGGGCCACAAGGAGGCCTGTCATGGGAGCTCTTGGTCCTCTACAAAGCCCCAGGGCCTTGTTATCCTGGATTTGCCCTAACAGAGAGTCAAGGGGGAGTTTTTTGAAATGATGGTGCTTACCTGGGGGGTTATCTTTGTCTCCTAGGGCCGGCTAGGTGGTAGATATGCCTAATTGATGTTCCTGCCATAGAATTTTATCTCCCTTTATTTCTTTTATATGTCTGTCCTGATATCTAGTTGGTTAATTTAAACTTTAATCGTCCCTTGATTCCTTGATATGTCTGTTTTTTTATCTGGTCATCTTTGATTTTGCTTTTCACCGGAGAAACCCCTTCTGATTGATTCTAAGCCCAGGCCAAAATTTGCCAGGATTGGTTCTAGCGGATATGAATTCAGGTTTATCCTACTGGTGCCCTGTGAAGTCTCTCAATCTAGAATCTGTTTATTCTTTTCTTTTCTTTTTGTGGTGAGGCAATTGGGGTTAAGTGACTTGCCCAAGGTCACACAGCTAGTAAGTGTTAAGTGTCTGAGGCCGGATTTGAACTCAGGTCCTCCTGACTCCACGGCCGGTGCTCTATCCACCACACCATCTAGATGCCCCTATTCTTTTCAATAATTCTGGGAAATTTTCTTGTTTAGTTTCCTAAAGAATCATCTTCAAATTATTTTCCTTCAGAGATATTGGGATGCCTGATAATCCTTAAATTTTATTTCCTTTACGTTATGAATATGCTATTTATGTATCTGTTTCTTTCATTTTCTTCTAGTTTGGTAGATTTTGGGGGGGGCGGGGCTATGGGGGTTAAGTGACTTGCCCAGGGTCACACAGCTAGTAACTGTCAAGTGTCTGAGGCTGGATTTGAACTCAGGTACTCCTGAATCCAGGACCAGTGCTTTATCCACTACGCCACCTAGCTGCCCCCTAGTTTAGTAGATTTTTTTTGTTTGCTTCTATCTGACCTCCAGTAAAATAATTGTTTTTTAAAATCAAGTTTCATTGTGATTATATTTTCTATGAATAGCTATAAATTCTCATCATCAATTTGTCCTGAATTCCTTACCTACACTCAATTACTTCTTTGTCTTTTTTTTTTTTTTTGGCAGGCCAATGAGGGTTAAGGGACTTGGCCAGGGTCACACAGCTAGTGTCAAGTGTCTGAGGCTGGATTTGAACTCAGGTCCTCCTGAATCCAAGGCCAGTGCTTTATCCACTATGCCACCTAGCTGCACCTCAATTACTTCTTTATTTTACATTATGACATTCTTATTAATTTAATTTCTTCCATTAATTCTGTCATATTTAATTATTATTTTAAAATGTTTTTATTGGTCTTTTTTATGCTATCATAGATTTCTCCCAGTATTCCTCCCTATTCCCTCAACCCTCTCAGAGAACAATCCCTTATACAAATACTATTTTTTTAAAAGATGAAATGAGGAAAAACAATAAGCATAACTGATCAATACACTGAAAAAGTCTGAAGATATATGCGATATATAACACGTTTGTACCTCTTGCCTCTGCAATGGTGGTAGCAGTATCTTCTCATATCCCTTCCTTTCAGCCATCCTAATTCTCTATAGTTTTGCAACATTCATTTTTGATTTTTGCATTGTTCATCTATTCCAGAATTGATGGACATTCCTTCAATTTCCCATTCTTTGGCATCAAAAAAAGAGATGCTACAAATATTTTTGTACATATGTATCCTTCTCCTCTAACTTTGATCTCTTTGGGTCTAGACCTAGTGGTGGTAAGGATGGGTTCAAGGGTACGTATAGTTTAATAGCTTTTTGGGCATTGTTCCAAACTGCTTTTCAGAACGCCTGGGCCTGCTCCACCAACAATGTAAGAATGCGTCTATTTTCTCATAGTCCTTCCAGCATTTGTCATTTCTCTTTTTTGTCATCTTTGCCAATCTAATGGATTTGAGGTAGATCCTAAGAGAAGCTTTAATTTGCATTTTTCTAATTCTTAGTGATTTAGAACATTTTAAAAAATGTCTATTGCTACCTTTGATTTCTTCCTCTGAAATTGTACATTCATATCCTTTGACCATTTATCAGCTGGGAAATAGCTCTTACTAAGTTTGAATCGGTTTCATATCAATCTGTCTGTCAGTCTGTCTATCATCTATAGTTCTTAGAAATGAGATGCTCGTCAGAAGAACTTGCTGCAATTTGCTTTTCACAATTTCTTCTCTTCTAATTTTAATGGCATTTATTTTATTTGTGCATAAACTTTGACATTTCATGTAATTGTCCATTTTCTCTTCTTTGGATCTTTTTATTTCTTGTTTGGTCACGACCCTTCCCCTTTCTAAAGATCTGACTGGTAATTTCTTACATACTCCTCTAATATGTTTATAATATCACCCTTTAAGTCTAAATTATGTACCTATTGAAAGCTTGTCTTAGTATAGGTTGTGAGATGTTGGTTTTAAACTAGTTTTTTTTTTTTTTTTTGCCAGACTGCTTTCCAGGTTTCCCAGCAGTTTTTATCAAATAGGGAGTTCTTTTTTTTCTGTAATTTATGTTTTCTAATTATTGAGTTCCACTGTTTCTAATTCTCTCTTGTTAGGTTTATATTTTCCTTCATTTATCTCTAATACCCTTTTTCCCCCCAAATTAAGATTTTCTCCCTCTTTCTAAGTGTACAGAACTATGTTTTTCCAGTTATTTTAGCTTACTTTTCTTTAAGGCAACCCATTCAACCAGCTTTCTTCACCTCACCCTCAATCCTAGTTTTGGAGTTTCACTTATTCATTCCTTTTTCTTTCTTGCTTTTATGTGGCTATTTGATTCTTCCCTCTTTTCCTCCTTACTCATTTGGGTAGTTAAATAAAATCCCTGTTTTCCCTTTCCATTCAGCTGATTTTGTTCATTAGTTAAAATTTCATTTTCTGTGCCTTTTTCTAAAAAGGATTTCTTTTTCTCATTTTCTTCATTATTTATCCTCTCTCTTTTGTAGATGTTTATTCTTTGATTCATGACCTTATACTTCTTTAGTATGTCTTTTTACTCTGTATTCATCAAGGCTATTTTGCATTCTTTCTAAATAGTTTCTACATTATTATCTTGTAGATCTTGCCCTTTCTTTTTTTGTACTTCAGTAGGTGAGAGAGCGAATATTGCCCCCTAGTATGAAATTTTGCTGTGTCCCTAATTGTTCAGTTCACTATCTACATCTGCTTCCCCTTGGTCTTTTTTCCTCACTTGCCTTGCAATATCTTCTCTAGGTCCACGCCCTCCCAGTCATTCATTGCTCCCAGGAATTCTGATTCCCCTTCTACAGGATAAGTGGTCTCTCTGAGCGTCAGAATCCTTGAAGATGATTCATCCCAAGATCTCAATATTCCATTATAGACTGTTTTCTTCTCCTAGGGGAGCATTCGACTCCTCAGTTGAAACAAGTTTTTCCCTTTTCTTTCTCTTTTGTGGTGCCCTCCTTTTGCCTTCCCCCCATTCTCCCGGAGGCTTTCTTCTTCCTGAGACCCCCTACAAGAGTTATTTTTCATTCAGTGTTAGCCTTGGACTTTATTAGGGTCTTTCACATATTCCCCTGTTTCTTCTTCCTCCTTTTCTCCTCCTGTTCTTTAATTCCGGCCCATGAAAACATTGATTCACCTGCAGGTGGGATGTTGTGAGGGTTAGTCCCCGATGTTTCGGGTTGTTTCTCTGATGTCACTTCCTTTTGACCTCTCTGCTTTCACGCTTGTCTCTTGGTGTGCATTAGAAAGAACTCTCTTTATGGTTTTTCTGTCCTTATTTTTGTCAGTGCTCTTGATTGCTCTAGTTGTTTACTCTTTTTGTTTTTCTTGAGAAGCAAATAATTTCTGTAGTTCTGGTTTTCTTCCTAGCTGGGTTTTGAAAGCCTCTTTTAAAATTGAATATTCATCGTTTTTCATTAATGGTTAGTCTCAGATTTGCAGGGTAGGTCACTTTAGGTTGCATTTGCTTTTGGGAAGAAATTATTCCACTTATACAGTTTCTTGTGGGTACAGAATAGTCTTTTGTTATTCAGATTTTCTTTCCTTTATATTTGAAGGTTTTTCTCTTGGCTGCTTGTAGATTTATTTTGTCAATGGAATTGTTAAATTTAACCACTGTGTCTTGGAATTTACAGAATAAGATTTTTTTTTTTCTGAGAGCAATTTCTAGATTCATTTGATTGGCATTTTGTTTTCTGTGTTTAGAAGTTCTAGGCAATTTTCTTTTATTATTTCTTGCTTTACAGTGTTCAGGTTTAAACTAATTATCTTGTTCTTTTAGAAAATCTATAGTCCTTAAGTTGTTTCTATGCAAGTTATCTTCAAGGTCAATATTTTTGCTTTTATGGAGATCATACTTTTTTTTTTTAAGATTATTCCTTTTCACCTTTGTTCTTCCAGATTATCTTCCACTTCTGTGTACTTGCATTCCCAGTCAGTTGTTCTCTCTTTTTTCATCTGGTGAAACTTGCTACCGTGAATCTAAGTGTTTCTATCCTGCCAGTTGTTTCTGTTGTGCTGGCTATAAATTGTGCTTTCACAAATTTTAGCTGGCTGTGGTTCCAAGCCCCCTTTGGTATTCACAGGGCCCTCTGCCTCATCAGGTGTTGATTCATTTCTCTCTGCCTTGCAATATTTATTCATAAACATCTGAACTCTCTTACCTAATTAGACCATATCCTCTTTTGTTATTAATATCTCCACTGTTGGTTTATCTGAATATGCTCAAGGGTCTTAATTAAGTTTTTTTCTTCCAAAGATCTTTGGTAATTTTATTCTTTTTTTCCTTACAGCTAGATCCCAATTAATGTGAATAATGAATCCTTGGAAAGGGTTGCAGTATTTGAACTTGCACTACATATTTCCATTTGCCTGGAAGCACTTACCATATTTTACATTATTATAAATTTGAATAGTATGATTTTGAGTTCCTGTGACCACTTCAGGTGATTAATTATTCACTCTAGTGGAGACCAAGCTGTATTTTCCTTTACTGCTCACTTTCTGACTCCCTCTCTTTTGATGGTAGTTTTCTTCAGGGCTCTATCTCAAAGCCATCTCTGTCTCCTATACTAGGCAATTAATAGTTCATCAGCTTCACTCTCTTCCCCAGGGACTTCCGGGGGACAGAACTGACCCCAGCCAGTTGCTAAGTTCTTTTCCTTGGGGCTTAGTGAAGTGCCACCCAGCCTTGTACACCCATGTCTTATCCCAGTTCCCACCATCTTTTTCACTGGCTGAGCTCTGTTCTGATACAGAATGCTGGTGCTGCTGCTTTCCTACTGGAGCAAGCTTCTGCCATTCTCATTGCCATGGCACTGGGAGGAGGGGTTTGGAGAATTGAGATCTTTTGCCAGCCCCTCGGTTGGCTTGTACCGTCTTACTGTCAGAATGTCGTGGCCAGAGTGGGTACTGAGTGGGTTCGAACTTCTTCCCTGTTGTTAGTTCATCAGGGTTTTACCGTGTTTGGGTTCTTAGTGGAGACAGCGATATCATGGAGACAGCTGAAATGGCCTTTTCTTGTGTGTAATTCCCATTTTGGAGAAGCCGGAGAGGTCATGAAAGCTGGACACGATGTCTCAAACTTGTAGGCCATGTCATGGGAAGTTTCCTTCAGCGTATTTATTATACATTTAAACTTCTAATGTTGTTTCTGATGCTGCATTTGGTGGTGTTTCAGGGTATTTTTCTTCAGGTGTTTTTGTCACTGTTTCTTTTAAATTCATAATATTTTTTCATTGTGTTGGAGCTGTATTTGGCTCGTTCATTTTTGAGTGTTTTTAAACATTTTCTTTTGAGGATTCCTTGTAGTTTTGCTTCTTTTGGCATTTCTTTTGCTGTTTTTTGAGGGATTATTGAGGAGTCGGCTCCTCTGTAACCTTTCACTTTGCCATCTCCCTAGAACCTCTTCCAAGCAAAAATATGAAAGAAGATTGCATTTCAGTGGGATTCAAATTTTAGGGGAAAATTTAAAGCAATGTAAATACTGATGTATATTCAGGTACATTTTTCATTAATCTTCAAGTATGCTCAGTTAATATTGGGTCTAACCGTGGCTCCCTTTGCCTCCTGTTTTAATATTGTGCCTTTTGGAAAACCTCTTGTACTGTCAACAAACTGCTGTTCATCCTCAGTCTGTTTCTCTTAATCCTCCTATCCCCTTATACTAACTGGAACCTGGCTTCTTCTGTGGTAACACCATAACCTTTTTAAGTCTCCCTGTTGCTTGCCTTTTCTTCTTTCAGGTCTCCTGACTCACAGAAACAGGAGAAATGTTCAAATGCTTCCTGCCTTCCACGGACACTTCCAAACTCTTGCTCTGTCAGTCTTAGAAACTTCCTCACCTCTAAAGTTCATTTCATTCAGTTATCCCACCCTTTCCTAATGATACTGGTTGCTAGCATTAGCTCTTCTCAAGGATACTCTTACCATTTTCTTCCACGACATTGGCTCTCGGTTCACAGTCTTTCTCTTCTCCCTCCTTATGTTGAATTTAGGGGAAGACACCTTGGCATGAGGGACACATGCAGGGTAGCCATATATGGGTTGGATCTTCATAAATAGAGGCAATATCTAACAGGATGGGATGGCAGACTTGGTTGAGCATCTTGAAGTAGTAGGGCTGTCCAAGGGAATGAGCTTAGAGGCTCCTTGTGGGCTTGTGCCTGCCCTGCAGATGGGGCAAACTTGTCTTCTGGTGGTGGAAGGCATAGGTGCTGTTCTATTTTTGAGTCTCCCCTAATTTTGGTGGTGGTGGTGGGAAGAGAGCAGGATGGATGAGCTAAGAATTTAAGAGGTATTCTTTAATTGCCAGTAGACCAGAAGAATGTTTTTACTTTGAGTTAATTTTTTACAGAGTGGCTCTTCTACCAAAGTCCCTGGTGGCTTTCTCTTCCTATGGCTTTGAGGTGATCCTGAGATGGTGGCAGTGAAGGGCATATTCTGGAAGGCCCTACTGAAGCTCAATTCACTTTGAGCGTGGGCTTTGTGACAGTCTTTCTACTGGGCACTCCAGGACTAACTTAAACTTAATTGGGAGAGGCCTATTACCAGCTGATTAATGTTTTTGATCATGGCAAAGATCTCCATCTCTTAAGACATGAAGGGCTTAGACAGTGCATAGGCCATCTCCTTACAGTTTATTGGGGGAGGCCACAATATTCTTTTCCACTTGTTTATCATTTTTGTTGAATATTTCTTTCCTCATGGGGAAAGTGTTTAGGAAGAATCTTGAGGGATTGCTGTATTTTTGTCTTTGGAAGAGGACCTTTACTTTATGCCCCTTGTTCCTGGATTTGGTCTTTCTCTGCCATATTTCTAGGCTATAGCTCTATCTCTGTCTTTGATGTTATTGGATTTTGTGTCATGTTTTGGCTCCTTCAACTTCTTTCATTTCCTTGCCTGTCTTGACTTGAATCTTTTACTGTTAATGAGCTGGCAAATTGAGCATTTCCCCTTGGTTACATGAGTAACTTCTGGAACTTGTACTTCTTCTCTATCCCCCTTTCACTTCAGTTCATGTTCTTGTTCTCTCCCTCCCTCCCTTGCGCACGCTCTCTCTCTTTCTCTCTCTCTTTCTCTATCTCTCTCTCTCTCTTCCTGTCTTTGCTGCTGCTCAGAAACAATCTCTGTGGAACCTCCCATTTCAAAGGCCTTTATGCCTTTTGCTCTCAGTTTCTGCAAATTTATTCTTGGATAGAATGAAAAGCGGAGCATCTATTTTGTGGTGTTTTTTTCATGTTGCTCTTCCCCTCCTTGGTTTCCATCCTCTGCTGCTCAGTCTCCAGTGGCACCTTTGTTTCTGGCCTTAGGCCCACTGACTCTCTGAACCTTGCTTTTCCTCTGTTCTCTTCCCGACTGTGTTTTGTGGGTTTCAGGCCAGCAGATTCTCTCCTCTCATCAGGTTGGCTCCATCCTTGGCTATCATTCTCTTCAGTTTTTCCTGATAGAGGGTTCTTTCCTTTTTTCTAGGACACTCAGTCTTTCTCCCGTGTTCCATCAAACTTAAAAATGGTGAATTTGAAAAATACACACATTGTATTTGTATTTCATTTGGGAAGGGTGTATATAAGGGAATTGTAGAGGGAATGCAAACTGCTATTCTGAATGGCATCTTAATGTATCTTCTGGGAAAGGGAGCAGTTTTCAGATTTGCAGGCATGGGCTTGTATCCTGGGCTGCCAGCCATCAGGGATGGCAGGAGAAAGTGGTGATGACCTGCTCACTACCCAGGTGGGAGGCCAAAGGGCCAGATGCCCTATTCCCTTGTCAGTCACCTGCTCCATGCATTAAGCTTGGCATGAGTTTCAGGAGCTGTTCCTGCCCTCCTGGCTGGCATGAGCTGCTGGGACAGAAGAAAAGGTGCAGAGCAGAGATTTGTGCTCATTTCATATTTCAGGCATTTGTGATCGTCTGTCTGTCTGTCTGTCTTTCTTTTTTGTTTTTTTGTGTGATTGTCTTTCTTTTTTTTTTAATTTAAAAATGTATTAAAAAAATTTTTTTTAGTGAGGCAATTGGGGTTAAGTCACTTGCCCAGGGTCATGCAATCAGTAAGTGTTAAGTGTCTGAGGCTGGATTTGAACTCAGGTACTCCTGACTCCAGGGCCGGTGCTCTATCCACTGCACCACCTGGCTGCCCCAGTGATTGTCTTTCTTAAGGCTTATGGACAGATGGGTCTAGGTTTAAGTTTAGGGATGAGTGGGATAGAGAAGGTCTTAGACCATTTTCTGGGCCACGTGTCCCTTCTGTATTGAGTCCTCGAGAGATGAAATTGGGTGTCTTTGAATGTCTTAGGCTCTTGCATTCTTCTCCATTGCCCCATTTGAGGCAGTTTTCCATTCAGACCAGGAGTGAAGGCCAAAGCATTCCTTCATCCACGGAGCAGAGAGAGGGGAGTCAGTCTTGAAAGCAAAGTCAGCTCTCCTGGCCGATTAGAATCCTTTAGGGCCTCCTGCCTGCCCCCTGCTAAGAACCTCGGAAGAGCTTTGCAAGCACCTGCAGTATGAGCAGCCCAGAGCAAGGCTGTTTCTCCACACTGATGGCTTCTTCTTGGGTTGCAGGGAGCCGGGCTCAAAAGGACTCTGAGCTGAGTAGCAGCACTCCTCCTAGCCTGGGCAAAAAGAGGCAGCTCTTGGAGTCTGAAGCCATGAGCCAGTTGGACTGCAAGATGCACCCAAAGCAGCTGGGGACTCCGAAAGGTAGGGAAGGCGCTTGTGGAGACCAGCTGGGCTGGGCTGGGGCAGGGCTGGGGCAGGGCTGGGTCTGGGGGGAAGGATGGTGTTCCCCGGACTGAGGGTCACTACAGGAATGCCTTTGCTGGGATAGTCAGACAAGCAGTTTTCATAGTCCTCTAGGAAGATGATACCACGTCTTCTAGTAATACGGATTTATAGCTTATTTAGATATATTTATTGCTTATTTAATGATCAAAACACCCACAGCACGTTTTCCCTTAAAAGTCTCCTGTAATCCGTGGATGTGTTCACTCATGGTTTGGTCAGGTGCTCCTGCCCATAATTTTTTACAATGGTTATTTGGGAAACAAGGGAGCCCTATTTTTTTATATTTCTATCTAATAGAACAAAATGAGAATGTCTAAAGGTTTAGGAACATAGTGACCTTGGACTTGTAAAGGAATTGATGGCTGCTTTGTTTTTCTAGGTGGGCCCCATGCATTCGGCCGCTCTGGAGCTGGGTCATCACCAGGTGACAAAAAGATGCCAAGCAAACACTCACAGGGGAAGAAAAGGAATATATTTGAGGCCTACATGTCTAAGGAGAACGTTTCAGCTGGTTTGAAGAGGGGGACACTTATTCAGGTGTGTGAGACATGGTAACATAATTTACATGATTTATCACTACCAGTAGCTGTGGCCGTTCAGAGGGCTAACAGGGCACTGGTCAGCAGCCCTTTGTTCTCCTACTTTGGCCAGAGGAAGCTTTGAGCTGCCTTCACTGAAGGACATTTTTTCAGTCTGGGGAGTTTGCCGCCTTTACACGGAGTGTCAGCCCTTGTCTGGATAACCAGCTTAGGGATAGCTTTTGTATGGCAGGTAGTGTTGGGCAGTTTGTCTGAAGCAGCAGTGTCAAGCCCAGGGCCTCTAGGCTGCAATGGGGTCCAACATTCTCAAATGCTTCCCAAACCAGATTAAAATAGAATTGGGAAACACTTAACAAAAGACATGAATACACAGTAGAACACAGATAATGGTAAGATGTGGTTTTCTAAGTTAGGATGTGCCATGCAGGGATCCTTATGTGTGGGGAGAATTTGATACCACGGGTTCAGAGATGAGCCCTGGCTCATTAGGTTTGTGTAGGCTGACTCTCGAAGCCTGCACAGAGATGCTCCCGGGCTTTGTTGTTGGAGGGAGGCTCTAGGGACTCACCCAGCATGTGGTGCTGGCCAGCTCTTGGTCTTCAGAAATGCTACATGACTTTGGAGATACAGTGCAGGACCTAGGTCACCAGTGGGACTTTGCGATATGACAGTGGCCATATCCTTTGTGAACTTCCCACCTCCCTCATGGGATGAAAGGGACCCTGGTGCAGCCGTCAGAAATGGGCTCTGCTTCTAGCCACGTGATCTTGGGAAAGAACTTTCCCATTCTAGGCCTCTGGGTTCTCCTCTCTTAGTGAGGGGATTTGACTAAAGGACCGTGCAGCCCTGACTTTCCTTAGTTTGTCTCTCAGGCAGGTGCTAGACTGTGTCTCTATCAGCTTGTGATCTTTGCAGAGAAGAGCACTGCAGAAATGCCCCTGCTTAGAAAAAACATGATCATGTGTGACTTTTGCAAATGTAATTTAGCTCATCACCATTATTAGGCAGACGCCTTGTTTCTGGGCAGAAATCCTTGGTACCAAAACGTAGGGAAGACAGGAACCCAGCAAATGCTTTCTGGAGGGAACCTCCACAGCGGCTCCAGATGATTTTGTAAAACGCTGTGACTCAGTGTAGGGGAAGGCGATGGTTCTGACGGCCACAGTCACCTGCCTCCTGCTGCTTCTGTGTGTGAAGAGTCTCCCACGGTCGTCTTCCTTGGGCACGTCCTACCAGGCTGTGGCCTGAGCTCACAGTTCAGGCACTTAGAAGGTGCCATCCTGCCTCCCTTCTCAACACCTCTCCAGAATCACCCACGGCAGAGTGTCTGGGGGTAAGAGGGTTGTTTTTGGATGGAAAAAGTGCTTTTGTGAAGCAAAGTGGGCCGCTCTGAAGGCTGGTATTGATTCTCTTGCTGCCATGTCCTTAGTTTTCTCCCAGTTTTGTTTGTTTTTTTGGGGAAATGACAAGAGCTGACATTTCTACAGCAATGTAAAGTTCACAAAATGCCTTATATGCATTATCTCATTGGCTCCTTCTACTGACTCGTTAGGGTAGGTAATGAAAATTGTTTCCATTTTATAAACAAGGCACCTAAAGCTCTGCTGGGGTGAGGGAGTAAGTATCAGAGGCTAGATTCAAGTCTGGACTTCTCCTGCCAAATCTAGCCCTTTTTACCCTGGACCATGCTGGGGTCCTATTTCAGCTTTGATCACTCTGCTAATATCTGTAAGACAGTGATATGGTCAAGACATTGTCATAAGAAATAAATACGAAACCTCAGGAAAGTAGTTGTGAGACGACATCCAGAGAGAGACCTTGCAGGGAGAGAAGGGGAATGCTGCAGTGGACTTCTCAGACCTGAGAGATTCGAAGACCCACTGTTTGCTCGTGAATCCACTGTGATCAGTCGAGCAGGTCTTGTTCCCAAGTGTCTGTAAGTGGTTCCTGCTGCAGTGTGACATCATGAGCCCTTCTAGCCAGAGCTTCGTTCCCTCGTGCACATGTGAGAACAGTTGTTCTTCGCAGATGGGGAAGAGAGCTGGTTCCAGATATGAGATCACAGCGTGAAATGTACAACACTGTAAATAAGATTTTCATAGGCCAGGATACAGAGCCCATCTGCTTCCTAAGGTAAACTTGCTATGCGGACTCTGCTCTCTAAGAAGGAGCCGAGGAGCTCTGCAAGAAAGGACCAGAACAGACTTTGTGTTGGCCACGGCCACGGCCACGGAGAACTAGTTCATTTTCAAGTTCAGATTTCAATACATTGTGACATTCCCCCCCTTGCCCCAGGGACTGTGCCCCACCTTCTCAAGGAGCCTCGAGAGCCTGGTTTTTCTGGAACACATTCTCCTTTTTTGTTTTACTTCCTTTTCAAGCCTGGAGGCCAAGTCTTAAATGGGGTCACAGCTTCAGCCTTAAGAATCTTCCCCTCAGATCATGACTAAATGAGCAGTAAAAGGCATCACAGTTTTGACAACATACAATGAAAATGTAATTCAGTTAAAATTAAAAAGGAAACAGGTTAAGTAGGAAAAATCATTGACCAAGTTTCTCTGATAAAGATTTCCTATCCAAGAAATGTATAAGGAACTTATTTAAATTTATAAGAGTAAGAGCCACTTCCCAATTGATAAATGGTCAGAAGATATGAAAAGATAGTTCTCTGGGGAAGAAATCCAAGCTATTCATTCAAAAAAATGCTTCAGGTCAGTAACAGTTAGAGGAGTACAGATTGAAGCAACTCTCAGTTTTCACTTCACAGCTACCATATTGATAAAGATGACCAGAGGAATGTGATAAGCACCAAAGGGGCTACAGGCAAATAGGCCCAACTTATGCACTGTTGGGGGCTGTGACTTGGTCCAGCCATTCTGAAAAGCAATTTGGAATGATGTCCGCCAAGTTACTAAACTGGACAGACCCTTTGACCCAGCTGACCACTCAGCCTATGCACCAGCTAGATCAAAGAGAGAGGAAAAGCACCTGGATGTACAAGTATATTTATAGTGGCTTCTTTTGTAGAGGCCCCAAACTATGCTTATCCCATAAGAAATGACAAAGCGGACATTTCAGAGAAAACAGAGGAGGCCTCTGTGAGCTACTGCAGAGGAAAGTGAGCAAGGCTCAAACAACACATACAATGACAGCACTGTAGGGAAATCGCTTTGATTGGTGCAGTGATAAATCACAATTCCAAGGCTGAGGGTGAAGGGGTGGGGGCCACTGATGAGCTTGAACGGGAGAGGAAGATGTATGCTTTGGCATCTGGACAGCGTCAGTCAGTGAGCATTTATTAAGTACCTGCTGTGTGCTAGGCCCTGTGCTAAGCACTGGGGATGCAAAAAGAGGCAAAGGGCAGTCTCTGCCCTCAAGGAGCTTCCAGTCTAATGGGGAAAATGAGCCAACGACTCTGCACAAACAGGCTATATCCGGGATAAGCAGGAAAGGATCAGGAGAGGGAAGGGGCTGGTTAACAGGGGATGGGGAGGACTTCCTGAAGAAGGTGAGATTTTAGTTGGGAATTGAAGGAAGCCAGAGAAAGCAGTAGGCTGAGATGGAGAGAGAGCATGCCAGGCGTGGAGATGGCCCAGAGATGGAGGGTCTCTCACAAGGTAGGAACTGGTTTTGCCAGAATAAGCATTTATTCTATTATTCTGAACATTTATTAATTTTTTTTAAAAAAAGTTCATTTATGGGGTGGGCAGTGAGAGAGAGAATAACATGCTTGTAAAAATAAATACGTTTTAAAAAAGATTCTCTGCTACTTCCTAGAACATTTGGCTATGGAACAGAGGAGAGTAAGGAATGATGTTAAAGCATGGATCTCATCTTAGGCAAGGCTGAAGTTAAAGACAAGAGCAAAGGGAGGAAGCAGTTTTAGCAGGGAAGGAGTGTGTGTGTGTGTGTGTGTGTGTGTGTGTGTGTGTGTGTGTGTGTGTGATCCCTCAGGGAAGAAATTTGTGGGGGGGACATATTTTCCACCTTACTATGCTTCAGGAAGGAAAAAAAATCATCCCCGTGACTGCATTAATTTGTTACTCAACAATGGGTAAACTTTGTAAGAAAATGCTCTTTTTCTTTTTTAATCATGCTTTTCCTTACTGACTACCATTGAAGAGCTCTACCAAATCATAGTAAAATATGTAGTGAAGCTATATGTAGCAACATATATGGTACAATTATGGTCAGGGCATTTAGGTAGCGCAGTGGATAGAGCACCAGTCTTGGAGTCAAGAGGCCCCATCTTCCCAAGTTCAAACCCACCCTCAGATACTTAACTAGCTCTATGATCCCGGGCAAGTCATGTCACCCTGTTTGCCTCCATTTCCTCATCTGTGAAATGAGTGGAGAAGGAAATGGCAAAAGCACTCCAGTACCTCTGCCAAGAAAACCCCAAATGGAGTCTCAAAGAGTCAGATACAACTGAAAGGACTGAACTTTACATTACATTAATAACCACCTTTTTTTGGGGGGGGGGTTGGAGGAGGGAGATGGAGCAGTCTTCCTTTTAAGGCCAACAACCTCAGAAAGTAAATAGAGCTGTTACTCTGCTCTCAGGCAGAGAGCTAGTGTGCTTCACACTTCCCTTCTGCCTCTGAGTTTCTCAGGATGCTGTCTCCCAGCTAGTCAGCTGAGCAAGGAAGGATAAAAGGGAAGGGTATTGATGTGATGCACTTGAGGCACACAGAGACTCTTTGTTTTTCACTCCCTCTGGCTCTGCCCTCTTCCTCATGCTCTAATAATTGTCCTAATACAACTGTGTAAGATGAGATGGGGTACGGAATGGAAGTTGTTTCACATCATCAGAGTTTGTGGATCTTTTAGTAGGTTGGGAAAAACTACTCTAAGGACTTTTAAAGACTCTGTGGTTTCTGCCTTTGAGAGAAAAACAATTGCCATTGAGTTTCTCCCACTGAACACATTTAAAGGGTGGGATTTCAGATTTGCCAAATAAAAACTTGTTTTCCTAGGTAATGTAGGTAATGAAGGTACTTTATTTGCCAATAAAGAAACTTATTAGTCTACATGAGGGTTCTTGCCTGAGCTGATCCTAGAAATGTGTTTTTAGACATAGGTCTTTTTTTTTTAATTTAGAATTTTATTTCTCCCCCCCCAAATTACATGTAAAAACAAATTTTAACATCAATTTTTAAAACTTTGCTCCAAATTCTCTTCCTCCCTCCCTCTCCACTCCCCCTTAAGAACTCAAGCAATTCAATAAAAGTTATACATGTGTAGTCATGTAAAAAATTTTCAGACATGGATCATTTTTTAATAAAACCTAATATTTTCATGCAGCTTGAACAAAAGTATTTTGTCTAAGCCTCAAACATGCTGCCCTGTTATGACTCAGGTATGACTGGTGGTTCTATTTCTGTTTCTTCTATTAGCTCCTTTGGGGCCATGGACGAAAATGTTCTACATTGCTTCTCTTTAGGCCTCGCTCGGCTCCACACGATTTAAGTTGTTTCTTTCTAGTCACTTGTAGCATTTTCTCTTTGATCTTGGAGCTTTGACACTTAGCTAGAATGTTCCTGTGATTTTTCTCCTTACGATCTCTTTTAGTGATGATTGGTGGATTTTTTCAATTTCTATTTTATTCTCTAGTTCTAAAACTTCAGAGCATTTTCCTTAATTTCTTGAAGTATAGTGTTCAGACTCTTTTTTTAATTATAACTTTCAGGTAGTGCAACAATTCCTATATTGTCTCTCCTCGATCTGTTTTCCAGGTCAGTTTTTCTTTTAATGAGATATTTCTCATTCTCTTATATTTTTAATTTTTAAATTTTGTTTTATTATTTCTTGGTGTCTTGCAAAATCATTAGTTTTCCCTTGACCAATTCTAATTTTTAAGAAGTATTTTCGTTCATAAGTTTTTGGATATTTTTTTCTAATTGGTTGACTTTATTTTTATAATTTTCTTGATTTCTTGCTTTACTATTTTCTCTCCTAATTTTTCTTCAACCTCTCTTATTTGATTTTTTATTTGTTTGGGATTTTTTTGGGGGGGGGTTTAGTGAGGCAATTGGGGTTAAGTGACTTGCCCAGGGTCACACAGCTAGTAAGTGTTAAGTATCTGAGGCCGGATTTGAACTCAGGTCCTCCTGACTCCAGGGCCGGTGCTCTATCCACTGCGCCACCTAGCTGCCCCTTATTTGATTTTTTAAATCCTTTTTAAGCTCTTCCAGGAACTCTTTTTGGTCTTGTGACCATTTTACATTATTTGTTGAAGTTTTACAAGTAGCTGTTTTGACTTCACTGACTTCTGAGTTTGAACCCAGATCTTCTCTAGCACTATAGCAGCTATCTATGGTCAAGTTATTTCTCTTTTGCCTACTCATTTTTTTTTAGTGGCTTATTTTTTGGCTCATAACTCTATGTTAAAGTTGTGCTCTGGTCGGGAGATGTCGGTGATAATATCTTAGGCTTCAGGTTTTTTGAGCTATTTTTTTCTGAGCTCTATCTGGGGGCCTGGCCTCAAGCACTCCTCTCTACCCCGAGCCATGACCCCCAGCCAGGATCCCCAGCAACGCTGTCACTGGAAATGCTCTTACTTCTTGGAGTCCCTCCAGTGGCTGAAAGCTACAAGTGTCCTCTCTGCCCTGGCACTGAAACCAGCAACTCTGCTCTCTTGTGAGTGCTCACAGCCTCTGTGATTGTACTCACTAGCGCGTACTCATTCCTCCTTGCCCACAGCCAGGGACAGTGTCTGGTTAGTGCTCCTGGGCCCTGAGTCCAGGGCCAGTGAAAGCCCAACAGTCTTCCCCTGATCAGTCACCTGACCCCCACTGTAGGTGGTGGGAAAGTTCCTGAAGCCAAGGCCTCCAACACAGCTGCCCCCAGGGCTTATTGTTTCTTGATTCAGTGGTATCTGCACTTCACTTAGGCCGGACCACCACTCTGGGAGGTCAGATCTTTTCCTAAAGTTGGCCCCCCTCAGTGTTTCTTAGGCTAGACAGCTGCTTTATCCCGACTTTTAACTATTTCTACTGCTCTCAAATTCACTTTGAGTCATTATTTTAAATTATTTGTTGTTTTTTTTGTTGTTGTTGTTTTCTTTGTTTTTGGTGAGGTAGTTGGGTTAAGTGACTTGCCCAGGGTCACACAGCTAGTAAGTGTCAAGTGTGTGAGGCCAGATTTGAACTCAGGTCCTCCTGAATCCAGGGCTGGTGCTCTGTCCATTGCACCACCTAGCTGCCCCTTAATAGAAGAGGATTTATTTTACTTAAGTCCATTTTCAATAAACTTTTAATTTACACATCCATTCACAGAAAGATGGGAGAGCCAGTACTTGACCCTTCTCTCCACTTTGACTCCTCCCTCCTATTGCATGCCTGCATCTTCTAACTACATATAGCTTTTTCTTTTCTTTTCTTCTTTTTTTTTTTTTAGCGGGTCAATGAGGGTTAAGTGACTTGCCCAGGGTCACATAGCTAGTAGGTGTTAAGTGTCTGAGGCTGGGTTTGAACTCAGATCCTCCTGAATCCAGGATTGGTGCTTTATCCACTGCACCACCTAGCTGCCCTTATTTTAAATTATTTATAAGGGAATTTGGGAGAGCCAGGTAATTTCCTGCCTCATTCTGATGTCTTCCCAGAATCTTCTGTAACTATGCATATTTGTTGCAAAGTTGCCCTCCCCCTTTTTTTTGCTTTTGGTTTATTGGGCGAAGAGGTTTAAGGGCAGGGAAGGTTAGCAATAGTGATGCCCCCAAAAGTGTTGTTCTAGCACTTTAAAAAATGTACAGAAAAGAACAAAAGGAAATTCAGAAGGAAGCACAGATACATCAGATAGATTGGAAAGGAATGTGTAGAATTGTTTCTTAAAAAGTCAATTAGGAAGTTTCATAGTTTTCTATAGAAGCCTCTTTTTATATTCTTTGTATATGGAAATGTTCTTTTTTGATGTTTCACTTTAGAATTTTAAAAAAAATTTATAAAAATTGGAAAATTTTTAAAAAAAGAAAAAGGAGGTTAGCCACTTGAGGGTGGATAGAGAAAAAGGATGGAAGATTCCCATGCTGAAATTAAAATGTAATATTTTCTTGAAGAAGACACGGTGGCAAATTGTCTATGAAGAAATTGATGGGGTTGTGTGGAGAACTCTTTGAAAACCTCAGAACTTAAAGTACAAAACATGGAAACATCAGCACTTAAATACTTTAAATTCCTTCGCTTTTTTAATGGCAGTGGACTGCTAGCTGGACCCAGTGGGTACAGAGCTCTTCCTCTTCCCCCATTTGGAAGCAGCTCAGCTGCAGACCCAGGCAGGTGCCATTGGCTCTCCTAGACCAGGTTCAGTGAATTGGAGGAGAGACGCCACAGGATTGGATGTGACCAGGCTGTCCCAACATCTGAAAAGACCAGTGCACACAAGAGCAGCATCGTCCTGCGAGGATGAGGCCAGAAGCCTCAGACCCCTGGAGAGCTCAGACTTTTGGATAACCAACAAGACTGTTTCTGGAAGCTCTGCTTATCTCCTAGCCTTTATTAGCCTCAGGAGTACACTGACCCCTTGGGTGCAGGGAGGCTGCCAAGAGCTGCCTGAGGGCAGCAGATAGCCAGGGCATCCATCCCCTGAGATGGAGACATCCATAACACCCTGTGTGGTGCTCAGCATGCTGGGGCAGAGACCAAAAGGGGATGTGGGGAGGTAGCCTTTCCCGGTCAGTGGAGGCCCCCTGACTCTGCTCTGAGGGATGTGCATGAGTCCCTGTCCTTTCTGTTTCCAAAGTAGTGGGTGTTTCAGCTTCCAGAGGGGACTCCACTCTCAGCTAATTCAGTGTTGAGCCAATTTCCTCACAAACTCTGGCCATGGTGCTGATTATTTCTCAGAGTGTATCCCAAGCAACAAGGCCTGATTCTAAGGTTAAACAGAATAAGCAATAAAGACCGAAAGATTCAGGACACTAGGTTTATTCAGGAAATTTCAGTTGGAGTTCAAGAGAAGCACGGTGGCGAAGAAGTCGATGATATTCTCACAAATTGGTTCTGCATGCCAGCCTTGGAAGGGAGGGCTGCGGTATCTCAGCCATGGAGCATTTTCTTCCTACTGAGGATCAGCTTATCATAGTCGCATTTCAAGGTCATGACAGCCAAGTGAGACCCACTGAAGATGATAAGGATTTGGGCCTGAATAATTGCTATTGATTATTTTGGAGCAAACGGAATGTTCTATGTGGCTGTTAAGAGATTGGAGATGGATAGAAGTTTGCCTAATTTTGGGGGGGAAGAAAAGGAATTCTCTAAGCCATATACTTGTGAAAATTCTAGAAAGAATTATTAAATGGATATTTTATGAACACTTAAAAAGGAAAATTATAAGAACTAGAAACCATCAATGGTTCGCCAAGAATAAGTCATTCCATGCTAACCTCATAGAATTAGATTTCAGCCAGAATTTTGTCAATATTTTTCATGCTGTCTTGTGGATAATACTATTCTTAAATAGATTTGTAACTGATTTCTGTGGGTGTGTATGAATTTGGAGAAACATGTTTTAGCACTGTAATATGGAAGGCCTTCAGAGATGTAAAGAGTAGAACTCTTATTAGCAGACGTGCCCTTGGGAAGGCAGTGGTTGAGCAGTTCAGAGAAGGAAGGGCTGTTAAGTTTGTCTGTGTGTGGGTTAGCTTGGCCAACCTGTTTGGTGCTTTGGAGTGGGTTTGGTTATTTGGAGAATGAAGACCTGACCTAAATGAGCCTTCAGGGGAATGTGTCTCCTGGGGAATTCTCTCTTCCAAGGGTGTATCTCTTTGAGCAAGGCCTTATTTTGTGTGTTCCTGCCCTGGACAGCCCTGTCCTGGGGCTGTACTTTGGATATTCTTCTGTGATGGAATTCCATGTGTTGGTGCTAGTGAGTCCGTGATGAGAAGACCTATGTACTGCATTTCTGATGACAACCATTTTGACATGCAACCCAATCTCCCCAGCAAATCAATTAGGGAATATTTGTGAGCTTCAGGTGTAACTGGAGGAGAGTGGACATGGAAAATGCCCCTCTCTAAGCTTTGAGGGCATCCCCCCACCTGACTGACCTGGATGAATTGTTGATTAGCTTGGGGGCTAGTCCTTGCTCTCCTCTTGATTCTCCAGGTGACATTTGTTTTATCTTAAACTAAATGATAAAATAGAAACAGCAGTATTGGACTTGCCTGCTTCCCAGTGTTAGGTTGGACTGTGGGAGATAATGAATGGGGAAGTGCTTTGGAGGGGCTGTTCAGTAGGGTTTCTATTCGCAAACCTGGGTTTAGTTTCTGGTTAAATGGGGACATCAGTTAACCTCTCTCTGCTTTTGTCATTGGTAAAATGAGGACAATAATACCTGCATAACAGCCCTCATGGGATCATTTTGAGGATCAAAATATTAGTTACAAAGTGTTTTATAAATACCAGATGTTATTGTTGTGATTATTCATGGAAAGTAATAGTTCTAATAGTTGAGAAGCTTCTTGAAACCCAGTACTATGCTTTTATTCCTCACCTCTCACTGACTTCTTGGCTTCTGTTCCCACTGCACCTGCTCTTTCTAAGGTTACTGGTGTTCTCTCAGGTATTGCATCTGGGGGCCCTTTCTCATCCCATTTCACCTTGCCAGCTTTTGACTGTTGGACCACCTCAACAGAAAGTTCTTTTCCTTGATCAGAGAGACCACTGTGTTACAAGTGGCCCCTCTTAATTATTGGGTCATATAATTCACTCCGCCTCTGATGCTAGTTCACAGTGTCAGTAATGGAGTTGGGGATATTTCAGAGGCCCCCAGGGTATTGTGGATCACCTTAGAATCATAGCTCACAAGTGATGCTGCTGCTTCCCTGCCTACAATCAGCTGGCCTAAATCACTCTCACATGACAGAGCAAGGAGGAGGAGCCACTTCTGTGGCAAAACTTGAATAAAGTGAAGTCTGGTCCTCTCCAACAGGCCCCTCAAAGGGTGGGGCAGAATCCCCTGTGCACCCTCGTGGTTTCTGAGCTATGGGATCATTCTGGACAGTAGAGCCTGGATTCTCCTAGCTGGAGCCATGGGTTAGGAATCCATCTGCTTAAGCACAGGAAGGAGCCTGGCATCCAGCTCAGTCGGGACCCTCAGCAGGGTCTGGAGGAGTTTTACTTTCAGTCCAGAATGAAGAGAAAGTTAAAGAAGACTAAGGACCAGCATTCATTCACAGGAGTTGTGGGCCATGTGCTTTCCCATAATTCCAAGCCCCAATACAGCGAGACAAAGGGGAGAGAGGGAAGGTGCTTGCACGTGTTCCAGCCGTCCATGCAGGGGAGAGGAGTGTTTGGCAGGAAGAAAACAGAAGGGAGCAGCAGTAAGCCAAGGCCTAGGGTAGAAGAAAAGTGTGCTATCCAGGGGAGAGAGAACCGAAGCAGTGGCTTCCTGGAGAGGAAGTAAAATGTCATGGGGAAATTGAAGAAATGTAAGAGCCGTCTACAGAGTTCAGAAATGTAAGAGCCGTCTACAGAGTTCAGTCTAGTCCGTGAACATCGTGTGTCTGTTGTGTGCCAGGCACAGCTGGGCCTAGGGGCACAGAAATAGGGTATGGGGGTACTGGCCTAATTTTCTAGGAGGTGCGGAGTCGTTAAGAGTGGGTGCTTGGAAAAGTGGCTGTGTTGTACAGGGTCTTGCTGCAGAAGGGCCGGGCGAGGGCCGAGCTGGAAGAGCCATGAGCTGGACCACCATGGCAGGCAGAGGGGATGGGCAGCGAGAAGAGAGACTGGAGATCAGGCTTGTCACCATGCTAGGCCAATGAGATGACTGACCACTCTGAGGCTGGAGCAGAAGTCATTGGCCTGAGCTTGAAGAAGGAAACCGCTGATTGAGAAACACCCACCCAGTACCACTTGGCTGATTGTTTCTACAGCCCAGGGTACTGGTGTATAGTTTTAGGAATCAGGTCAGTCTAGTATTGGAAAACTCAGACCAATTGGAGTAACCCAAATGAGTGACACTAAGAGTCTGTGGTCTTCCCCCAGTGCTCTCCTTATGTAATAATATTGCCCAGTGGCTGGAGAGTTGACTAGATGGTCAGGCAAACCTGGGTTCAGGTTCCACCCATGGCACACTGGCTGTGTGACCCTGGATAAGTCACAGGACTTCTGGGTATCCCACTTAACACTAAGACTATGAGTTACAGAGAAGCTACTGATCTGCATTGGTAGAAAGCATTTTCTTATTGGGTGCTCCGTATGCCTCTGGCAAAAATGTTTTCTCATGAAGCGTGTGTGTGTTGGATTCTCACAGTAGGGACAGGGGAGAAGAAAAAGCTTCTGTCTTTTTCACACTGGAGGATAGTGATGCACACGTACTCTTGAGGAGAGCAGTGACACTCTCTTTTTCCATTGTCGGAGGACACTGAGGACCGAGGCTGGGCCAGGAGAGGAAGCAGCTTCTGGGGGCTCCTGAAGGGAGCTGGGAGTCAGCCAGAGGGCCCTGACCCGAGGCAGGCTCTATTCGCAGCAGTCCTCAAGTGGTGCTTCCCAAAAGGGAAAAGGAAAATAAACTCCAAAGCATCAGGAGTTTCTGTTCATTTTCAGAATATTCTTTGAATATGTGAAGTCTATAATCTGCATCCATCTCTAAGTTTTGAGTGTGCATGGAGGGAATAAATTCCTACTAGTAATTTATTGGAGCTTTCTTTCCAACCATGGACTCCCCAAGGTTCTGACCCTTCAGAACATGCAGCATTTATTACAACCATTAGTCACTATTTTAAGTTTGATTTTTATTAGTCTAAAATTAGTCAGTGTTTCGGTGGCCCTCATTGGAAGGAAATTCTACGAATACTTGGGTAATCAACACATTGAGACTTTCTAGGTCACACTGAAATCTGCCAAAAGAGGTGAATGAGACAAAGCTGTATGGGCACCATCCAAAATCAAGTTTCAGGCTTTTACCTCCAATGGAAAGTTGAGTGATCTGTCTTTGGTCAGTCAGTGGCATTTCCATTTGTAGCTGACATAGTACAGCGACATGCTGTTGGGCGTGTGAGTGATATCACCCGCTCTTGCAGGAAAGCTCATAATTCAAACCTGGCAGATCAGTGAGGGAGAAAATGATTTTAACCCATATTTTATGTCTACACCTGTTTTGCTAATTACATTGTGTCTGTCAGCATTTTGGAAAACATTTGAAACACCCTCTCCAGGCACCGTTTGATTCTGGCTTGTTAGAAAGTAATGGACATCATCTGAAAATTCCAGGGGAGTGCAGTCTATGCAGCTGGAGCCTACAAAGGGTTACAGCTTCCTTCCTGAGCCAGAAGCTCAACTGCTCTTACAAACACTCCTCCCCACCCCCAGCCAGCCCCGTTTGCACCCCCATGTGTAAATAAAATCAGCCCCGGACATAGTGTTTGTATAACATAAAGCTGGAGGCAGCCTGGGTGGCCTCCATGATGGAGCCAGCAGTGTGATTTGCATTCAGCGTTGGTTGTGGGCCACTTGGGCTGAGTCTGTGAGCTGGCTGGTCTTTTGTGTTGCCTAAGCAGCTAGGTGGTATATATAATGGGAGAGTCTGGCACTTGAAATCAGCAAGACCTGAGTTCAAATTGGGACCCAGATACTTTCTAGCTGTATAATCTGGGCAAATCGCCTAACTGCTTTGAATCTGAATTTCCTCATCTGTAAAATGGAATAATAGTAGCACCTGACTTAGAGAGTTTTTGTGCGGATAAGATGCACTTTGCCAACCATATGCATTGAAGGCATCTTGCTTTAAGTCAAGGTGCACTAGGTAGGAAAATGTCAGAAATCTGTGGTTATGGGCAGTTTTTTGGAATTTGGAGCATGTAAAGGCCTGCCCTCATCGTGCAGTAAGGATGCATTACCCTCTTTGTTCTGATGGTGAAATGGGTAAAACCGCATCTAAAATCCAGGTAACTGGAGATTTAAAGTATTCTCCCCTAGAGTTGTTTCATCTTTGTGGACACCCCATGCACTC
Organism: Dromiciops gliroides; assembly: GCF_019393635.1. Lineage (NCBI taxonomy): Eukaryota > Metazoa > Chordata > Mammalia > Microbiotheria > Microbiotheriidae > Dromiciops > Dromiciops gliroides. The sequence continues at coordinate 484,481,866 of NC_057864.1, read as the reverse complement.
CACCACAATTTCCTTCATCTCTGATCTCAAGATGCCAGTTCTCAAATTGTGTTTTAGGATAAAGATGTTAGTGTAATCCTAAGATTGAAAAATATAGTAATAAATCTGGAGTCCTGGATTCAGCAACAAATCTCTGAGGCATTATGGCTCTCATCTGTTGGAACTGTTTCTCAGGCTAATTTTTTTTTTTTTTAAAGGGTGTGTTGAGGATAAATCCGAAGAAGTACCATGAGGCTTTTATTCCTTCTCTGGTAAGTTAAATAACTTAATATACATTGTCATACTTAACTTGTTAGACAGACATTGAATTCACAAAAGCCAAATTGTGTGTAAGAATTGGAGAACAAATGAGCTGAGTAAAGTTGAGGATGGGTAACTTTCCTGTGTACCTTCAGCCATGCCGTGAGGGCCCACTTGCCATGGAAGTCGGGCCACTTGCTTGCTGGACTGCTGAAAGCAGCTGAGCCCAGATGGAGGCCCACCGGTTAGTGTAACTGGACTCCCTTGGTTTACGGCTTAAGAGGATTTATGGTTTTTTCCAGCGAGTTAAATTAATCTCTCCTAAACAAATATGCTATCTACTTTCGATCGACTCTGTGATCTAATCTGTAAAGTTTGTCCAAAAATAACGTGTAACACCTTTAAAAAAACAAAACAAACCCAAACTGGTCCAAGTTCCCCTTTTCTGTAGTTAGAAGAATTTGCCCAATGCCTCTGCTTTGGATCATTGTGCCCCTTCCTTACGTCAGTGACTCATGAACAAGGAAGGGCCTTTGCCATTTCAGGGGCTTGTGTTGGTCACGCTGAGCTGGGTCTGGGAGAGCCAACAATGTTGCTTTGGATATGACTTAATGGTACACATGGAAAAAAGATGAGAGAGGCATATTTCCAAGCCTTCACTTCCTGGGACTTTAGCTCCTTCATCTCTAATTTGAGGACAGTGGACTGGATGATCTCTGGAGGTTTCTACCAGATAGGAAAGTGCTGATTTTATTAATATTCTGTATTTATGCCTTCATGCCTTTTCTCTTTGGAATAAATAAGAAAGGGTGCTACTTGGGATTTATATTGCCTAAGTTAGTTTAAACCTCAAACAGGACAAATCAGCTGAGTGTTACCTTTAAATTCTGTCTAGTGTTCAATGCTTACTACTGCTGCTACTACTACTGCTACTTCTTAAAAAAAAAAAATCTAAGTCATCTTACTGACTACTATCTAGCCCATTGCTTTCTTTGTCTTCCAGGAGGTGGGGCCTAGTAACAATGCCAGTATAATAACTGTCTAGAGAGAAAGAAAGTGAGAGCGAGAGAGAGCAAGCACAAGTGAGCCTCTAGGAATAAGGAGGCGATGATCTCATTGTCCTCTACCCTGATCACTGCACCCCACGTTGGACTACAGGTTCTCTCCAGAATTTATCTTTGTCCAGATCTGTTGTGAATGCTTCTTGTGCAGAAGCTCCTTCCCCTAATGTAGATCGGAAGCTCATCTTTAAGTGACAGTCTTAGAGGGGCTTGTTCACATTCATGCAGCCAGGACCTGAACCCATGTCTTGCTGACTCCATAGACAGCTCCCTGCTCTCTGTACCACGTTGCCTCTCTAGGACCTCTAGGATCTGTGACAGACAGTTATTCCAGCCTTGAGTGGTGGGGACTTCCCTGTCCCGAACGGCCGCCTATTCCTCCTGGGGATGTCACTAATGGTTCAGAATGTTTTCCTTATCTTTAGCTGAAACCTGCCTCTGTACCTTGAGCCCACTGTTCCCTCCAGAGTCCTGCAGAACTGATTTCAGACCTCTAGCCCAGGGCTTCTTCACCACCTCTTCCTCCTCCTCCTCTTTTCCTAGATAAGGATCCTCTCCCTTTTTATCACCCTTATCCTCTTCCTCCTCTTCCTTCTCATCATTGTCATCCTCCTCTTCCTCTTCCCTTTCCTCCTCCTCCTCTTCCTCCTCTTCCTTCTCCTCCTCCTCCTCTTCCCCTTCCTCCTCCTCTTCCTCCTCCTCTTCCCTTTCCTCCTCCTTCTCTTCCTCCTCTTCCTTCTCCTCTTCTTCTCCTCCTCCTCCTCTTCCCCTTCCTCCTCCTTCTCTTCCCCTTCCTCCTCCTTTTCTTCCCCTTCCTCCTCCTCCTCTTCCCCTTCCTCCTCCTCTTTCCCTTCCTCCTCCTCCTCTTCCCTTTCCTCCTCCTCCTCTTCCTCCTCTTCCTTCTCCTCCTCCTCCTCCTCCTCTTCCCTTTCTTCCTCCTTCTCTTCCTCCTCTTCCCCTTCCTCCTCCTCTTCTTCCTCCTCCTCTTCCCCTTCCTCCTCCTCCTCTTCCTCCTCCTCTTCCCTTTCCTCCTCCTTCTCTTCCTCCTCTTCCTTCTCCTCCTCCTCCTCCTCTTCCCTTTCCTCCTCCTTCTCTTCCTCCTCTTCCTCCTCCTCTTCTTCTCCTCCTCCTTCTCTTCCCCTTCCTCCTCCTCTTTCCCTTCCTCCTCCTCCTCTTCCCTTTCCTCCTCCTTCTCTTCCTCCTCTTCCTCCTCCTCTTCTTCTCCTCCTCCTTCTCTTCCCCTTCCTCCTCCTCCTCTTTCCCTTCCTCCTCCTCCTCTTCCCTTTCCTCCTCCTCCTCTTCCCCTTCCTCCTCCTCCTCTTCCCTTTCCTCCTCCTCCTCTTCCCTTTCCTCCTCCTCCTCTTCCCCTTCCTCCTCCTCCTCTTCCCTTTCCTCCTCCTCCTCTTCCCCTTCCTCCTCCTCCTCTTCCCCTTCCTCCTCCTTCTCTTCCCCTTCCTCCTCCTCCTCTTCCCCTTCCTCCTCCTCCTCTTCCCTTTCCTCCTCCTCCTCTTCCCCTTCCTCCTCCTCCTCTTCCCTTTCCTCCTCCTCCTCTTCCCCTTCCTCCTCCTTCTCTTCCCCTTCCTCCTCCTTTTCTTCCCCTTCCTCCTCCTCCTCTTCCCCTTCCTCCTCCTCCTCTTCCCCTTCCTCCTCCTCCTCTTCCCCTTCCTCCTCCTTCTCTTCCCCTTCCTCCTCCTCCTGAGATTATCAGAAGTGGCTGGGAGTCCTTGGGAGCAATGGAGTCAGAAATAGTAGTCGCAGCAGCCCCTTACCACTGAAGACTTGTGCATCTCATGACTTTCTCATCACCAACACTGCCTTCCATATACTTAAACACAGTAAGACTTCACGGATGCACCCTTGCAGCAAACATTGGCATTTAACACATTGCGTCATTGTAAGGAGAAGAGAGAGTGTGAGAAGAATGAAGATAACTGTGTGGCACAGAGTGCTGGACCAATCGTAGACTTATCACCTCTAAGTTAAACATTCATATTCAACAAAAGTGGTGGCCCCCAGGCAAGATGGCTCCCAGAAGACTTAATATCAACAGAGTATAGCATTTCTCTGTGGAAGAAGTCTGTTACTCACTTAGAAGGAAAGCTGAGTCAACATGTGGTTGACAACAGTGGAGACGAAAAAGGAGTGGGCAGCTTTCAGAGATTTGGTATACAGAACCACATTTACTCATCTGGGCCAGAACACTTGCAAACATCGAGACTGGTTTGGTGAAAATGATGGGGAAATTCAGAAGCTGCTAAATTGAAGATGAGATTTTTCTCATTTTTCACAGGGATTACCAGCAAGACAGTTCATCCATCTCTAAGAAGGCAGCTTTTAATTCCATCAAAAGTAAAGTGCAGGGGTGGCTAGGTGGCACAGTGGATAAAGCACCGGCCCTGGATTCAGGAGTTCCTGAGTTCAAATCCGGCCTCAGACACTTGACACTTACTAGCTGTGTGACCTTGGGCAAGTCACTTAACCCCCATTGCCCTGAAAAAAACAAAAAACAAAAACAAAAAAAAAGTAAAGTACAAGTGAAGCTTAGAGAGGTGCAGGATTCTTGGCTCAGGAAGAAGGCAGATGGAATTCAGTTTTATGCTGACAGTAACAATCCAAAGTGCTTTTATGATGCCCTGAAGGCTATTTATGGACCAAAGACCTATCCTGTGCCTCAGCTACTCAGTGCTGATGGAGCCACACTGATCAGTGATAAGGACGTGACCCTGGAGAGGTGGGCTGAACACTGCCATAGCATTCTATTTTAACAGACCATTATCATACAGGGTTTTTTTGTTTTGTTTTGTTGTTGTTGTTGTTTTGTTTGTTTTTGTGGGGCAGTGAGGGTTAAGTGACTTGCCCAGAGTCACACAAGCTAGTAAGTGTCAAGTGGATGAAGCCAGATTTGAACGCGGGTCCTCCTGAATCCAGGGCTGGTGCTTTACTCACTGAGCCACCTAGCTGCTCCTCTTAACAGACCATTACCAACCAGTGCTGAAGCCACTGACCATATACCTTAGGTTGAAGTCAGTCCTTCTCTAGCTGAACTTCCAGTTGAAGAAGAGGGTTTGAATGCCGTTTGGCGTCTCTTGGTAGCAAAGTGCCCGGTGCTGACTCTACTTCAGCTGAGATTCACAAGGCGGGGGTCCATTGCTCATACAAAAGCTGACTGAAATCTTCTGGGTTATATGGCAAGGAGGAGGTTATCTCCCCAGGCGTTCGAGGATGCCTTCAGTGTCCATATATGTTAAGGAAAAGGAAATAGGTTTGTCCTGTGACAGAAATGGGCACAGGGGTTTTTCTCTTAGTCATTGCCGGCAAGATCCTTGAGCCCCTAACAGGCTGCTCCTTTGCCTGGAGGATGGTCATCTACCTGAGAGCCAAAGTGGCTTTGGAAAGGGCTGAGGAACAGTTGACATGATGTTTCCTGCCTGACAACTTCAGGAGAAATGCTGGGATCAGAACAAGTCTCTGTATGCACTGTTCAGAGGTCTGACCAAGGCCTTTGATACTGTCAGTCATGAGGGCTTGTGGAAGATCACGGTACAGTTTGGTTGCTTGGGGAAGTATGTCAGTCTCGTAGGACGGTTCTACAGCGGCAGGCTTGCTTAGGGCCTGGGTAATGGATGATGCTCCTGTGCTCTCCCCGTCACCATTGCGGGGCAGCAGGGCTGTATGTTTGCTCCCATGCTTTTTAGCGCGGTGTTCTCAGTGATGTCAGATACCTTCAACAAAGATGAAGCAGTATCAAGGTCAGCTATCGTACTGAGAGCATATTATTTAACTTGAAAAGGCTACAAGCCAAGACTAAAGTGGAGGAAGAGTTGGTGCATGACTTCATAGGGATAAGGGAGGGAAGTGCTCCATCTTAGTATCATGTGAAAGTCATGTGCTCCACACCTGGGGAATCAGGAGGCTGCTGGCGGGAAGGCCACTGATGGACTGCAGGACCCAAGGGGGCCTTTGTTCACTTGTTCTGCTGCTTTCCACAGTGTGGAAAGGCCCAGAGGAGGGAGATGCAAGAGGCTGATGAATGGTGGTTGGTGGAGAAGCCATCAGCCAGTGAGTGGATGCCAGGTGGACCCCACATGTGGGTCCAGAGGGTAGCTTTTGGGCACCAGTGTTGTCAGTCATTTTCCTATGAGGCTCTGGACCAGAAGCATTTTGGGAGGATGTCAAAGTGGCCTCAGGCTTTTCGCAGAATTCCCCTCTGAGGAAGCTGGTAGCAGTTCGGGTATGATTGAGTCACCTTAGTGACTAGTGGAAGCAGGAAATGGAATTCCAGAATTGGGCTGGCATAGCTTGGTAGTCTTGGTCCCCATGTTTCCTTCTCCATCTTCACCTGGCCAATCATCAGACCCCAAAGATGAGGTAAAGAGGAGACTCAAACAAGTACTCTTAGATAGTCCAGAAAGAGGTCCTGCAGATCAGGGTCAGAACTTCCCATGACTTTGCCCTAAGGAAGAGTGAGGATCACACAGGTCTTAAGAATTTAACGGAGGCCAGTATCCTCATTTGTCTAAGGGTGGGCTTGGCTTCGTCGTTGATGCTCTCGATGGCCCTAAAATCTTCTTTTCTTATTGTGCCCACCCTCCAGGACCTCCCAATTTAGTTGGAAAGGCAAACTGAAGCCTTCCCTTCTCAGAGCTCTAGAAGCCGTTGTGGGAGCCAGCACTGCCGAGCTGCTGGATTAAAGTGTCCACACAGGCTAAGCACTGCGAATGAATTATCAGGTATAAAAGAGACATTTCTCTTTGTTTCCAATTTGGCAGGCCACCTTCGACTTAGCTATGTGCGTCACTCCAGCTTTTGCTGGCATCAGAAGACTTCAGTTTTCTACCGAAAAAATCCCAAATACATTGGATAGATCAGATGAATGGATGTGCCAACTTCCATCTGGCTCCCAGTAAGGACGGCCCTGAAGGGAAGTCGAGAAATAGGATAAAATAAAGTGGTTTTCAAATGCACCAGGATAAAGTCTCATTACTGAGATAACCTTGGGTTTTGTTTTGAAACTTTTGGTTGATTTTATTTTGGAGATGAAAAGAAAAAGGAAAACCAGGACCATCTGTAAGAATCTGGCCTTTTAAAGGACCCAGCTTCCACTCTCAGTTACATTTGTCCAGGAGGCTTTGCGATTTTTCTGCATCTTGTCATGGGAGGCAGCCTGGGTGCAGCTGTCGGGTTGGCTGCTGGTCTGGAGGGAGTCATTTTCCTGATGGGCGATGTTCTGCCCCTCGTGGTGTGACTGTGGTTGAACCTCCGTTTTTCCAGGTATCCAGGCAGACTGCCACATCTCCTCTTTACCATGTCCCTTCTCACAAGGGATGGGCACAGGAATGTCATTGTCAGTCCTAGAACTTTTGAGAACAAGCTTTTGGGGATTTCTGTGCTGAGGTGTCAGCGCTTCGGGTGCTTGGCTCCTTCGAGGTAATGGCATCCTAAGCCCTTGTTTTACAGTGGGAGAAGTCAGGCCCAGCCCAGGGAAGTGATGGAGGTAGGATTGGAACAGATTCTCTAGCTGCAGAGCTTGTTGACTTGTAATTAAGAAGACTGAATCTTAACCTTTAATACACTGTCCAATCATTCCACAGTTTGATAGAGAAAAGGCTTCAGGCAAGAGCTGAGCAGGGCAGCAGCCCCTCTGTGGTCTGTCTTGTGCTCATGGGTCCATTGGGCTTCTTGGGATGGAGGAGAGACCACAGCAGCCTGCCCTCTTCCTCTCAGCTCCTTAGAAAGGAGGCCTCTCCTTGGAGACAGTGACAGGTTAGCATGACCTCCCAGACCCCCACATCTTGTTACAGGAAAACCAAAGCCACCTTGCTGACCCCGCGTCACGCTCTAGCTCTTGACACCTTCCTGCTTGCAGTGGGACACTCTGTATTTTTGGAAGCAGGCTGTCTCTGAGGTCATCTTGGAGTAATTGGGGGTTTCTGTAGCTAGCGCAGCAGCCACTCGGCACTGAGCGGGTGGGGTTGGGGTTGGGGTTGGGGTTTGGCTGAGGCTGAGGCAGCAGCTGCCAGTCTCTTGCTAGCCAACCTTAAAGGAGAAGGCTTGGGCTGCCGTCCGAGGTCTCCTGAGAGTGTGTGCCTGGGGAGGGATGGAGTGGAGGGACCTCTCCTGGGTTTAGGACCGGGGATCTTGGGGTGTTGTGCCAGGGAGAGTGCCCAGCCCACCATGCCTGTTCCTCCAAGCTGCTTTGCTCAGAGAAACCTTATTAGTTAGCTAGCGTTGGGGTTCTTCCCAGTGTGGTACAGCTTGGGGCCCAGAGACTTGGAGAGGAGGAGCAGCTTGCCCCCATCCTCTGCCTAGGCCACAGGGGAAGAGGGGTCTGACGCTCGGGGTCCTGACTCCAAATCTGACCCTTGTTCTCCTCCATCTGAGGCTGTTCCCCTCTTGGGAAGAGCTTTTCCCGAGGCCTTTCCTGAACACCAGAGGAAAACTGTGAAAGCACAAAGGGACGGGGGTCACTGAGTTTTCCTGCGGGCTGCCGCCTGACTTGGAAAACCACATGTGAATATTATCTTTGTCCCAGTGTATTTTTATTTGTTTTGTTAAGTTCGTTCCCCAGGGGCAGCTAGGTGGCGCAGTGGATAGAGCACCGGCCCTGGAGTCAGGAGGACCTGAGTTCAGATCCGGCCTCAGACACTTAACACTTACTAGCTGTGTGACCCTGGGCAAGTCACTTAACCCCAATTGTCTCACTTAAAAAAAAAAAATTCGTTTCCCAGTTACCTTTATGTCTGTTTCTGCTAGCACTGGGGAACGTGCCAGGGGCCCATGGGCCCTTGGACCCAGGGTTGGCACCTCTGTTTTCAAGTGCTCTGAGTTGTGGTTGCCTGGTATGTTTCTCCTGGAGCCTATCGGGTCTTCAGGTACCAGAAGAGTGTGACTCTTGTATGAGCAGCAGGAGTTTAGAAGGAAGCCTCCCCACACAGGGAGGCTCTTCTAGTGCTCTGGGCATTCCGGGCAGCACAGACATCCCATTTCCACTGAGGCTGCCAAAGTTAAGGGCTTGGCCTTCTGTCGGGCGGCTATTGGGTGTTGGTTCTCAGGGTATTTCCCCTTATCCTCTGCTGGTAGAAGTGTCCAAGGAGGAGCACTAAGCCACATCCCCAGGAGAAGGGATTTTTTGATGGGGATGTTAGAGCCCCGAAGATTGTGTTCAGTCATCCATGCCTTCCTTGGTAACATCAGACACTCTGTGAGGCTGGTCCACCTGGTGTTTGTGGCCCTGCCGCCTCCTGTGCAAGATGAGAGGTGGTTGGGGTAGATGGCTTAACAACCTATGAATTTATGCTCTTGTTCCCGTTATAGATTTTTGGTCCCTCTTGGGCTTCTTGGGCAGTGGGTGGTGGGGCGGTGCTTGGCAGTGTGCGGCCAAAGGGGTTTTGTCTTTTTGTTGCCTAGACTTTGATCCTCCCGCATTCTCTTCTGTTCTTTTTTCTCGTGTCTCAACCATCCAACTGTAGTTCTGTTTAGGGAGAAGCAGCATGTCCTGATTGGGTAGAAAACCCCCCAACAAACCCAGCAATGACTGCGAAGCAGGCAGTTCGGGGCTTTATTTGTGTTTTGGCCACCCACCCACCTGTAGAGCACCTGGTAGGGCTTGGGTTGTTCAAGGCCAGGCATACTCATTCTTGTTCCATCTGACATTCGTGCCAAGGAGACTGACTTCATGCTGCCGTTCTCTGTAGCCTGCTCTTCTTAGGACCCCAGAAAACCCATACAGTTGGCATCTTTGACCCTGGGAAGGTGACTTTGAGCTGTGATTGTGTTTCCCTTCACAGGATGGGACCAGAGACATCTTTATCGATGGAGTTGTCGCTCGGAACAGAGCTTTGAATGGTGATGTGGTGGTTGTGGAACTGCTGCCCCAGGATCGCTGGAAGGTCAGTTTTATCCCCTTTCTGTTCGGGTTTCGCTCTCTTCTTTGATCCCCAGAGCCTGCTTGGGCTGGAGAGTCGGGAGCTGTGGCGAGGCCACAGGCCGGCCCTCCTGCGGGAGTATCTCTAGCAGTTGGGGGTTAGGGATTCCCCCCCCCCCCCCCGTTCTCCTGCTGCTTTCACTTCTTTGCTTCTGGAGAGCAGCCCCCACTTTGTATGCCTTGAACTCGCAGTGGGGGCTCAGGGTGGAAGGCAGCTCTGGGGAACAGGCTCCCATGCCCATGCCCACACTCTGTTATGTGCCCCTCGCCTTCGGCAGTGATAACTCAGTCACTGAGAGGGTGTCGGCAGCTCCCCAAGCCTCTCCATGCAGGCAGTTTCCTCCTTGAGAATTTCGGAGGCCCGTGAGGTCCCATGTCTAGTAGTAGAGGGGAGGGGAGGGCTTGAAGGTTTGCTCCCTGATCCCCCCACAACAACCTTGTGAACTAGGGAGTATGAGAATTGTTCTCATTTTACATATGGTGAAACTGAGACTTGGAGAGGGGCAGTGACTTGCTTCATGTCCAGCTGATGTTTGAGGAAGGACCAAAGCAGTTCCCATGGACTTTGAACTGGCTCATAGGCTGAACAAGTCCTTCCGCTTCTCTTGGCCTCTCTTTACTCTTGCAAATAAAGACCCTAGGACCCTGGTGGACAAGGGGGCCTCTTTCAGCTCTGGACCCTGGTCCTTTTGACCCTTTCTCAGCTTCTTCGTTGAGTTTGTTCATGTGTAACAAGTTGTGTATTTGCCTTCTGCCCTTAGGACTCCGTTCCTCACCCACCCCAGTATTTTCCTATCTGGTACGTATCGCTAGAGAGGTCGTTGTGTGCCTCATGGGCCTGTTCTGGGGCACGTGTCCCCTGATCTGAGGAGGGTAGCTGTGGCTTCCTCTTTAGCTCTGCTGCATGGATTGTGGTGTCTGCTCCAAGGCCTTTGCAGGCTACTTTTCAGGCTTACCCAGGGGGCCTGAGTAGGTGTGTCTCTACCTGATAATAGCCATCCCTTAAAAGACAGACAGGGGACAGTTGTCCTGCCATCTCCGAGCATGTGGCAATGTTGTGAGCTGGTGGGACAGAAAGCATGTCAATGGGCAGCTGGGCCACAACATGGTCGTTCTTAGTCTCTCGTGGATTCTTTCTCTGCAGCTCCAAACCACCTACTCTTAGCATTGAATTGAATTGGGGGGAACGGAAGGAAACCGACTCGAACTAAGTATTTCTTTTTCTTTCTTTTTTTTTTTTTTTGGTGGGGGCAATGTGGGTTAAGTGACTTGCCCAAGGTCACACAGCTAGTAAGTGTCAAGTGTCTGGGGCCGGATTTGTGAACTAAGTATTTCTTGAGATTATTCTTTATTGTGCTTATGTTGGACTAAAGGAGACCACGTGGAAGTGATAAGGCAAGGCCCCAGTCTTTCCCTAGCTGGGAGAATAAGACGTTAGATGTTTCTGAGCATGTGGAACACTTATATCACACTGCAAAGATTATAGTAAGTGGGAAAATGCATTTAAATCCACTTGCTGGCTTTTCCATTTTAAGAAAAAACAAAATACAGATACAGAGGCAGCAGAAATTACTGGACATATTAGAATCTGGAAAACTGCATGGAGGAGGTGGTGATCCATGAGGTGTCTAGTCAGGTCTTGGTAGACAGCAGGCTATGAGGAAAAGAACAGTGGTCGTGAACTTGAAGAAAATGCCGAGGCTGAAGTGTGGAGTCATGGAATCCCTCTTGGATTTGGGAGAGCACTCACAGGCTGTTGCCTAATCACGTGAAAACCTTTGGTGAGGGGCAGCCGGCCACTTCCCAGAGCAGTCTGTGGGGGGCAGCTCTGATCCTTGGGGAGTTCTCCCTTGTGTTGAGCTAGAATCTACCTCTTCATAATCACTTCCTCTCATTGCTCCAAGTTTTTCCTTCTAGGGACAAGCAGGACAAGCCTTGTCCCTTTTCTAAAAGGACAGCTCTTCATATATTTGGGGCTAGTTATTCTGCTTTCCCAGAACTGTCTTCTCTCTAGGTTAAAAACCCCTTGGTCCCTGTCCAGTGTGAGGAAGGGCCCCTTCATTATCTTGGTACCTGTGGATTCTCTCCACCTTATCAAGCTCCTTTCTCAAATATGGTGTCCAGACAGAGCCTGGTGCTCTGGGAAACATCTGCAGAGAGCAGATGGTGGCAGACCTGTTCCCTCCCCTCATTGACCAAGACAGCCAAGTGCCCTGCCTCTAACACATAGTTTTATTACTTTATTTGAAAAGAATTATTAAAAAAAATTTTGAACAGCAAAAAAAGAGCATTTTCTATGAAACTGAACCTTTATTTCATGTTACTTTCAGAACTGTCCTGCTTGACTGTGTTTCTCTTTTGACTTCCTTTGGGTCTCTTCTGTGCATATAACCCTATTTTTCAGTAGTACCCCCACTTTGCTTCTGTGTTGCCAATTTCTCCGTCTTTCCCTGACCCCAATTAAAAAAGCGGAAGGAGAAAAACACCCCACCTTTGTAACAAATAAACATGGTCAAGCAGCATGAACCCTGTTATTGCCTTTGTGACACAGCAGGAAGAGCATTGGGATTGTGGTCAGAGCACCTGGCTTTGAATCCCTGTGCTGTTTTTTCTGACCTCTCTGACCTTTGGGGGGCTCCCGACCTCTCTGGGTCTCCAGTGAGTTGTCTTATTTGTAAAATGGAGGGGTCAGAGTGAGTGACCTTGAAGATCCTTTACCACTTGAAGCCTCTAATTCAATGAGAGTCAGCCACATTTATTTATTTGATACTGTTAACTTTGTCACTGTCTTGAACACTAGAACCGGTGCGCTCTGCTTTTTGTCTAGGATAGGAGTTTCATCTTGGTATTGTGGCTGCTGCTTCCTCTTTTCACATCATTTGGAAAAAAAAATTACTGATTCATTTTCTTTGAACACAATAGGCACTTGTTGAGAAAACTCCTTTACAAAGTACCTTCCTTGAGAAAACCATTATTGATGAGTAGAAAGTAGACGGGTGCTCTGGAGCTAACATTGCCCATGTTAATGATCAGGGCTCTGCTGCTTCACCATGTGGACGTTATTTGTCTTGTTGTAGCCGCTGTGTACATTATCCTCATGGCTCTACTTTCTCTTCTCTGTAATATTTCATATACATCTTTCTGTGATTCTGTGAATTCTTTTAAATTTGTCATTGCTCATGGTTCTGTGGAATACATTTGTTCAGCTGTTCTCCAGTTGTTGGGTCCAGGTATGGTTCCAGCTAATGCTACTAGAAACACTTTGGGCTGTAGGGCTCTTCTTCCCATCAGTCACCTTGTTGGCATCTAGTGCTAGCTGTGGGACCTACAGTGAGGTGACTCAGTGGTTAGAGCACTGGGTCTGGGGTCAGGAATCCTGTCTTGAGCACTGATTAGCTGTGGGACCCAGGGTCTACTTAGCCTCTGTCTGTCCCAATTTTCTCATCTGTCAGATGAGGATGATAACAGCGGTTCCTCGTCAGGGCTGCATGAGGATCACGGAAGATCATGCGTGTAAAGTGCCAAAGGGCGGGACAGTTTGGTAACTTTGTCTTTGCAGGCTTCATGATTGTTGTCCATGACAGTCAAACAACTTACAGATGACACCAGCAGTGAATCATCGCTGTCTTCCTGAAGCTTCATCTTTTCCAGCATCTTGGCAAGATTCCTGTGTCCAAGGTGACTTCCCCAGGGCTATCTTCATGACCTTTTCTCTCATCATTAGAGAGCTGGGATGTTTTTCAGGGAGTTGTCAATAGTTTGAGTCTCTTTTGAAAACAGTTCATGCCTGAACCTTCCTCATCTTTGTGTCCGTTCCCTAGAGATGTTAGATTTGTATCAGAGATATTTAATGCAAAGGTTTCCCTTGAATCTCTAGATTTTCCTCTGAATCTGGCTGTTTGCACTTTATTTGGGCAAAGGCTTTTAAATGCTAAATTAATCCACTCCCATTCATTACTAGTTATTCTTTTCTAATGGAATGGTAGAAGTGTCTCCTGGGGTGTGTGGGAAGTCAGCATGAGCTGAGCCGAGGAGGCTTGGGCGGAGGCCAGAGCCTTGGAGAAGGCTGTGCGTGGTGGCAGAGGAATAGGAGGTCCTGCACGGCTTGTGGCCCTGGCTCGGAGCTGGCGGCCATCAAGCCATAACAGTGCTTCCATCTACACACATGATCTCATGTGATCCTCACGCAGACCTCACTAGGAGCCACTGTCGTCATCCTCATTTTATGGATGAAGAAACTGAGGCAGACAGAGGCTAAGTGCGCCCTGGGGCCCACAGCTAGTCAGTGCCGAAGGCAGGATTCACACCCAGGTCTTCCTGGCTTCAGACTGTGCTCTAACCACTGAGCCACCTTGCTGCCAATTCTAGCAAAATTGGTTGTAAAATGAATCTATATAAAGTGACTCTTAGCTTCCCATTTCGAATTGAGTAAAATCTGCCTAATCAAAATTCTTTTGTAAGTAGACTTGAATCCATAGCATTTGTCAAAAAGGAGGTTACTTTGCGGCTTTGCCCTGTGGCAGTACTTGGGCCTCCCGGTGATCCTTTCTAGGACCTGGGAGGGCCTTGCATGCTTTCCTGCCTCTGGTCTCTTTTGGGAACCCAGGAATCCTCCCCCCTCTCCCCCCAACCACCCAGCTTCCCTCTGGAGATTCCTGCTGAATCTTTCCGCTCTCCTGGGCCGGGCTGGCCGCCAACACTTGGTTTTCCACACGGATGGTGCTTCTCGTTCAGCTTTTTGTTTTGGTGCCTTTAAAGGGGTTTGAGGTCTTCCACATGAGCTTGACTGTCCTTTTCTTGGAGAAGCTCTAAAGAGGGAGGGGCAGCCAGCAGACATCTGTGGTGCTTGTCCAACTGAGGGCGACTCTGCGGGTGACTCTGGTGCTGCGCTGGCCGCTTCTCTCCTTGTCGCTGTCTCTGCCTGGCTGCCCTGCAGGCCGGGACTGGCTAGGAAAACATCTCGGTTTGATCTGCATCGTGACACTCAGAGGTGCCTCGATAATATGGAGAGGGCTCGTGGGGCCCCAGTTGGGTTGTGGAGAGAGCGAGGTGTCAGAATCCATGGGAAACCAGCACTTCTTTCATTGCTCTTAGTATTTGTATTGCTGCTCTCGGCACAGGGGGAACTAGTGTCACTTGAGATGCTTGAGGTCAGTACCCATTCTATGGGGAGAAATGAATAGAAGGGAATAAAGAAATAGGATTTATGGACTTCATACAAAAATGGGAATTGTGGATGGATTTTAAAGTGTATTTCTTGTCTTCCTGTGCCATTGGGAAGGCAAGGACGGTGGGGATATACCAGGTATTGTGGGGTGGTCTCAGACTTACAATAGGAACCTATTTTAGGGGGAGATCTTTCTCTCTGGAGAACGCTGCTCCCTGCATAATTTCTCTTTGGAGTTTATAGAACACTAGGCTATTGAGTTCATTCCCTTGCCTACTTGGTTCCATTGATTTGCTTTTTTATTTTTTAACCCAAACCAAATTCTTTATAATATAGTGTGAAGTCTGGAAATGCTATTTTCTCTTTATTCCTCCTTTTTCCCCTTATTTTCCTTGATAGTCTAGATAGGGATCCCTTGACTTGTTCTAAAAAGATTGCATCCCAATACATTTGGCTTCTTTTTTAATCCTACATAGTTTATTTTGTTAATTTAAAAATATTATTCAGAAAAGAGGGCCCTCGGTTTCACTGGATTGCTAAAGCAATCCTGATTGCTAAAGCAATCCTGGACAAACCAATGAAGAATCTCATTCTGCATCTTTTGTTCTTCCAGATGAATTTTGTCATTATTTTTTCAGGCCCTTTAAAGTATCTCTTTGACAGTTTGATTGATATCGCATTGAAGCTGTAAATTCACTTTGGTAGTGTTGTTGTTTTTGTTATATTGGCATGGCTCATCCATGAGCACTGAATATTTTTCCAATGATTTTTTTGTCCATTATTTCTCTAAGGAATATTTTATAATCAAATCTACGTAATTATTGAATGTGCTTTGGTAGATTGAGCCACGGATATTTTATATATTTTGTAGGTTTTTGCATGAGACTTCCCTTTCTTTTATTGCCTCTTGAATTTTGTTGTTGTTATATAGAAAGACTATTTATTTTTGTGGGTTTACTTTTTAGCCTGAAACTTGGCTGAAGCTATTGTCTCATTTAGTTTCTTTGACGATTCCCTAGCGTTTCTAAGCAAACCATATGTTATTGGCAGGTAGGGATGGTTTTGTCTTCTTACTCTTCTCCCTTCACTCTTTTGTAGAAGTGGGCGGTGCATAGGGGTGGAACATCGCATATAATACCAGATTTTAAAAAATGTATTGATCAGTTTTGCTAATTACTTTCTCTGTAAAAAATGTGATGACGCATGGCCCTTTGGAAGTGGGAGTGGGAGAAATACAAGGGGAAACTTAGGGTATGTAAAAATAAAAGATATCAACAAAAATGTAATTTAAAACAGCTCCCCATCTGCTTTGTGCGGGTATTTAAAATGTTTCACTGGTGTATAATTTCACTTACATGAGGCAGATTTCAGGGCAGTATTGGGGAAAACCATCTGATAATTAGAACTTTGTTAAAAATGAATGGGCTGCCTCTTGAGATAGTTCCCCATCATTGGCACTGTCCAGGTGGCTGGATGGCCACTTATTAGCCTGTTAGAGAAGGGAATGAATACATCTGGAAGCTGGAATAGAGTGTCTTTAGGGGGCCCTTTCAACTCCAAGAACCTGTAACTGATTGATCACAGCTCCCGGAAAAGTGAGATACTTGGCAGAATATAGAGTGTTCCCTTCCTCTTCTTTCTCCTCTCCCACCCCCATATATATAGACTTGTATAAACACTGGAGGGCTGAACCACATTAGAGTCATTTCTCAAAAAGCTGGTGGCTCCCTTAACCAAAGAACATTCAGATCTCATGAACCTTTGTTGGAAGGGTCCTCAGAAGCCATTCAGTCTAACCTGGAATCCCCTCTCTGACAACCCTGAGAGGTCTCGGCCTTGGCTCAAAGCTTCTCCGGGGGAGAACTCACTATCTTTGGTAATAGACAGTCTATTGCACTTTCAGATAGCTTTAATTATTTATTAGGAAGTTTTCCTGTCCTTAAGCTGAAATTCTGCTGTTCAGTCATTTTTCAGTCGTGTCTGACTCTTTGTGACCCCATTTGAGGTTTTCTTGACAGAGATAATGAAGTGGTTTGCCATTTCCTTCTCCAGATCATTTCACAGATGAGGGAACTGAGGCAAACAGAGTGAAGTGACTTGCCCAGGGTTACACAGCTAGTGAGTGTCTGAGGCCAGATTTGAACTCAGGAAGATGAGTCTTCCTGACTCTAGGCCTGGGGCTCTTTCCAAAGTGGTGCCACTAGCTTCCCATACTGAAATGCTAGCTGGAGTATTCTTGTTCATGAAAAGGTATCTAATAACAATCACTGTACTTCTGAAAAACCAGTTTACTCAATAGCTGCTATAGCCTTTTTTTCTTTCACATATTTTTTCCTGAAAGCACCCTGAGGTTGGTTTTTATTGCTTTCCAAGGGAGAATTCTTTTGTAGCTGCCAGGGATGTGTTTGGGTCCACCATATGAAGATGTAGTTCTCACATCTGGGCAGAAACTGGAGACTTGTATTATCAATTCTTTCTTAACAGTGACTCAAAAAAAAAAGACAGAGAGAGAGAGTGTGAGAGAGAGAGAGAGAGTGTGAGAGTGAGAGAGAGAGAGAGAGAGAGTGTGAGAGAGAGAGAGAGAGGGAGAGAGAGAAAGAGAGTGAGAGAGAGAGAGAAAGAGAGAGAGGGAGGGAGGGAGAGAGAGAGTGTGTGTGAGAGAGAGAGAGAGAGAGAGAGAGGGAGGGAGGGGGGGAGAGAGAGGGAGAGAGAGAGAGAGAGAGAGAGAGAGAGAGAGAGAGAGAGAGAGAGAGAGAGAGAGAGAGAGAGAGAGAGAGAGAGTGTGTTTACTGGACTGTAGTTTGAGAGCTGAAGGGGACCTTGGAGCTCCGCTGGGTAAACCTTCTCACCTGACACTTTCTTTCCTCAGGAGGAAGCTGAGGCCCAGAAAGGCAGAGTACTTGCTCATGAGTGTGCAAATAGTGAGGTGCAGGCAGGGCTACCGTTACACCATTTAGTCTCGTTTAAAACTCACCATGTTGTCAGGCCTTTTATCACCCATTCTGGTGTCATAGATTTGGCTGAATTTTTGCAAAAACAAAAAAACTCACAAACTCATTTCCATGCTAAGGTATTAGTTAATTCTAGAAAATATCTTAAAACTGGGGGCCGTCTTTTTGAAACATATTGGCAAAGAAAAAAGGGCTTAGGCTTGAAGAAATAAGGGCAGTGCAGATAGAAGCAACTGTTCTTGTACGAAATTAAACAAAAAAAAAATCAAAGTGAACATTTAATCCTTAATTTTCAGCGGCTGTTCCCAAACCTTCCTTTTGGTCACGTGAAATCAATCTAGTATAGTAAATTGTTTCTTTTAACAGCTAACTTTTCCTTCAAGTGATTGTTTTAAAGTCTCGTCTTCCAAATTCTTCTCTAAATATACACTCATCATGCTAGATTATACTTAATCCAATCTCTTATATAACCACTATCATTTTGGATTGTTCTCATTTCTTAGTTCCTGTGGAATTAGGCTTTCTTAGAACTATTTGGTTTCTTGGCCTGCACAGCAGGCCCCAAAAAAGACTTGGAAGCTAGTTAATGATATCACACAAGGTCTTGGAGCCACCGCCCAGGACAGTATGGGCAGGTAGACTGTTGTCACAATTGAGCATTTGCTGGACTTGTTACACACACAACCTGTTGTTAACAGTCATCATTTTGTTCTCCCTTCTTGCCAACTCTAGGATCAAACACTTTCCGCCTGCATTTAAATTTGCCTTTAGATCTGTGTAATTCAAATAGAAAGGTCTGAAATAAGGAATGCACTATTCCTGGGGGAGAAGAGGCAGCTTATATTTGTACTGGGAAACTCCCAATTAACGTTTCAGAATTATTTCTTGGAAGATTAATTCTGCGCTCTTTCAAATCCCTGGTGATTAATGGTGGAGCTGGCTGCAAAGCCACACCTTTAACAGGCAAGCAGTTCAGTGTTAGACCTGGTAATTGAGAGGCCATGATCTGGCCGTAGTCACTGTCCACACAGCTAGAGTTAAGTGCCGCCATGTGGAGCCAATCCTTGTGGTGTGTTAAGCAGCTGTGGGGGCTTGCAGGTGACTCCTTTCAGTGGGCCTTCCTCCTGTGTCCTCCTGTGTCCTCTGTATCTTTGGAAAGTTGGGTCTTGCTCAGTTGGTTAGGGTGCTGTGTGAATGTCAGCTTGTAATCCACACACACCCCTAATGCAATGATACGTGTTGTTGTAACCAGGCAATTATCTTCAGTACTTCAAGGCCTTCTTGTCTCATTCCTGTGGGGATGGCCTCTTTGGATCACAGTCCCTCGTGCTGTAGTTAGTTTAATGAGTGGCTGGGGCCAAAACTGTTCATGGCTTGGTGGCCGGCCCATCTGCTGATGAACTTAGCTAGCTAGACTGGTTCTCGAGTGATAGAGACTTAGTCATCACTGGGTCTTTCCAGCTGGGTTCTAGCTCTGTGAGCTTGTGGACTGCTGGTTTATTACTTGAAAGTCATAGTCCCTTATGTTTCATCCTCAAGAGAATCCACCCTTTCTATTGCTAAAGCAGTAAAATTGTTTAAGAACACATTGTGAGAGATGACTGTTAGTAAATGTCATTGGTGATATTCCTAGAAAGTAGAACCTCACCTCGTTTAAGGGTCCATTCACTCTCCAAGCATCAGCCACGCAGTTGACAAGTCTTACCACAGCACCTGTGTGGCACTGGCGTGGGAGTCGAGAGACTTGGGTTTTGGAACTGTTTGTGTAACCCAGAGTGAATTGGTCCTGCTCAATAGACACCAGCTTCGTGATCTGCAGTGTTAGATTAGATGTTTTCTAAGGTCATTCCAATCTTCACATGCTGCAATTTTGTGAGAACTCAGGTGATTGAGCAAGCATTCGTTTGTATGCCGCTTGTCTAATTCACACAATGTTTTCCCCTCCGCAGACTTGATATATAAGTAGTTGCAAGCGTTCTTATTCTCATTTCCTACACGAGGAAAGTGAGGTTTAGTCTGATCAAGTGACACTGATTGTCGGCATCAGATCCAGTCTGGGGCTTGGAGTAGGGACCCGAATGGAGGCTTAAGGTCTCCTGACTTCAAGTCCAGTTGTGAAGTTCTTGTGTTTGGTCATTGTCAGATTGTCATTGTGTTCTCTCCCACTGATTGTAACCTGGCCAGTTTTCTGATGTGTGTGAGCCATGGGTCGCTTGAGAGACTGGATCACTGGCAGTGCTTTACCATGAATGGAAAATCAGTATTAGTGTGTATGGAAGGGGACTGGCTCTCTAAAGATCTTCTTTGTGACATCAGTAGCCCCAATGGCTGTGATGTTTCAGCCTGCATATTCTCTCTGGGGATGCAGATCACAACTGCAGCTGGGTCTGTCTGTGCCTCTCTTGTGTAGCTTTCACCCTTGTAGGGCCACAGAGGGTGCCTTTGACTCTGAGCATGTGGCCTATAACTTGTTGCTTGTCCCTCGCTCTCACATGGGATGCACCATCTTGTTTTTTGTTCACACATTAAAAGAAAAATAAACAAAAAAACTTCTCCAGTGATATTCCCCATCACACCCCACCTTTGCCGCCATCACATTACTGACTGAAAGACACAAGAGAACACGAGATGCCAGTGGGCTTATTATTGGTGGGCCATTAAAAAGAATTCCTCTCAGCAGAGGAAAAGAAGATGACTGTCCAACAAAGAAGCCCCCATGCAAATATTCCTGTTCCCTGCTAATAGTTTCATTAACATTCTCACAAAAGTTTTGTATGGATGGGAAAGTAGGCATATGGGCTGGAAATT